>NW_027493787.1:0-330127 GCF_021521415.1 Bidens hawaiensis
GCAGGTGGACAAATTCATCTTTCCGGTCAACTTTGTCATTCTCGATATGGATGAGGACTCAAACGTCCCGCTCATCCTCGGCCGTCCATTCTTAGCCACCGCACGCGCTCTCATCGATGTTGCCCGATGGCAAATTAAACTCTTCGAGTTCATGATGACACGGTCACATTCGACGTGCAGAAATCCATGAGGCATACTCAGCAGCATGATGACACTCTCTATTTTATCGACAGTTTCATGATGCACGTAGGCGACTATCTTAGAAAGGTCTGGCAGAGAAACACATCCGACACCCAGATCATCGATGTGGAAAATCAGTCATTCGAGATGACAGAATTTGATTTTGAGTTGCAGGAGAAGGAGGAGCAGCAGTTACTTGAGGCAGGAGGACATGAACCGATCATGAGTTCCCAAATCTTTTCTAATGTCCTTGCGGTTGAAGAGCGAGAGTTTCCAATCGAAAAACCATCTGTTGAGAACCCCCCATCTTTAGAGCTGAAAGATTTACCATCTCACCTCGAGTATGCGTTTTTAGGGGAGGGGTCTCAACTTCCCGTCATCATCTCTTCGAGTTTAGAGACGGAGGAGAAGGAGAGGTTGATGGTTGTTCTGAAATCTCATAAGCATGCCATCTCCTGGAAGCTTATGGATATCAAAGGTATAAACCCGTCGTTTTTCACACATAAATATTTATGGAAGACGAGTTTAAACCAGTGGTTCAGCCACAGAGGAGGCTTAACCCGAACATGCAGTAGGTTGTCAAGAAGGAGGTTATTAAGTTGCTTGATGTTGGTTTGATTTTTCCGATCTCCGACTCCGCGTTGGTTAGTCCAGTCCAGGTGGTCCCTAAAAAGGGTGGTATGACAGTTATCACGAATGAAAAGAATGAGCTCATACCGACACGGACTGTAATAGGGTGGCGAGTTTGCATCGACTACCGCAGACTTAACGAGGCCACACGAAAGGACCATTTTCCGCTTCCATTATTCGATCAGATGCTTGAGCGTTTGTCAGAAAAGCAGTTCTACTGTTTTCTTGACGGCTTTTCTGGTTATTTCTAGATTCCCATCGCCCCGGTGATCAGGAGAAGACCACATTTACATGTCCTTTTGGCACATTCGCGTACCGACGCATGCCATTCGGATTATGTAACGCTCCAGCCACATTTCAGCAGTGCATGGTGGCCATTTTTCATGAGTTAATCGAGGATTCCATGGAAGTCTTTGTGGATGTTTTTCTGTTTTTGGGAATTCCTTCGATGATTGTCTGCGTAACTTAGATCGAGTGCTCGCTAGATGTGAAGAGACGAACCTCATGCTTAATTGGGAGAAATGTCATTTTATGGTTCGTGAGGGTATTGTTTTAGGTCATAAGATTTCTAGTGCAGGGATTGAGGTAGATAGAGCTAAGGTATACACCATTTCCAAACTTCTACCACCAACTTCTGTGAAGTCTATTTGTAGTTTTTTAGGTCATGCGGGATTTTACCGTCGATTTATTAAAGATTTCTCAAAAATCTCCCGTCCGATGACCCAGCTTCTAGAGAAAGATAGGCCGTTTGATTTTAGTGAGGAGTATTTGAGTGCCTTTGAGTTGATTAAGGAGAAGTTAGTGAGTGCTCCTATTCTTGTTGCTCCCGATTGGAATCTTCCGTTTGAGATCATGTGTGATGCGAGCGATTTTGCTGTTGGAGCCGTGTTAGGGCAGCGTCGAGAGAAACATTTTCATCCCATCTATTATGCTAGTAAAACCCTTAACGACGCTCAGGAGACTTACACCACGACAGAGAAGGAACTTCTTGCAGTTGTTTTCGCGTGCGATAAATTCCGTTCCTATCTCGTGCTTTCTAAGACTATCATTTTCTCTGATCATTCTGCTCTGCGGTACCTGTTCTCTAAGAAATATGTGAAGCCTCGACTCCTCCGTTGGATCCTTTTGCTTCAGGAGTTCGAAATAGAAATTAAAGATAAAAGAGGAGCTGAAAACGTCGCTGCCGACCACTTGTCACGACTAGAAAATTTTGACATGGACAAGACCCGGGAACAGGGAATTGGTGATGATTTCCCAGGAGAGACTCTACTGTATGTAAAGGCAAGTGATGAGGGGTTTCCATGGTTTGTTGATCTTGCTAATTATCTATCTTCTGGTGAGTTAGTGCCCGGACTGACATATCAGCAAAAGAAGAAGTTCTTTGCAGATGTCAAGTTATACCTTCGGGAGGATCCGTACTTATTCCGTATTGGCTCGGATCAGGTTGATTCGAAGATGTGTTTTTGGTGATGAAGCTCGTAGTATTCTTCGACATTGTCATGAGGGCCCGACTGGTGGCCATATTGGTGCGACTTATACCGCCAAACGGGTGTTTGATGCGGGATTTTATTGGCCGACTATTTTTCGTGATGCGCATGAGTTTGTTCGTTCGTGTGACGCGTGTCAGAGAGCTGGTAACATCTCATCCCGAAATGAGATGCCCCAAAACCCCATCCAGGTGGTTGAGATCTTCGATATATGGGGCATTGATTTTATGGGTCTGTTTCCTATGTCTAGAGGGAATAGATACATCCTTGTTGCTGTCGATTATGTGTCCAAATGGGTGGAGGCTCAATCCTTACCTAGAAATAACGCGTGAGTTGTAGTGGGGTTCCTTCGAAAACTCTTTGCTAGATTTGGTACTCCTAAGGCCCTGATCAGTGATCGAGGTACCCACTTTTGTAATGCTCAGATGGATAAGGCTTTGAAACGTTATGTGGTCACCCATCGACTTTCTACAGCCTACCATCCCCAGACTAGCGGTCAAGTGGAAAACACCAATCGTGGGATTAAGAGGATCTTAGAGAAAACAGTTAGTAACAGTCGCGGGGACTGGGCTGAAAAGCTAGATGATGCACTTTGGGCCTTTCGTACTGCATTCAAAACACCTATCGGGACCACTCCCTTTCGGTTAGTTTATGGAAAGGCGTGTCATCTCCCCGTTGAGTTAGAACATCGTGCGTATTGGGCATTAAGAGCTGTAAATCTTGATTTATCTGCGGCGGGAAAGAGTCGTTTTCTTCAAATTCATGAGGTTGAGGAGCCGCGAAACGAGGCGTATGAAAGAAGTTGGGGGTATAAGGAGCGGACAAGGGAACGTCATGATAAACATATTAAGGGTACCAAAGAGTTTAAGTGTGGGGATAAGGTGCTTCTATATAATTCCCGGTTGAAGTTGTTTCCGGGTAAATTGAAATCCCGATGGGCTGGTCCATTCGTTGTGAAGGAGGCATTTCCGTATGGAGCGGTTGAGATAGAGGCTGATGTTGGACATTCTTGGAAAGTGAATGGGCATAGACTAAAGCATTATGTTGGAGGTCTAATTGGTGATCGCGAGGAGGAGGCGATCTACCTTGATCCACCTGGAGAGTAGAGGAGGAGAGCACACTCGGGATTTCGCCCGAGTTGTAGAGTCTGTATAAAATTAAGTTGCATTATTTTATTTTTCTTTGAGTCTTTTTAGTCCTTAGAGTCTGTTTGATGTCTGCTTTGGGTTGTTTTGAGTTTTATTTTTCAGGATTGGATTTTCTCGTTCGTACTCAATCTCCATTCGGACGAGGAGTTTCTGAGCCTATCATATTGTAGAGGACACCCAGAAACTGCGGCCGCGAATGAAATGCTATACGGTCGCCTTGGAACGAGACTTTTGAAGATAACAACATTATTTTGGGGAGTCTGTTCCAATTTATTGTTTTATCTACTTACATTTTTTTTCTGCTTTATTTTATGTCTTTTTCTATTCCTACATTGGGAACAATGTAGATTTAAAGTGTGGGGATGGGAACTGACGTTTTCTTTTGATAAAAAAAATAAAAAAAAACAGTTTCAAATTTTATTACAAAAAAAAGAAAAATATAAAATATAAAAATAAAAAAAATGGTTAAAAAAAGTTCAAAAAAAAAAATGTCCCGAATTTTTAATGAAATTTTTTGCAAATAATGGAAAATGATAGAAAAATTTGAGATTGGTTTTTAAAACTACTATTATATATGAGATTAAATAAAAGATAATGTACTAAACATGGGATGTGTCGGTAGGCCCAACTAGCTTTGATGATCCTCTTTAGCAGGTTTTATATATCTAATAATTTGAAAAACGGTGAACCCGAATTTCGATGCTTAGAGAGGATTACCATAATCTAAAAACTTTGAGATGGTAAGACTTAGATGCACTCAAACCATCACACCACCACATGTCCATCTTTTTACGAGCTTAGAAATAGTTATATACTTTAGGGTGATATAAAAAAAAGAGAAAAAAAAAGAAAAAAAAGCGAAAAAATAAAAATAAATAAAAGAGAAGTATGTTTTGAAAGTTATGTGTATTATCAAAAGTTGTTCAAGAAAAGCAAATGCTTGTGAAGAAAGTTATGTATTGTAAAATTCCAAAGAAGCATTCTCAAAGTTAGTAAAAGAGGCCAAAGTTGCACATACTTGACGGGACTTAGAATTTACGTGTTGCCAAGGGGATAGTGACTCTGAGGATACACTATTGGGGCTTGAATGTTCTTAGTCAATAAATATCAAATTAGGAATTTATAGGACAAAGTCCAATAATATTTATGAATAGCTCGTACGACCTCCACAGGACCATTCATCCATCAAATTTCACCGAGTGCATCTAATTAGTACCATCAACGAGTCCTTGGCTTATGGTGATTTGTCAAACCAGTTGCTTTGACTCTAGTTTTTTCTAGCTCTCTTTGTCTGAGATGGGGTAGGTGTAGCCGAGGTTTTTGAACTTAAAGCGCTTAATGCAATTGGAGACTTGAAAGGCTGGTGGCTGGGTTTAAGTGACAACAATATCGGCAATCGCAGTTTTTGCGTTTATCTGTGCTTAAAAGATAACCTATATGTTTTGAAAACTAGTTTTGAATTCTGATTCCATTGCAATATATATATTTTTCGTGGACGAAAAAGGTTTAAGTGTGGGGATATTTGATATCGGCTAAAATATATATAAAATACATAGATATTCCCTACACTTTTGAGTAGTTTTTGGGCTAGTTGTTATTAAATTATATCTAATTGGCTCATAATTGAATTTTAAAGATTAAACTTTTAAATGAGTTAAATTAAAGTATTTATGCTAAACTTGAGACAATGGCATCAAAGTAATAACTGGTGGAATTAATGGCCACATATTTTATGGAGTTTCATGTTCACATGCTTAATAAAAGATAAAATTCCACGTTAACCATGCTCCCAATTACTTATGAGTTTTATCTCTTTACAAAGTGCAGGAGAGCTCGTTAAACTATCTCAAATGGACTTCAAATTTTACAAGACATATGGGTTGGGCCCACAAGAAGATAAAAATAAATAAAGGATTTATGACCAGAAAAAAAACTCGTGGGCTTTAATATTTGTTGGAGCTAAAAAAATAAAACCCTATAATATTTATATATATTATAAAGAGAGAGAGCGTGAGGGGGGAGATAGAAGATTGGTTTTGGGTTGTGCGGCTACGGTGGAAGCAGATAAAAAACAAAAATCACGAAAGTTTACAATTATTTTTGGTATCTCACAAGTGGAGACAAGGGTTGCAGATCAAGAATAGATTGGAGGGTTTGGTTTTTTTTTTACATGATATAATTTTGAGGTGATGTGTTTGCTGTGAACTCACTGAGGAATAATAATTGGTGGACTACAATCTACACCACTAAGTCTTCATTCACAATTAACTTTCGGTCAAAGAAGTGTAAGTTATCAACAAAATATTTAGTTCTTTTGTTTACAGTATTAAACTTTTTGTTTGAACTTTTTTTTTACATATTATATTTCATGAACTTATATATTGTTTTTGTTTCGTATTTTATTATGGGTAGCTAAATACTTTAAACTACCTAAGTTTTGGTTGAATACTATGTTAGATTAATGGTTTGACGAACTATTATTTGATATTGGTTGATTTGATGTTATGGTAAAGTTTTTAATTGGTTTGGTCATAATATTGTTGAGTAACTAAATCTAGTTTATTATTATAATATTTATTCCACTTGTGTTTAATAATTTTTGGTGATTGTTAGACGCATGATTAGGTTGTCTACTTTGTGTTTTCAACTTGTTTGCGGTTTGTGGTCGAAATAACCGTAGGAGTAATTTATAAAAGTTTATTAGATTTTATTGTTCTTTCACTAGAGAGACCGGGAGGTGATTTAGTGTTGTATCATCTTTGTCTTTTGTGGGTTTGGGTCATAATTGCACGGGAGTGAGTTATCCTAGGTCCCCTAAGATTATTGTGAACAAGTTGTGTTCAAGTTAATTAAAAATACCCTCTTTATATTAATATATATTGTATTCAAAGAGACCGGGAGGTGATTTGGGTTTTGGGGTACCATAATATTATTAGGCAATTCTAGGGTGTCGTTGGTGAGGCCGGGAGGCGATCTAGCGTATTTTAGTGGTCTTTAATTTCATATTTTTAAGATATTGTTTTTCAACCAAGTCAAGTTCGTTAACTATTAATTTAACTAGTATGATTCCATTACCTAGGTGGTCGTTTCTCATATTTGTTTTAAACCCAATTTTTATAATGTTTTATTTTTAGTTTATTTTTTTAATTAGTTAAGTTTTATTAGTTTTATTAATATAAAAAAATATAAAAATCAAAAGAAAGTGTAGGTTAGTAATCATAAAGTTTAATAATTAGACTTTACCCATAGTGTCCTAGGTTCGATATCCGTTCTTACTTGTTAGCTACATTGTGACCGGTACACTTGCCGACTGTGTGGTTTTTTTTAGGTGAATTCGGTAAAACTTGGTTTTTAATATTATATATGTTTTTAACACATCAATTCAAGTGAAAAGCTTCCAACCACTTTCACATGTATGGCTAAAATCAGTGATTCAACCATGTCAGCTTGCATGGCTAAGCAAAATGAGGTCAGTACTTCGACTTCTAAATTATCTGTTAATGTTTCATGTGCCGATTGTGAAATCAATAAGCCTAAGATAGATTCTTTAAAACTCCATAATGATAATTTGCTAAAAGAGATTGTTTCTTTAAAGGACACTTATAGGCAATCTTTAACCTCTCAAGTAAATTCAAGAGAGAAAATTGAAGCCTTAACTATAAGTAATCATGATCTTAAGGCTGAGTTATCGGTTAAAATGACTATCAATGATCAAAAGTTTCAAGAAATTTTGAAACATAGATCAAAGATAATCGAGCTTGAAAATGAGGTTCTTGAGTTAAAGAACAAATTGGGCAAATTCAGAAATTCTTCCTTTTTGCTAAACGAAATAATTGAAGTATCTGGTAAGCAAAAAGATTCAAAGAAAGGAATAGGTTTTATTGAAATTGCACCACCTTTTAAAAATGATTACTAACCAAATCCTTTTGCTAGAAAAGAAGAGGATGTGATTGTTAAAGAATCTGTGATTTCTGAAAAAGCAAAACCAGTTAAACCTGAAACAGTTAAAGTCGAAACAACAACTCAGAAACCTCATGTTCAAAGCAACAAAGTCTTTGTTGAAAATGTTGATAAAGTCATCATTGAGGATGTGTTCGAACCTGAAATAATACACAAAAACAAGAACGTTCCAAAAGTTCTAATCACATACTTTGTGAACCTCATGAATTTGAGGAGGCCGTGTATGGTTCGCACACAACTCAAGTGAAACAAGAAAATCATGTTAAGGTCAAACCAATGAAAGCCAAGAAACCAGAAAAGCCCAAAATTTCTGATGAGGATTTGTTGAGTTTCATCAATCCAAATGTTTCCAAGCCATCTACTGGTTGTGTGTTTAAATTAAAAGGCATAGACACGATGTTCACTGAGAAAGATCTTCCAATTAGTATTATTAAACTAGAACTAATTGAAAGTGTTTTTCACAATGAAACTTCAAAGATTCAAGACATTGAACGTCAGTATGCTCAAGCTAAAACATCAGTTTCATCTGACCATTTGACTAAAGCTAAGAAAGTTTTAAATCATGCTAAGAAAGTTCAGTTTGTAAAATCGACTGGAACCGATACTTTGCAAAGTTTTTCCAATTGTTCTAACTTAGATTTTTATTTGAGAAAGAAATCGGGATCATCTGATGATTTAGCTAAGAGTTTTACCAAGAACCTGAGTCATCATCATCCTTCTGTGTCATATATTACTGCTAAATCTCAACACAATCATGTGGACATGCGAAGTTGTTTCCTTTGCGGTCAACAAGGTCATGTTGTGAGAAACTGTGGACAGAAGAGTTCTCAGAATCTTCATCCATTTGTCAAAGATCAATCAAAACCAGTACCTTTGATAAAAGAGATTCTGAAACGACCTGGGTTGTATGATGATGATACTCACATCATGTTCTCAAACGTGAATCCTCGAAAGGTAGTTCATGTGAATGAAACTCATGGTCACGTTAAACCAAAGTTTGTCCAACTGAACCGTTGTGCAAAAATGTGAACTCAAATGTAGTTCAAGCTGCTTATCTAAGACGAAAGTCTAAGAAGCCTGTAACTTATTCTCAAGTTGCTAAACAACAGTTGAATTCGACTAAGTTTAATGTTTCTCAAGAAAACCAAAAGGTACCCAAGACTAAGGCCTGGGCTGCCTTTTTGAACTAATTATTTTTCTTTTGTGGGTAGGGTACATCCAAGACCATTTGTTGTGAAAACTGGATTATGGATAGTGGGTGTTCTCTTCGTATTACTGAAATCTTGACCTCTTAACAAATGTGAAAAATATTCAAAGGGATTATGTGGCGTTTGCTGGGAATTATGGGGGTATGATCACACAAGATGGTGATTTTTCGAATGGGCATATTACTTTTGAAAAAGTCAATTATTGTGACAAGGTAGACCATAATTTATTGAGTGTGCCACAAATCTGTGACAAGCAATACACTACAATATTTACTGATAAAGAATGTCTGATTCTAAAACCGGGTTATGTGATTCCCGAGGACATGGTTATCATGAGATCACCTCGATAAAATGATATTTATGTCTTAAATATGAGCTCTAAAGTATCAACATCTATCGAAACATGTTTTTTCTCAAAGGCGACCATGAAAGACTCTATTCTATGGCATCGTAGAATGGGTTACATTCATGTTCATAAGATGAACTATCTAATGGCAAATGACCTAGATGAAGGTGTGTCTTTGAAGAACTTTAAGTTATCCGATCACTGTATTGCTTGCAAAAAGGGAAAACAGAAGAAAAAGTCGCATCCTTCTAAGTTATTGAATTCCATTGATACTCCTGTTGAGCGACTTCATATGGATCTTTTTGGTCCAGTGAATCGTGCTAGTATTTCTGGAGATTGATATTACCTGGTAGTTACTGATGATTATTCAAGATACTCATGGGTCTTATTTATGAGTTCGAAAGATCAAACGCCGGTTCTTGTTCAAAATTTAATCACTATGATCGAATCACTATACAAACAGAAAGTGAGGAGAATTCGTAGTGACAATGGTACTGAATTTAAAAATACTGTATTGGATTTCTATTGTTTACGAAATGGAATTCATCGAGAATACAGTGCCCCATACATACCAAAACAAAACGGTGTAGCTGAGCGAAAGAACAGAACGTTAATTGAAGCTGCTAGAACAATGCTTGCTGATTCAAAGCTTCATGTCCAATTTGGGAATAAGGCAGTGAATACTGCTTGTTATACACTCAATCGGGTTCTAACTGTTAAGAGACTCAAGAAGACAAGTTATGAGTTGTTGAATAATCGAAAGCCTAACTTAAATTACTTGGAACCTTTTGGGTGTCCTTATACGATGTTGAAGAAGGATGTGGGAAAGTTTGATGAAAAAGCCATTGAAGGGTATTTCTTGGGTTATGCTTCTCCTAAGACACGGGTATTTAACTTCATGTTTGGTTGTGTTGAGGAATGGTACCATGTGGACTGTCAAAAGTATACCACACCTCCTCAAGGGAAAGGTCTCGACTGGATGTTTGACTATGATGGCTTATTTAATTCATTTACTCCAACAACTGATCAACCAAATGAAGATTTAGTTCGTGCTTACTTTGAAGAACAACTGGTAATTCCAAGATTTTCAACTTCTAATGATGTTGAATTTCCAACCGATGCTCCAACTGAAGATCCTGATAATGATTCTCCGATTCTCTTTGATATTGCATCTACTTCTTCTGATGATACTCCAGTTATGGAACTTGATAGTGATGTTTCATCTCACGAGCTGGGAGAACATTACACTAATTTATTTGAAAATGTTAATGTTCCTGAGAATCCCACTCTTAGGATTCATAATTATCATCGGAAAGAAAACATTATTGGAGAACTTGATGTGGGCGTTCAGACACGTCATCAAGTTGCTTTGTCAAGTGAGAATAATGTATTATGTGCTTATGCAGATTTGCATTCATCTGGCATTGTAAATCTTGCTAAATTCACTTGCTTTCTATCTCAAGTTGAGCGAAAGACTCCTCGGACGGCACTTCAAGATCCTTCTTGGGTGGAAGCCATGCAAAAAGAATTATAGCAATTTGCACGCTTGGGTGTTTGGGATCTTATCGACAAACCTGCTAGAGTCAAGAAGGCAATTCCGACTAAGTGGGTATATAAGTGTAAGAAAGACGATCTTGGGGTGATCGTGAGAAACAAGGCAAGGTTAGTGGTGCAAGGTTTTCATCAGCAAGAGGGTATTGACTACAGTGAAGTATATGCTCCGGTTGCAAAATTGGAGTCCATACGAATCTTTCTGGCCTATGCATCTTACAAGAACATAAAAGTGTATCAAATGGATGTCAAAAGTGCTTTTCTCAATGGTGAACTTCACGAGGAAGTGTTTGTTTTACAGCCTCCAGGTTTTGAAGACCTCGATTATCCTGACCGAGTTTATCGATTAAATAAGGCATTATATGGTCTACATCAAGCCCCGAGAGCTTGGTATGGCACGCTCGCCGACCATTTAACGGATAATGGTTTCAAACTTGGGACTGTTGATTGCACTTTATTCGACAAAAACATCGGTGATGATCTTCTCCTTGTTCAGATATATGTATACGATACTATATTTGGATCAACAAACGACACGTTATGTAAGGAGTTTGAAAAGTCAATGCAAACCAAGTTGGAAATGAGTTCGATGGGAGAGATGAACTTCTTTTTAGGGTTGCAGGTTCATCAGTCTGCGAAAGGATTCTTCTTTCACCAGACAAAATACGTGAACGACGTCTTGAGCCGATTCAAGATTACTGCCGGAAAAACCCCTTCCACTCTTCTCCCCGTGGGTCACAATTTATCACCGAATGAATTGGAGGATATTGTCGATCCTACCATCTATCGAGCTATGATTGGTTCTTTGATGTATCTTACTGCTTCTCGACCCGACATAATGTTTGCTGTTTGTATATGTGCTAGGTACCAAGCTAGTCCCCAAGTGACTCACCTGGCAGTGGTCAAGCGTATTCTTCAATATCTGAGGGGCAATCCTGACACCGGGTTATGGTACCCCAAGGACGATGCATTTGATCTTACTGCTTATTCTGACTCTGACTATGGAGGATGCAAGATTAATTTCAAGTCTACTGCTGCAGGATGTCAATTATTAGGAAGCCGGCTTATTTCCTGGCAGTGTAAGAAGCAGACAACGGTCTCCACTTCAACCACCGAAGCTGAGTATGTTGCAGCCTCGAGTTGTTGTTCCCAGGTTTTGTGGATACAACAACATCTTCGTGACTACGGTTTGAAATTTCTTACTACTCCCATTCTGATTCATAATTCTGCTGCCATTAGCATCACCAAAAATCCCGTACAACACTCTAAAACGAAACATATTTAAATTCGATATCATTTCATACGAGATTGCATTGAAAAGAAATTAATTGACCTTGAAAAGTACATACCGATTTTCAAAGAGCTGACTTATTTACAAAAGCTTTTGACAAAACGCGTTTTCAATTTTTGTTTGGTTTAAATGGCTTAAAGACCCTTGCTGATATCCTGAAACTAGGATAACTTTCTTTCTTTTCAGTTGATTTTCACTTTAAATTTTATTTTGGTTTTGACTTTTCGGGGGTGAAATAGAAAATACAAAAAGATTGTGCTTTTCGTTTGTATAGATAAAACCCAAAAACATTGAAAATTTTAAAAATTCAAAAATAGTGTGTTTTCATGTCTTTAGTTTTCATGTCTTTATGTTTTTAAAATTTGAAAAATCCAAAAGCATCTTAAAAATTGAAAATTCAAAAAGATTGTGAAATTTTTTTGTTCTATTTATAAGAAATTTTGAAAATTCAATAAAAATTGTGAATTTCTCGTTTGTATAGAAAAACCCAAAAAAGACAAAAAGATTGTGTTTTATGTATGTAAAGAGAAAAACCCAAAAGATTTTTGCTTACGTTCGCTGAAAAATATGTCAATTACTTCTATTTGAAGGACATGTACTTGTATATGTTTGATCCTGATAATTTCTTATGAATATTCAGGATAGCCATTTACCTGACATTGGAATGTAATTGGGGCGTTCGTTATGCATTTTTACTTTATTTTCTCGCTGAAAATTATGTCAATTATTTAATTTTGTGGAGCATGCTTGCATATTTTGGTCCTGTTATCTACTTGTAGATTGATATGATTGCCATTAATCTATAGACAAAAAGTAACTGGGGTGATTAAATTCATTTTGTTTTATGCTCCTCAAATTTTTGAGTTTTTGAAGCAAAAAGAGAAAATGATAGTACATTGACTGTTTGACTCCAAATCTAGCAAGAAATAAGCTTAAAAGACTGAGTGCTTAATCATTGGTGCATTGATAGGTCTTAAAAAAGCCGTTAGAGTAAAATTTGTGATATAAACATAAAGAAAAGTCAAATTGAAAGAGGTGTTAGTCTCTAGCAAAAATCTCGGTGAGGATGGCAGAAATGTAATAAACGGTCATACTCAAGCCTTATAGATGTTGATCACCCAAAAATATAATCAAGAGTTAGGATTCTGGACACTGTGAGTCTTCATGCGACTTAATCATTTGGGTATTCATAAGCATGAATATTTCACTCGCTTTTAGAGCAAACCTAAAGTCATTAAACTTGACCACTTCTGTACTTCGTACAATCTAAATTACTGACTTGATCAAAATCCGTTGTTAGTCAAACATTTGTTCCTCCCTTGCGCGCGCCTCAATACCAATAACAAACGGACCACAATGGATACAATGTATGTATGCCGACAGATGGATTCGTGCATACTCACTCACAGTAAAGGAAACATGATGCATTGCTCAAAAGTTCTAATAACTTCAAAAATTTTGTCAACACTATAATGGTTTAAGTCAAGTTGGGGTGATTTGGAAAAAATCAAATTAAGCTTGAACAGGGATTAGAGGCTGATAGTTTCTGATATTCTGTGCGCTAACTGAAACATTAATCATATCACAAAAATGTTTGAAGGCTTGTTATAAGATTTAGGTGGACAACAATATCAATGACGGACTTAACGCCAGTCATAATATCGCTGAAATATAAAACTGAGATGAAAGGGCAATTCAGTCAACATGATTCTCTACTCAAACTCAACAAAAATCCAAATATATGTATTGCTTTTGATACACCATATAAAAACACAAAAATATTTTCTATTCTATTTTTTATTTTCGGATATTTCTTTTGTAAATATTTTACATTATAATAAACAAATTAGTTTTAACTTATTCGATTGCTACGGACAATAAAACCGTGCACTAACATTTTTATTAATTAAATTCTTTTAAGTTATGTGTTTCAAAACGTGAAACGAATTAAGGTATTCGATTATCGAGATATGGGACCTCGGTAATTCATTTAAGTTAAAATTGTTTTATATAAATATTTAATTCATTAATTTAATTAGTTTATACATTAGTTTATTCGTTTAAAATTAAATAAAAAGTACTTCGTTAATTATGAATAACGAATTAGGTCATTTTAACGAATTACATCCTAATTCGTTATCCTAATTCGCTTCCGCCACTCTGTAATGAATGACACTCAGTTCGTTATGCATATTTAAAGAACTAAACACGAATAGAATCTAATTCTCTATGCCACGGGTTAAGTTCAGATAACGAATCAGATGATTCGTTAATTCAAAATTCAAACGAATCGGCTGATTCGTTACATCAAAAAACGTGCCTTGTCAGACTATATATGACGGCGTGCATACGAATCAATAAACCTCTGTCTGATCACATTTTCGTGATCCTAAGGTATAGATGATCACATGGTAATGATTTTCGTCAAGATTAATGCTTGTTTGATAGGTTAATTTTGTGATTTTATCACCGGGTTTTGAAGGTTTATGTAAATCTTAATTTAACCTCGTTCTATCATGTTTTGAAACACCACATTAGTATCTTTGAAATCGCAATACGATTCCAAGATCCTTTGGAATCACTGGTTTAGCTTTGTATTGCTGATTTTGCGTATTTAGAGTTCCGATTGTGAATTTGACTTTTGAAGTTCTTGGTTATTTTGACCTTGACTAATTAAGTCAAAGATTAAACTTATTTTGGCCATTCGTTATGCAATTTAAACGAATTAGAATAGCGAATCAATTTTAATAACGAATCATATTTGTATTCGTTAATTATAACGAACTAGATGGTTAGTTCGTTAACTTTTCATAGTAATTCGCTAGTTCTCTTTCGTTATTTATTTACTTGATAGGGAAACAGATGATTCGCTATAACATTTTAACGAATTAGCTTGTTTCAACGAATGACATTTCTTTTTATATTATTGTACTTTTAAAAATTTAATTAAAATTTAATTAAGATTTACAACTACCGATGACTCTGGCAAGTAGATTATTGTGTATCACGACTATACAGCTGCCAAACCAATTGAGATGATTGAAGCTAACACTGTAATCTTTGTGGATGGATCAGGGCTGGTTAGAAGTTTTGTGAATCGGGATGAGATTGAAGTGGGGCAGTTTGTGGAAAGGTCTCTAACACGAGAGCATATTTCGTTAATGCTTGGCTTAAATGATGATGAATTGACCATGTTAGAAGCTGAGCCCGATGTTGACGTCGAGAACGATGAAGAAATTTGTTAGTGCACGGTTTTGGTCTTGAGTCTTTGTAATTAACGTTAATGTTTTCGTTTAAATATTTAATGTAATAATTAGTTTAATTATTGTCTAGTTCGCTATATGTATGGTCTAGTTCGCTAGGGGATGTTAGCGAACTAAGACTTAAGCTTATTCCCTCCTGATTTTTAGAGGATGTTAACGAATCAGGGGGTATTTCATTATTTAAGTATATGTAACGAAGCGAACTCTAGTTCGTTAGGGGATGTTAACGAACTAGGTTCGTCTTCTATTTATACGTGAACACTGTTCACGCTTAATAAGTGTTTGAGAGAGTTAATTATCAAAACCCGGTCAAAACGCTCTCTCGATCTTCAACCTAATATTATACAAACAATTGATATATACTGATAATACATAAACATATACAACACTTAATCTAAGGTAATTATGATCTAGATCTATGTAAACGTATTAATCGATTATACACAGATATGAGATCTGTTATTGTTATTGTTACTGGATTGATACGAATCAGGAATTCTAACAAGTGGTATCAGAGCTTTCGGGGCTCAGTTACACTTGAATTGGTGTTTAATTAGTTTTGATATTGGTAATTTTATGTTTGGGTTAATTCGAATCAGTTTTGTGTTGAATTGATTGAATTATGGACAAATTGGATTTAATTTGAGTTGGTTAAGGTATTGGAATGGTTTTGTGAATTGGAATTGAGTTTTGGATTGGTTTTGGAGTGTTTTGATATCGGTTTGGTTTAAGGCCGAAACAGAGATGATGTGTTGGGATAATTGAGTTAGTTATCGGTGTTAATTGGTTAAGAGGTTTGGTGTATTGGATTCGCGATTGTATTACAAGTTTTTTAGTAGGTTATTCATGTGATTTGGTTAAGAATCGAGGTTGTATTACAAATTTACGTATTCTGGGTTTCTGGGTTTAGTGCTCATCAAATCCAGATTTCTGGAAATCTTCTTTGAAGATTGGAAGATTTGAAGATGAATATGATTCTATATCATCTTCATGGTGATTCGTTTTATTATTCACTTTGATTCGTTATCTAAATTAGTTGATTCGTGTTAACTTTCAAGTGATTCGCTAGCCAGTTCGTATCATTTTTTAGTTCGTGTCATCTGATTCGTTACTTGGATTAACTGATTCGTGCGACACGCGTCCACTTTGGGATTTGTTTCATAACAACCTTTGCCACGTGGCATAAGGTGTCAGAGTTTGTTATAAACGGTTGTATCAACCTGATTCGCTATAGTTTGATTCGTTATCAACTATAGCCAATTCGTTATCTTATTTCGCTAAGAGTTCCTTAGTGATTCGTTACAGATTATCCTCTAATTCACTAAACTAATCCTTTGTGATTCGCTTGGTCAATTCGTTAAGTTGACTATGCATTGACTTTTTGATTCGTTAACCAATACTCTAATTCGTCATCTAATTCGCCATCTGATCAATCTTAACTTTGTTAAGGGTTGATTCGTTAGATATTGTTCACAGTTCGCTACAACTGTTTGCAATTCGTTACATTTACCATTCGTTAATCTTATTCGCTTGTTAATTCGTTACACTTACATCCTTGAAATTTTTGAAACTTGTCGAAAATGGCTGGTATGTATGCATTAGCTTCTCAAAATATGTTGATGCAACAAATGTTGCAACTTGATACCGAGATAGGTTCACATTCGAAATGTCCAAGATTGATGAAGTTCAGTGACTTTGCCAAGTGGGAACCTCGGTTTCGTGCTCATTTAGGATCAGTTCATCCTGATTGTTCATACTGCTTAGATGAAGTCTATACTGTACCTATGATTGGAGATGAGACTATTGGTTTTACACCAAAAGCTATCTCACAGTATTCTGTTGAAGAAAAGAAAGCATTAGAGTTAGAAACAAAAGCTTATTCTACTCTAACTATGGCTTTGCCCAAGAATATTTTTCACCAAGTGGGTAGTATAAAAATATGTGCTTCTTTGTTTCAACATATTCGAATGAGAAGTATGGGTAACACGGCTGAAAGCAAAAAGGTGATGCTTAAGTTTCAATTCAGAAACTTTAATTTACTAAAGGGTGAGACGGTTGAAGAAATGACAACGAGATTCAATCACTTGATCGCTGAGATGGACAAGATGAAATTAGATGTCTCTTAGAGGGATAAAATTGACATTATTAAGAGTGTACTCCCAAGTTCTTATTGTTGGTGCATAATGTCAGTAGTTCATAGTCTAGTGTCTGTAATCGAGTCTGTAATATTTAATTATGTTTTGTATGTTTAAGCGAAGTTACTGACAAGTTCGCTTAACAGGCGAACTTGTTAGTCAAGCGAAGTTATGGACAACTTCGCCTGAACATGCCAGGCGAAGTTGTCGTGTATTTAAATAGGTTACGGATTAGCTTGGTTTGAGTTTTTTTTGTTAGTTTTGTTCGAGTTGTTACGAGAGCTGTAACGTGTGTCTGTAATAGTGATATCGTATCACGTGTTTGAGTTATTATATAACGTGTGTTCGTTTCTTGTGTTCGTGTGATTCGTGTTCTATACTCGTAACGATCTACGCAGGAATTCCGCACCTGAGTAGATCGAGATATCTCGTGCGATCCATCCAGGGAACCTACAATTGGTATCAGAGCTTTTGCTCGATTGTGTGGTTCGGGATATTCACGCGGGTGTAGAAATCGTCCCGTTTCGACTATTCGCGGGACATGTTTTCTGTGTTTTTGAGTCAATCTTACCTCCTACCATCGTATTCAAGCCTTTGCACCGTCAAAAACCTCGTAAAATCTAGATTTCAGATATGCAAAAACGTCCGTGTTCATCAGGCGAAGTTACCGTCAGGATACGTAGGGTTTCGGCGAAGATATAAGGTTAAGCGAAGTTATCCACAACTTCGCCTACCTTCTCAAGTTCGCCTAACTCAGCGAAGTTCTCTACAACTCCGCCTACCTCCTAAGTTCGCTTACCTTAAGCGAAGTTAATCATCTGCGAAGTTCTTCAGCGAAGTTAATCTGCGGCGAAGTTAAGGCTTAAGCGAAGTTATCCGTAACTTCGCCTACAGTACTTTTCAGAAAATTTTTTGATTTTTTTTTCGGGTTTCTTACTTTTCGGGAAAGATGTCGTCGATTAACATCTCTGAGTTAGTGAAGATGGAAGTTGAAGCAGGGTCAGCTACTAAGGTCCCAAGATTGATGAAGGGAACCGATTTCGTTGCATGGAAGGATCGGTTCATACAATACGTCAAATACCAGGATGCGAAGATGTGGGTAAGCATCCAGGATGGTTATATTCCACCAGTTATGGAGTATGAAGGTCGAGATCAAATCAAAAAGTATAGCAAAATGGAAGAAGAAGAGAAAAAGATGTATGAGGCCGAGAGCAAGGCTCATGCTGCTATTACTATGGCTCTTCCACAAGAGATCCTTCATACGTTTAGAAAGTACACGTCAGCAAGAGAGCTTTGGGAAGCTCTTGAGAACAGATTTGAAGGGAATGTAGGAATCCGTGCTTCAAAGATAAAATTGCTCAAAACCCAGTTCTCAGTCTTCAAGTATTTGAAGAATGAATCTTTGGATGATATTATCACTCGATATTACCATCTGATGACTGAATTGAGCAACTATTCAATTTCCTACTTAGAAGAAGAAATAGTTGAGAAGCTTCTAGATGCTCTCCCACCAAAATGGGAGATGTACACTGTGCTGATGAGGGAAGACAAAGACTTTCCCACATATGATCTAGAAACGGCAGTTAACAAGCTCCGAACCTTTGAGCTTAATATGGTCAGAAAGGAGACACCTATGGATCAGGTTCAAGATCCAGGTATGTATGGAGCTAAAGTCAACACTAGCTCAGGATCGAAGACTGAATCTGCTGCCTACTACTCGAAGGGAGAGTCGGGCGCAAACTCATCACATGAGGGTCATGTGTCAGTCAACACAAATGGTGATGTTTGCTATGTAGCAGGTGGATCGAGTGGTTCTCAATCCCAGGTAAGCAAGAGTAGTTACTCTCCAAGTATTCCCAGCAACAACTACTCCAAGATGCCTATGAGTGTCAAGTCTGCTGAAGAGCAGTTTGGTCTCTATGCTTCTTTTATTGCTTCCTATGAGAACTACATTCAAGGGAAGATTATTGATCCAGCTGTGTTGGATGAAGACTATGACCAGATTGATGCTGATGATCTGGAGGAAATGGATTTGCAATGGCAGATGGCTATGATCGTAAGAAGAGTGAAGCGGTTTATGAGAAAGACCGGAAGAAAGTTTGTCGGTGGAAAGCCAGGGTTTGACAAGACGAAGGTGAGATGCTACAACTGTCAGCAAAACGGCCACTTTGCTAAGGAGTGCAGGAATGAGCGTGTAGAACGTGGTCAAGGAAAGTCTACACAGCATAATGAGGGTAGAAAAGATTATAGTGCCATGATGTCCAGAGAATATGGTGAATACAACTGGAACCTGCATTCTAAAGAAACTTTTGAGCAGGCAAATTTGGCGAAGGTTGAAACTGAAGAAAGTGAGAAGGTTACCGGAGAAGAAAAAGCTTTCATGGCAGATGTTAAAGACCAGCTCTCCGAGGTATGTTCTAAACCTACATGTTCTAAATGTGAAAACTTGTCTGAGCAATTAGCAACTATAACCGATCAGTATGTTAGGTTGGATGCTGAATTTAAAACCCTAAAAGAAGATCATCATTTTACAAAAGCAAGAGAAAATAGCTATAAAGTCAAAATAAAATCCTGTGAAAAAGATGTTAAAAGTCTAAAAACAAAACTTGCTGAAAAAATTGAAGTGATTGATTTAAGCTATGAAGTTTTGGAAGAAAAAAGCAAACTAATTGCTGATAGAGAAAAACAGATTGCTGATCACCAGGTAAAAGTGGTGGAACTGAATAGAAAACTAGAGCAGTTCAGAAATTCCTCTGCTATTCTTGATCACCTTGTTAGTGATCAAGGTTCTGCAGGTTCCTGGACGGATCGTACACGGGATATCGCTAACAACGCAGGTGCGGAATCCCTGCGCAGGTAGTTACGAGTGTAGAGATAGAATCACACGAGCAATAAATCAACCACGTTATATTGATAACCGAACACGTGACTCACGGTCACTATTACAGAAGATAACACGTAACAATATGAAACACACTGAAACAAACCCTAAACGACCAACACCAAACTGTTTCAGCGAAACAGTTTTATACACGACAACTTCGCCATTGGCGAAGTTGTCCATAACTTCGCTGATTCAACAAGTTCGCCATAGCGAACTTGTTGACAACTTCGCGTAGTACAAAACAATCATAAACAAAACATAATTACATTACAGACTCGATTACAAATGCTAGACTATGAACTACTGACACACATGTACCAACAGACTCCCCCTTGGCAGTAGCTTCATATCTTGATCTTCAAATCTTGAGTCTTGTAATCTTCACCTCTACGCGTGCGCCCCTTCTCTCACACATACTGACACTACCCCTTGATATTTCCTAGCTTGATCCTTCCAAGCAGGAATGTAGAAGATCTTCTTCTCGTTGAGCACTTTCAAATCAGCCTGCGACAGATTAACAAGATGCATCGGGTCGTACACCCGAAGTACTTCTTGTTCATCCTCATCTTCCATTACCCGCCTCAGCTGTCTCACAATCCACGTACCACCATTTTAAATCTTTTAGGACGTTCTTGGGCATAACTTTCATCGGTACTTCTTTCAAATGACGGACTGGTTTATACTTCATAACCAACCATGGTTTGCCGTCAGCCCTCATTCCACGATCTTTATCTTCTATCAACTTTCCTTTTTGAGGCTTTAGCAGTTCAAACTTTTTGTCTTTAATGGCTTCTTTCCATACGATCTTCTCAATGATTCTTGCCATATCATCATTGCTTCTATTGATCAGCCCCAATCTCGCTAGATCTTTCACCTCACATTCTGGTAAGGAATTCAAAGATCTCAACAATCTCTTAAAGTACTGAATGCCGTCGTACCGTTTGATCACAAATAGTTTCAGCTCTTTGTCGTACAATCAGCATATGATTCCCTTCTTTGACTCTGCATAGCCCTTTATATTATAAGTCTTTCTGAACATCGTTGGCACTGCAGGCTTCTTGGTTTTAACAAACCACTGAGCACAGCCTTCTTTCCAGTTCGGCTGCTCCTCCCATACAGTCTCTTCTATCACGCTCTCATCCCCCAATTCTGATCTCTCAACAGCTGGAATCTCATGTTCCACTGAATCATCCACAATTTCACCTTCTTCTAATACATCTTCCACATTAATCTGTTCTCCAATCTTCTCAATCTCATCCATAGGCAACACGTCGTCATCATCCATCAACTCATCGTCCTCCTCCTCATCCAACTCCTTCAAAGCATCGATAACGTCTTCAACATCAGCGTCGTCATCCACAACTACAACATCATCACCAGCTGCATTTGTAGACTCCCCCTCAGTTGTGGAAGCCCCAAGTGCCTGAGAGGTTCTTGGCAGCTCATCACCTGCACCGGAAGGTGCATTGGGATCATCGTCATGATCTTCTCGTCTTTTCGTTCTCAACTCATCGCCCCTACACGTCGTCTCCCCCTGAGATGCCAAGTAATCCTTGAAGGCATCTATTATTCTTCCATGTTCAACCAGGAGGGCAGCTTGTAGTCGATTGGATTCCACTAGGCGGTCAATAGTCTTTGACTGTTCAGTAACAATCCGCTCTAGCGAAAGAATCCTCTCGGTATCTGAAGTAGGCAATGGAGTTGGTGGAACATCAGTAGCTGAAGTGACCGCAGGTGGTACCCTTGGTAACCCTGCAGTAGAAGTGATGGTCGACTCCACAAACCGTGCAACTACCACCGGTGGATTAAGCGGTTGTGGTGGTAGAGACACAACTGTTGGTGCCGACGTCTCGATCGCTGTAACCTGTGCTGTAGTAGGAATAAGAGACATACCAGATAAGGCAGGTGGAGCAAAACGTACTAGCCTTGAAGATTCTCCAGCTCCCGAACCTATACCTCTCTGTTCTCTTCTTGAACGTCTTAGCACAATCTGTACTGCCTCCTCTTCATCCACTTCATCCTCATCCTCCTCCACAGTTCTCGGCCTCTTTCCCGTAGTCCGTTCCCGAGACACCATAAGTCTTCTTGCCTCAGCAAACGTCTCGTCTAGATCAGAGTCAGCTACCGAAGTAGCTGCTCTGGTAACATCCATAAACTGAGGACCCGAGACATCCATATCAAACAAACCATGTCCACTAAAAGCAGCATCTAGATCAACTTGTTCAGCAGTGGACACAGCCTGAGATATAGTAGCTGGCACAGCAGCAGAAGATACAACAGGCGCAGCTGATACAGCATGAGGTGCTGCCGCCTGATGTGGTTGCGGATCCCTGAACTCGTCCCCTCCTGCAGGAACATACTCCGGGTTGATGAGATACCCGAAAAGTGGAGTATGCCTGGGACGCCGCTCAGGGTTGCTACGAGTGCTCGACGTCCTGCACTGAGCAAAGATACGTTTTGTTACGCACTCAACGTATCTGATAGGGCGTCTTTGCGGTATAGACGGAGCGACATGATTAATAATCATTTGTAGAAACCGAGGATACATAATAAATCGCTCGCGCGCCGTCGCCCGTCTCTGACGATCAATCTCGTAAAAGATTAGCTGACTAAAAGAATATCTGCGGTTGTAAGTCAGCGCAATCATAGCCGATTGCATCGTCGCACCCATCCCGTCGGTTCCTGCCTTTCTGCCGGACATGCATACTATTAACACATGCATCAGAAAGCGCCATTGATCCAGCAGAAAGCCTTTCCTCCTCTGCGAGTCCCCCAGCGGACCCGAATAACCCATCCTCAAGTAAGCTCCGTCACGGAAAGGAGCTACGAACTCCGTTGGGTCGTCTCTCGTTTCATCACCGAACTGCAGAGCCAACCGTATATCTTCCGAGGAAAACTGTATGTCTTGACCATTGACAGTTGCTCGCATCACTGGAGGCTCAGGTCTGCAATCATAATACACCGTCTGCCAGAAATCTTGAATGTTGGGCAGAGATATGGGTAGTGTATTAGTGATCGCGTGAAAAACTCGTGATCGTTGGAGAAATGTGATAATCTCCCTATAGTCTTCAACGCCTCGTGCGTCTGGATCCAAAGTGATGTATTGGTTATGGGCTGGAAAGAATTGTCGTTGCTCATCACCATCATCACCACCAGCACCTCCAACAGCAGCCATATCTGCATAAAACAAATCAAGTTAGAGACCATATAACCATCTCACAAGTTCGCTGTGTACCATGTGCGAAGTTGTGATGTACAGGCGAATTTAAAGGTGAGGCGAAGTTGGGAACAACTTCGCTTCATCTGTAAGTTCGTCTGAAATCTTATAAAAAATTTGAAATAGGCGAAGTTGTGTTCAAGGCGAAGTTATGGATAACTTCGCCATAGGCGAAATTAAGCTTCAAGCGAAGTTGTGGATAACTTCGCTGAAGGCGAACTTAAGCCACTGGCGAAGTTGAGAATAACTTCGCGTTAACCTTAACTTCGCCTGAATCTGAAACGGCGACTGTTCAGATTCAAACAAGTTTTATCCGACGTTTCGGACCGATTTAAGGATATAACAATGAAGTCCAACATATTTCAATGGTGTTAGGACGAAAAGGTCGTCCATGAACACGTAACGTGAGGTCGAAAAACTTGGTTTCTAAGGTTCGACGACCCGAGGTCTCAACCCGGGTAAAACTATAAAGAGAAAGATAGGATGATATTGACAACACATACCACTAGTATAGTAGAAACAAGGAACACAAGATCGAAATCGAAAGTGAATAACAAGATCCGGATATAATGGTTATTGTAACAAGTTCGCCGGAATTTCGAAAATAAGTGATACTGTTAATGTTTAAAATCCCTTATATAGGGCAGAGTTGGTTCAGGCGAAGTTACGCTTAACTTCGCCAAGGCGAAGTTAAGCACAACTTCGCCGAATTCAACAACTTCGCCCGTAATTTTCAAAATCAGCCCTTTAAGTTTGAATAATCTTGAATTTAACCTTATAAGTTACCAAAAAGAGTTAAACAAATATGATCAAGACCCAGTAACCAACAATAAAATAGTATAACTACAAAAACTAAAAAAAAAAGAAAAATTTTAACGAAATAAGGGATCAAATTTCAGTCTAGTCAGGGACCACTGCGTTTTAGAAAAGATCCTAACAGGAATCATACTAACGATGTGACTGTCACTTAGATCCGTGTTTAGCTGTATTATGACATAGAGACACAGGTTGTAAGCATGTAAATAACGTAAATGGTTTTCATCGTTTCTGTGATACGGATTAAGGTTCAGTTAAGCTCAAAAATTTAAGTTGGCAACATCTCAGAGATAATGATGTCTTCTATCTATTCTCAAAGCGTATTTGGCTATACCCAAGTCACCCCGAATTGACTTCGACCCATAATGTCTGATTATCTTGTAGATACACGATGTCTGCCTCCCGTTTTCTTCTAACTCCAGATATTTAAAAATATACACACACACACACACACACACATATATATATATATATATATATATATATATATATATATTTTTTTTTAAATCAACCTTTTTATCGACTTCGGAGTACTAAACCACTGCAACTCCCGAATCTGGATCACTGCAGTATCTTGAAATGCTTTCTTCACGGGAATCAGAACACTCACGGGCTCGTGTATGACTGGGTAGTCGCTTTTCTGCCTATCCTTCGAAAAGATATGTATGAAGACATACAAAAACTCTTAAGGAGTTTCCACGTAAATTCGAGTAAATTTAAGTTAGTATCACATACACTTATACGCACCATAAAAATTACCATGACATACAATGACTGTTCTAAAGCCTTTTAAGCCTAATAACTTCACTAGTTAAGCACACACAATTAGTATATACATCATTTTCCAAGGTTGGATCAATTTTCTGTTAAACACAGCATAGAACTTCTTACGACGTAACAGACTTGAAAAGTAATTTCATTTCCCAAAAAAAACTTTAATTTCAATCGCCCCAGTCACATCAAAGTCGTCAGGTAAACGGCTATCCTGAAGATCCAATGGATCAACTGGACCGACCACATACAAGTATGTGTCCTTCTTACTAAGTATGACCGACTAATTTTCAGCAACTGAAAGAACACACGTCATAGCTGCCCCGGTTACTTTCAGTCTTCCGGTTAATGGCTATCCTTATTTTCTAAGTCGAAAAACGAGGACCAAAACATATCCGAGGATATGTCCATCAAACTGAGGTAACCGACTAATTTTAAGCAAAAATGACCCTTTTTTTTTTTTTTTTTTTTTTTTTTTTTTTTTTTTTAAAACAAAGACATGGTTACTCGGGATTGATCATCCCGTTTAGCTCAATTAGGTTTTGAAATCTGGATTTATCAAACGCTTTTGTAAACAAGTCAGCAAAATTTTCAAGTGTATCAACTTTTTCGATCTTTATCAGTTTCTTCTCAGCACAATCCCGTATGAAGTGATGACGAATGTCAATATGCTTAGTTTTACTGTGCTTCACGGGATTGTTAATTACTGAGATGGCGGCAGTGTTATCAATTAAAATAGGAGTAAGTAAGAAATTCAGACCATAGTCGCGCAATTGTTGCTGAATCCACAAAACCTGAGAGCAGCAGTTGGATGCTGCCATGTATTCAGCTTCGCATGTTGAAATTGCAACTGATGTCTGTTTCTTGCACTGCCAGGAAACTAATCTTCCTCCAAGAAACTGACAGCCTCCTGTTGTTGACTTCCGACTCTGATTACATCCACCATAATCAGAATCTGTATACGCCACCAGTTCAACGTCTCCTCCCTTTGGGTACCACAACCCTAGTTTCGGCTTGCCCTTAAGATACCGCAAAATCCTCTTCACACCTTTCATGTGAGATTCCTTTGGGTTTGCCTGAAAACGAGCACAAAGACAAACAGAAAACATTATATCGGGCCTAGAAGCAGTTAAATACATTAATGAACCTATTATCGCCCGATACAGAGTAGGGTCCACATCTGCGTCACCATCTGATTCAGCGCCCAATTTGTGATTGACGCAGATTGGGGTGTCATATGGAGAACTGTCCTCCATCTTGAATCTCTTCAGCACATCATGAACATACTTTGTTTGATGAATGAACATCCCATCCTTCTTCTGATCAACCTGCAATCCTAGAAAGAAGGTTAGTTCACCCATAGCACTCATCTCGAATAGATTCTTCATGACAGCCTCAAAATCCTGACACATGGATACTCTTGATGCAGCAAAAATGATATCATCCAAGTAGACTTGAACCAGTAAGAAGTCACATCCTTCTCTCTTCACAAACAGCGTACTGTCGATCAATCCCCTTGCAAAACCATTTTCCAGCAAGTAGTCTGATAACGTTGAATACCAGGCACGAGGTGCCTGATGTAACCCATATAACGCCTTGCTCAACCTGTATACGTGATCCGGAAAGTCTGGGTCAGGAAAACCCGGAGGTTGCTCAACAAACACAACCTCATCAACTTTCCCGTTAAGAAACGCGCTCTTCACATCCAACTGAAACACCTTCATCTTTTTAGATGCAGCAAACGCCAAAAACAATCTAATCGCTTCTAACCGGGCAACAGGAGCGAAAACCTCATTGTAGTCAATACCCTCTTGCTGATTAAAACCTTTAACAACCAGCCTCGCCTTATTTCTCACGATAATCCCCTTTTCATCTCTCTTGCACTTGAACACCCATTTCGTGCCTATAGCATGCACATTCTTTGGTTTTTCAACCAAAGTCCAAACTTCCATTTTTTCGAACTGAGCCAACTCTTCTTGCATGGCTTCGACCCACGAGCTGTCCTTTAAAGCCATTTGATAATTCTTCGGTTCGACTTGGCTTATGAAGCAAGAGTACAAACATTCGTTCATGATACCTGTATCTTTAATGCTTGTATAAACACAGGTGTGCTCATTCAAGCTACTTCTGGTTTGTACACTAGAGGACACATCACCTATAACATTCTCCAATGGGTGATCTTTGTGAATTCTCGTGGTCGGAACAGCACCGACATGCAAATTGTCTTCCAAGTTTGAAGAGATCTCATCTATGGTAGTTTCAGGCTGAGAGTGAAAAGGATTAATAAACTCATCTTCAGTTGAGGCCGCAGGGGTATCGATAGGGTTTGATGTGGAAGGCTGAGATTTTTCTGTCATCTGATGTTGCACTACCTCCTCTTCCTCATCAAATATCATCTTCGTCACTGCTCTTTCGTCTTCTTCAGAAATTTCCAAAGTAGGTACGTTAAACGACTTAAAAAGTTTAACATAGTCAAACAGCTCAGCAGGTCCATTGCTTGGTTTTGGCGGTTGGTAACTAGTAATGTCGGTGTTACAAACCACCTCCACCTTGCAAGTTGTCATATTGAAGACCCGTCTGTTGGGAGTCCCAACAACATAACCGACTAGGATTCCCTCATCAGCTACTTCACCAAATTTCGAATTAGTCTTCAAAATCGAACAAGGAGACCCAAAAGGTTCAAGACCGCACAAGTTGGGCTTTCTTCCGTGCATAAGCTCGTAACAAGTTTTTCCAAGTCTCTTAACGGTTAACACCCGATTCAGAACATAGCAGGCTGTAGCAACTGCTTCAGCCCAGAACATCACAGGAAGCTTTGAGTCTGCCAGCATAGTTCTGGCTCCTTCAATCAACGTTCGGTTCTTCCTTTCATCTACTCCGTTCTGTTGTGGAGTATACGGAGCGCTGTATTGGTGCTCAATACCCTTCTGAAGACAAAAGATTTCCATCTCAAAGTTCTTGAACTCTGTCCCATTGTCGCTTCTGATGAATTTAACTGATTTACTCATGACGTTCTCGACTTTTGTAATTAGATTCTTCACCATCTGAGTCGTCTCGTCTTTCATTTTCAGAAAATATACCCACGAGTATCGCGAGTAATCATCAGTTATCACCAAGCAGTAAGAAGTACCGCCTAGACTTTGTACATTCACCGGACCGAAGAGATCCATATGAAGTAGTTCTAGAGTACCAGCAATTGAGTTGATCGTCTTGGTGAGATGGCTTTTCTTGTGTTGTTTTCCCTTCTTGCACGCTATGCATTTATCTTCAAAGTTAAAACTCTTTAAGGGAACGCCCATCACAAGCCCATTTTTGACAATGAAGTTCATCTTACGAAGATGAATATGTCCCATTCTCCTGTGCCATAATTCTGATTCTGATTCGCTTGCCTTTGTCATTAAACAGGATTCTCCGGTGGCCATTTCAGTAGACCTCATATCCATCACGTACGTATTCGTTTCACGTGGAGCTTTCATTACTATCCATTCTTCTGGTATATGAAAACCAGGCTTCAATACAATCGCTTCATTCTTAGTGAAATGGACAGTGTATTCTTTATCACAAATCTGCGACACACTCAGCAGATTGTGCTTTAATTCCTCCACAAAATTTACATTTTCAAGTGTCATCTTCCCATTTGACACAGTTCCTCTACCGGTAATCCTTCCACCGCTTTCACCAGTAAAACTAACTCTAGCTCCCTGAACAGGTTTTAAGTCTTGCAACAAGTGTTTGTTGCCTGTCATGTGCCGGGAACATCCGCTATCTACAATCCAAAGATTGTTGGTAGCCCTGTTCAACTGTTCCTGCACAATAAAACAAAGAGTTAGAATCTTGGGACCGAAGACCAATTGGTCTTGGATCGATACGTCCCGTACCCTGGCTTTCTCAAGTTAGCATCAGGATAATTTCTGTAAGTCCTGTTAGGGAATCTCCCTGCAGATTGAGTGTAATGCCTTCCAAACCTTTGAGAATTGAAAGTGTTATATCTTGTGGTTTGGTTGTAAAACTGAGGTTTGTTTTTATGAAAACTTGAATTCGATACATTTTGGCATTTTTTAAAGTTTTCATTTTTAGCAGTAGCAAAATGACGCTTATACTCAGTTTCATTTGGCTTTACATCTCTAAATCTCGGTTTCAAAGGGCAATCTGCAACTAGATGTCCTAACTTGTTACATCTAAAGCAACATTGACTCTCCATTTTTTTGTCAAATGTTGGTTTGGATGTAGAGGCAGTGTTACCAGCCGTTCGTCTCACATAAGGTGGGACGTACGGATGGAGTGGAGAACTCTTTTTTGAAACTTTATTTTTATCTCCATCGGTGGGTAAACCTACCTTCTCTTTTGTCTGACCAGATTCGGACATCTTATCCGAATCCGATGAGACAGGACTTGAGACAGAAATATTCACACTAGAAACAGGCGAACTTGTTTCGCCACAGCTAACACTTGGTTCTACACTTGTAATCTTGATAGGAGTTGTCTGAGTAACCTCGAAATCAACAGATTTCTGAACACTCGGATTATATGTATAATTGTGGTTAAAGGGTGGTGGAACTTCGTGATATCCGATTCCTCCCCTCTTTGCAGAGGTACCTGGATCACTCACGAGGTGATCAAGGATGGTTGAGGAATTCCTGAACTGCTCAAGTTTGCGGTTCAGTTCCACCACCTTTACCTGATGATCAGCAATCTGTTTATCCCGATCAGCAATCAATTTAGTTTTTTCTTCTAAAACTTCATAACTAATATCAATTATGTCAATTTTCTCAGCAAGTTTGGTTTTCAAGCTTTGAATGTCCTTTTCACATGCTTTAATCTTAATTTTATAACTGTTTTCTCTTGATTTAGTAAAATGGTGATCTTCTTTAATAGTTTTAAAGTCAGCATCTAAACGGACGTACTGATCAGTCATAGTTGTTAGTTGCTCAGACAAATTTTCACAATTAGTACAAATATTTTTATTACTTACCTCGGAGCGAGTGTCCTTGTCATTTGCCATGAAAGCTGTTTCTTCTTCAGTAGCTTTCTCAGTTCCATCAACCTTCTCACATTCTTTAACTTCAGTCTCAGCCATGTTTGCTTGCTCACCAGAACCATTTGAATGCAGGTTCCAGTTGTACTCACCTGCTTCTCTGGTCAACATGGCGTTAATCTCTCTGTTAACTCCAGAATGTTGTGTAGGCCGACCTTGTCCTCGTTCAACCCTCTCATTTCTGCATTCCTTGGCAAAGTGTCCGTACTGTTGACAATTATAGCACCTTACCTTGGATTTGTCGAACCCAGGCCGACCACCAACAAACTTTCTCCCAGTTTTGTTCATAAACCGTTTCACACGCCTCACAATCATTGCCATTTGCCATTGCAAGTCCATCTCCTCCAGATCATCAGCATCGATCTGGTCGTAATCCTCATCTAGTACAGCAGGGTCCACAATCTTCCCCTGGATGTAGTTTTCGTAGGAAGCAATAAATGATGCATAGACTGCAAACTGCTCTTCAGCAGATTTTACACTCATAGGCATCTTGGAATAACTATTGCTTGATGCATTTGCAGAAAAACTACTTGTGGATGCTTGAGGCTTTGAAGTACTTGATCCTCCAGCAACGAAACATACATCACCATTCGTGTTTACAGAAACGTTTCCTTCATGAGACGAGTCAGAACCTGACTCCCCTTTAGAGTAATAAGCAGCAGATTCAGGCCTCGAACTTGAGCCTGAGTTAACCTTTGCACCATACATACCAGGGTCTTGTATCTGATCTGTAGGTGTTTCTTTTCGAACCATATTAAGCTCATAAGTTCTGAGCTTGTTCACTGCCGTTTCAAGATCATAATTAGGAAAGTCTCTGTCTTCCCTCATAAGAACGGTGTACATTTCCCACTTCGGTGGGAGAGCATCGAGAAGTTTTTCAACGATCTCTTCTTCTCGGTAAGCAATCGAATAATTGCTAAGCTCTGTCATTAGATGATAGTATCTGGTGATAATATCATCCAGCGATTCGTTCTTCAAAAATTTGAAGACGGAGAACTGGGACTTCAAAAGTTTTACCTTCGATGCACGGATACCCACATTCCCCTCGAATCTATTTTCAAGAGCATCCCAAAGCTCTCTTGCAGAAGTGTACTTTCGGAACGTATGGAGAACCTCTTGAGGAAGTGCCATTGTTATCGCAGCATGGGCCTTGCTTTCGGCCTCGTACATTTTCTTTTCTTCGTCCTCCATTTTGCTGTACTTCTTAACTACGTCACGGCCTTCGTATTGCATAGTTGGAGGGATATATCCATCCTGGATGCACACCCACATTTTGGCATCCTGGTATTTGATGTATTGGATGAATCTATCCTTCCATGCCACGAAGTCAGTTCCTTTCATCAGCCTCGGGGCCTTAGTGGCAGACCCCGCTTCTACTTCCATCTTGACCAAATCGGAGATGTTGATCGACGACATCCTTGCAAAAACCTGAAAAACCTGGAAAAACAAAAAAATATTAAAACAGCTCAGTAGGCGAAGTTAAGAATAACTTCGCCTGAAGGTTAACTTCGCTGAAAGAGAACTTCGCTGAGATCTCAAATTCGCTTGAATTTGGCGAAGTTAAAAATAACTTCGCTTAGCTCTGGCGAACTTATGAGTTGAGCGAACTTGGGTATGAAGCGAAGTTGCGGATAACTTCGCTAAGGCGAACTTATGAAGTGAGCGAAGTTGTAATTAACTTCGCTAATCCTTATATCTTCGCCAAAAACCCTAATTCCAGCGACGGCAACTTCGCCTGAAGAATGGTAACTTCGCCCGATGAACGGTAACTTCGCCCGATGAACAGGGAAGTTTGTTCAGATCTGTTTTCGTCAATCCAGCAGCTCCCGATCAATGCAACGGCTTGAAAATGACTGTCAAGCACTAGCAAAACTCAATCCCAACAAAAAAACGTCCCGCGAATAGGTCAAACGAGACGTTTTCTACACCCGCGTGAAATCCCGAACCTCACAATCGAGCCGATCGGCTCTGATACCAATTGCAGGTTCCTGGACGGATCGTACACGGGATATCGCTAACAACGCAGGTGCGGAATCCCTGCGCAGGTAGTTACGAGTGTAGAGATAGAATCACACGAGCAATAAATCAACCACGTTATATTGATAACCGAACACGTGACTCACGGTCACTATTACAGAAGATAACACGTAACAATATGAAACACACTGAAACAAACCCTAAACGACCAACACCAAACTGTTTCAGCGAAACAGTTTTATACACGACAACTTCGCCATTGGCGAAGTTGTCCATAACTTCGCTGATTCAACAAGTTCGCCATAGCGAACTTGTTGACAACTTCGCGTAGTACAAAACAATCATAAACAAAACATAATTACATTACAGACTCGATTACAAATGCTAGACTATGAACTACTGACACACATGTACCAACAGACTCCCCCTTGGCAGTAGCTTCATATCTTGATCTTCAAATCTTGAGTCTTGTAATCTTCACCTCTACGCGTGCGCCCCTTCTCTCACACATACTGACACTACCCCTTGATATTTCCTAGCTTGATCCTTCCAAGCAGGAATGTAGAAGATCTTCTTCTCGTTGAGCACTTTCAAATCAGCCTGCGACAGATTAACAAGATGCATCGGGTCGTACACCCGAAGTACTTCTTGTTCATCCTCATCTTCCATTACCGCCTCAGCTGTCTCACAATCCACGTACCACCATTTTAAATCTTTTAGGACGTTCTTGGGCATAACTTTCATCGGTACTTCTTTCAAATGACGGACTGGTTTATACTTCATAACCAACCATGGTTTGCCGTCAGCCCTCATTCCACGATCTTTATCTTCTATCAACTTTCCTTTTTGAGGCTTTAGCAGTTCAAACTTTTTGTCTTTAATGGCTTCTTTCCATACGATCTTCTCAATGATTCTTGCCATATCATCATTGCTTCTATTGATCAGCCCCAATCTCGCTAGATCTTTCACCTCACATTCTGGTAAGGAATTCAAAGATCTCAACAATCTCTTAAAGTACTGAATGCCGTCGTACCGTTTGATCACAAATAGTTTCAGCTCTTTGTCGTACAACCAGCATATGATTCCCTTCTTTGACTCTGCATAGCCCTTTATATTATAAGTCTTTCTGAACATCGTTGGCACTGCAGGCTTCTTGGTTTTAACAAACCACTGAGCACAGCCTTCTTTCCAGTTCGGCTGCTCCTCCCATACAGTCTCTTCTATCACGCTCTCATCCCCCAATTCTGATCTCTCAACAGCTGGAATCTCATGTTCCACTGAATCATCCACAATTTCACCTTCTTCTAATACATCTTCCACATTAATCTGTTCTCCAATCTTCTCAATCTCATCCATAGGCAACACGTCGTCATCATCCATCAACTCATCGTCCTCCTCCTCATCCAACTCCTTCAAAGCATCGATAACGTCTTCAACATCAGCGTCGTCATCCACAACTACAACATCATCACCAGCTGCATTTGTAGACTCCCCCTCAGTTGTGGAAGCCCCAAGAGCCTGAGAGGTTCTTGGCAGCTCATCACCTGCACCGGAAGGTGCATTGGGATCATCGTCATGATCTTCTCGTCTTTTCGTTCTCAACTCATCGCCCCTACACGTCGTCTCCCCCTGAGATGCCAAGTAATCCTTGAAGGCATCTATTATTCTTCCATGTTCAACCAGGAGGGCAGCTTGTAGTCGATTGGATTCCACTACAAGTCGATTGGATTCAACTTCGCGTAGTACAAAACAATCATAAACAAAACATAATTACATTACAGACTCGATTACAAATGCTAGACTATGAACTACTGACACACAGCTTGTAGTCGATTGGATTTTGTCTGACCAGATTCGGACATCTTATCCGAATCCGATGAGACAGGACTTGAGACAGAAATATTCACACTAGAAACAGGCGAACTTGTTTCGCCACAGCTAACACTTGGTTCTACACTTGTAATCTTGATAGGAGTTGCCTGAGTAACCTCGAAATCAACAGATTTCTGAACACTCGGATTATATGTATAATTGTGGTTAAAGGGTGGTGGAACTTCGTGATATCCGATTCCTCCCCTCTTTGCAGAGGTACCTGGATCACTCACGAGGTGATCAAGGATGGTTGAGGAATTCCTGAACATCTCAAGTTTGCGGTTCAGTTCCACCACCTTTACCTGATGATCAGCAATCTGTTTATCCCGATCAGCAATCAATTTAGTTTTTTCTTCTAAAACTTCATAACTAATATCAATTATGTCAATTTTCTCAGCAAGTTTAGTTTTCAAGCTTTGAATGTCCTTTTCACATGCTTTAATCTTAATTTTATAACTGTTTTCTCTTGATTTAGTAAAATGGTGATCTTCTTTAATAGTTTTAAAGTCAGCATCTAAACGGACGTACTGATCAGTCATAGTTGTTAGTTGCTCAGACAAATTTTCACAATTAGTACAAATATTTTTATTACTTACCTCGGAGCGAGTGTCCTTGTCATTTGCCATGAAAGCTGTTTCTTCTTCAGTAGCTTTCTCAGTTCCATCAACCTTCTCACATTCTTTAACTTCAGTCTCAGCCATGTTTGCTTGCTCACCAGAACCATTTGAATGCAGGTTCCAGTTGTACTCACCTGCTTCTCTGGTCAACATGGCGTTAATCTCTCTGTTAACTCCAGAATGTTGTGTAGGCCGACCTTGTCCTCGTTCAACCCTCTCATTTCTGCATTCCTTGGCAAAGTGTCCGTACTGTTGACAATTATAGCACCTTACCTTGGATTTGTCGAACCCAGGCCGACCACCAACAAACTTTCTCCCAGTTTTGTTCATAAACCGTTTCACACGCCTCACAATCATTGCCATTTGCCATTGCAAGTCCATCTCCTCCAGATCATCAGCATCGATCTGGTCGTAATCCTCATCTAGTACAGCAGGGTCCACAATCTTCCCCTGGATGTAGTTTTCGTAGGAAGCAATAAATGATGCATAGACTGCAAACTGCTCTTCAGCAGATTTTACACTCATAGGCATCTTGGAATAACTATTGCTTGATGCATTTGCAGAAAAACTACTTGTGGATGCTTGAGGCTTTGAAGTACTTGATCCTCCAGCAACGAAACATACATCACCATTCGTGTTTACAGAAACGTTTCCTTCATGAGACGAGTCAGAACCTGACTCCCCTTTAGAGTAATAAGCAGCAGATTCAGGCCTCGAACTTGAGCCTGAGTTAACCTTTGCACCATACATACCAGGGTCTTGTATCTGATCTGTAGGTGTTTCTTTTCGAACCATATTAAGCTCATAAGTTCTGAGCTTGTTCACTGCCGTTTCAAGATCATAATTAGGAAAGTCTCTGTCTTCCCTCATAAGAACGGTGTACATTTCCCACTTCGGTGGGAGAGCATCGAGAAGTTTTTCAACGATCTCTTCTTCTCGGTAAGCAATCGAATAATTGCTAAGCTCTGTCATTAGATGATAGTATCTGGTGATAATATCATCCAGCGATTCGTTCTTCAAAAATTTGAAGACGGAGAACTGGGTCTTCAAAAGTTTTACCTTCGATGCACGGATACCCACATTCCCCTCGAATCTATTTTCAAGAGCATCCCAAAGCTCTCTTGCAGAAGTGTACTTTCGGAACGTATGGAGAACCTCTTGAGGAAGTGCCATTGTTATCGCAGCATGGGCCTTGCTTTCGGCCTCGTACATTTTCTTTTCTTCGTCCTCCATTTTGCTGTACTTCTTAACTACGTCACGGCCTTCGTATTGCATAGTTGGAGGGATATATCCATCCTGGATGCACACCCACATTTTGGCATCCTGGTATTTGATGTATTGGATGAATCTATCCTTCCATGCCACGAAGTCAGTTCCTTTCATCAGCCTCGGGGCATTAGTGGCAGACCCCGCTTCTACTTCCATCTTGACTAAATCGGAGATGTTGATCGACGACATCCTTGCAAAAACCTGAAAAACCTGGAAAAACAAAAAAATATTAAAACAGCTCAGTAGGCGAAGTTAAGAATAACTTCGCTTGAAGGTTAACTTCGCTGAAAGAGAACTTCGCTGAGATCTTAAATTCGCTTGAATTTGGCGAAGTTAAAAATAACTTCGCTTAGCTCTGGCGAACTTATGAGTTGAGCGAACTTGGGTATGAAGCGAAGTTGCGGATAACTTCGCTAAGGCGAACTTATGAAGTGAGCGAAGTTGTAATTAACTTCGCTAATCCTTATATCTTCGCCAAAAACCCTAATTCCAGCGACGGCAACTTCGCCTGAAGAATGGTAACTTCGCCCGATGAACGGTAACTTCGCCCGATGAACAGGGAAGTTTGTTCAGATCTGTTTTCGTCAATCCAGCAGCTCCCGATCAATGCAAAGGCTTGAAAATGACTGTCAAGCACTAGCAAAACTCAATCCCAACAAAAACACGTCCCGCGAATAGGTCAAACGAGACGTTTTCTACACCCGCGTGAAATCCCGAACCTCACAATCGAGCCGATCGGCTCTGATACCAATTGCAGGTTCCTGGACGGATCGTACACGGGATATCGCTAACAACGCAGGTGCGGAATCCCTGCGCAGGTAGTTACGAGTGTAGAGATAGAATCACACGAGCAATAAATCAACCACGTTATATTGATAACCGAACACGTGACTCACGGTCACTATTACAGAAGATAACACGTAACAATATGAAACACACTGAAACAAACCCTAAACGACCAACACCAAACTGTTTCAGCGAAACAGTTTTATACACGACAACTTCGCCATTGGCGAAGTTGTCCATAACTTCGCTGATTCAACAAGTTCGCCATAGCGAACTTGTTGACAACTTCGCGTAGTACAAAACAATCATAAACAAAACATAATTACATTACAGACTCGATTACAAATGCTAGACTATGAACTACTGACACACATGTACCAACAGGTTCCTCTGCTAAGAGAGGAGGAATCGGTTATCATGAGGTTCCACCACCTTATAATCACAATTACACTTTTAACCCTAGTGTTCAGAAATCTGTTGACTTTGAGGTTGCTCAGACAGTACCAGTTAAAGTAACTTGTAAAGAACCAAATGTTAGTGGAGGCGAAACAAGTTCGCCTGTTTCAAGTGTTAAAATTTCTGATCCAAGTCCAGTCTCATCGGATTCGGATAAGTCATCCGAGTCTGGTAAGGCAAAAGAGGAGGTGGTATTACCCAATGGTGGAGAGAAAGATAAGACGAATAAAAAGAGTACTCCACTAAACCCGTACGTCCCACCATATGTGAGACGAACGGGCGGTAATAAAGCCTCGACATCTAAAACACCGGTTGATAAAAAGGTTGAGCATAGGTGTTGTTTTAGGTGTAATCAATTAGGGCACCTAGTTGCAGATTGCCCTCTGAAGCAGCGATTCAGAGGTGTAAGGCCTACTAAAACTGAGAATAAGCCTAATAGTAATTATCATGCTGCTAAAAATGAAAACCATTCAAAATTCAAAAATGTGACTAATTCAGGTTTTCATAGAAACAAATCTCAGTTTTACACTGCTAATAACCAAACCACAAGCTATAATTCTTTCAATTCACAAAGGTTTGGAAGGCCTCACAATCAATCTACAAGGAGGTATCCTAATAGGACTTACAGGAATTATCCAGATACTAACTTTGGAAAGCCAAAGTTTGGGATGTATAGATCCAAGACCAATTGGTCTTGGGTCCCTAGATTCTAATCTTTTGCTTTATAATGCAGGAACAGTTGAACAGGGCTGCCAATAATCTTTGGGTTGTGGATAGCGGCTGTTCCCGGCACATGACGGGTAACAAAAACTTGTTACACGATTTGAAACCTGTTCAAGGAGGGAGAGTGAGCTTTGCAGGTGAAAGTGGAGGAAAGATTACAGGAATGGGAACGGTGTCTAATGGGAAGATGACATTAGAAAAAGTAAACTTTGTCGAAGAATTGAAGCACAATCTGCTGAGTGTGTCGCAGATTTGTGATAAGGAGTACACCGTACACTTCACAAAGAATGAAGCAATTGTGTTACATCCTGGTTTTCAGATACCAGAGGAGTGGATTGTGATGAAGGCTCCACGTGAAAGAAATACGTATATTATGGATATAAGGTCGACTGAAATGGCCACGGAAGAATCATGCCTTATGACAAAAGCGAGCGAATCGGAGTCCGAATTGTGGCATAGGAGAATGGGGCACATTCATCTTCGGAAGATGAACCACATTGTCAAGAATGGACTTGTGCTGGGCGTTCCCTTGAAAAGTTTCAATTTTGAAGACAAATGTCTACCGTGCAAGAAGGGAAAGCAGCACAAGAAATCCCATCTCACCAAGAAAGTCAATTCAATTGTCAGTACCCTAGAATTGCTTCACATGGATCTCTTCGGTCCCGTGAATGCAAAAAGTCTGGGAGGTACTTCTTATTGCTTGGTGATCACTGATGATTACTCACGATATTCGTGGGTATATTTCCTGAAATCAAAAGATGAAACGGCTCAGATGGTGAAGAATTTGATTACCAAAGTTGAGAACGTTATGGATAAAAGGGTTAAGTTCATTAGGAGTGACAATGGAACGGAGTTCAAGAATTTTGAGATGGAGATCTTCTGCCTTCATAAAGGGATCGAACACCAATACAGCGCTCCGTATACACCGCAATATAATGGAGTGGCTGAAAGGAAGAATAGAACATTAATTGAAGGAGCCAGAACTATGCTGGCTGATTCAAAGCTTCCTGTGGTGTTCTGGGCTGAAGCTGTTGCTACAGCCTGCTATATCCTCAATAGAGTCTTGACGGTTAAACGACTTAATAAAACGTGTTATGAGCTTATGCATGGGAGGAAGCCCAACTTGAGTGGTCTTGAACCATTCGGGTCCCCTTGTTCGATTTTAAAGACAAATTCTAAATTTGGTGAAGTAGCCGATGAAGGAATCTTAGTCGGTTATGTTGTTGGGACACCCAACAGACATGTCTTTAATACATCGACCAGCAAGGTTGAGGTGGTGTGTAACACCGATATCACAAGTTACCAACCGCCAAAACCAAGCAACGGACCTGCTGAGTTTTTCGACTATGTTAAACTTTTTAAGTCTTTTAACATACCATTTTTGGATAGTGCAGAAGAAGAAGAAAGACTTGCTACGAAGATGATCCTTGATGAGGAAGAAAACCTATTGCAAAGACAACTGATCGATAAATGTCAACCTTCCTCATCAAATACTATCGATACCCCTGCTTCCTCGACTGAAGAAGAATTTTTCAATCCATTTCACTCTCAGCATGAAACAACCATTGACGAGCTCTCTTCTAACTTGGAAGACAATTTGCATGTCGGTTCTGTTCCGACCACGAGAATTCATAAAGATCACCCTTTGGAGAATGTGATTGGTGATGTGTCCTCCGGTGTACAAACAAGACGTAGCTTGAATAAGCACACCTGTGTTTACACAAGCATCAAGGAGACAGGCATAATCAACGAATGCTTGTACACCTGCTTTATCAGCCAGATTGAACCGAAGAATTATCAAATGGCTCTCAAGGACAGCTCGTGGGTCGAAGCCATGCAAGAAGAGTTGGCTCAGTTCAAGAAATTGGAAGTTTGGACTTTGGTTGAAAAACCAAAGAATGTGCATGCGATAGGCACAAAATGGGTGTTTAAGTGCAAGAGAGATGAGAAAGGGATTATTATAAGAAACAAGGCGAGGCTAGTCGTTAAAGGTTTTAATCAACAAGAGGGGATTGATTATAATGAAGTGTTCGCTCCTATGGCAAGATTGGAAGCCATTAGATTGTTTTTGGCATTTGCTGCTTATAAAAAGATGAAGGTTTTTCAGTTGGACGTAAAGAGTGCATTCCTAAATGGGAAAGTTGATGAGGTTGTGTATGTTGAGCAACCTCCGGGTTTTCCTGACCCAGACTTTCCAGACCATGTGCACAAATTAAGCAAGGCGTTGTATGGACTACATCAGGCACCTCGTGCCTGGTACTCAACTTTATCATATTACTTGCTTGAAAATGGGTTTGAAAGAGGTCAGATTGATAGCACACTATTTGTGAAGAGACAAGGAAGCGACTTCCTGCTAGTGCAAGTCTACGTGGATGACATTATTTTTGCTGCATCAAAAGTCTCCATGTGTCAAGATTTTGAGGCCGTCATGAAGAAAAGGTTTGAAATGAGTGCTATGGGTGAACTAACTTTCTTTTTAGGATTGCAGGTTGATCAGAAGAAGGAAGGGATGTTCATTCATCAGACCAAGTATGTCCATGATGTGCTCAAACGCTTCAAGATGGAGGACAGCACTCTATTCGATACTCCAATCTGCGTCAACCATAAATTGGGTGCTGATTCTGACAATGACGCAGATGTGGACCCAACTCAATATCGGGCTGTTATAGGTTCTTTAATGTACTTAACTGCTACTAGGCCTGATATAATGTTTGCTGTTTGTCTTTATTCACGCTTTCAGGCAAACCCAAAAGAATCTCATTTGAAGGGTGCGAAGAGGATACTGCGGTATCTCAAGGCCAAGCCGAAGCTGGGGTTGTGGTACGCAAAAGGAGGAGACTTGGAGTTGGTCGCTTACACAGATTCTGATTATGGAGGGTGCAATCAGAGTCGGAAGTCAACAACTGGTGGATGTCAGTTTCTTGGTGGCAGATTGGTGTCGTGGCAATGCAAGAAGCAGACTTCAGTCGCAATTTCAACCTGTGAAGCAGAATACATGGCAGCATCCAACTGCTGCTCCCAGGTTCTTTGGATTCAACAAAAGTTGCGCGACTATGGTCTGAATTTCTTACTTACTCCTATTTGCATTGATAACACAGCTGCTATCTCAGTAACTAACAATCCCGTGAAGCACAGTAAAACTAAACATATTGACATACGTCATCATTTTATACGGGATTGTGCTGAGAAGAAACTGATTGTGCTTGAAAAGGTGGATACGCTTGATAATTTCGCTGATCTTTATACTAAAGCGTTTGACAAAACAAGATTTCAAAACCTTATTGAGCTGAATGGGATGATCAATCCCGAGTAACCATGCTTTTTGTGTTCGTTTCGAAAAAAAAAAAAAAAAAAAAAAAACGTCATTATCGCTTAAAATTATGTCGGTTACCTCAGTTTGAAGGACATGTCTTAGGATATGTTTGGTCCTCATTTTCTACTTGTAGAATTTGAGGATAGCCATTAACCAGATGACTGAAAGTGACCGGGGCGGTTTATGATGAGTTTTCATTCTTTCGCTTAAAATTAGTCGATCATACTTAGTTAGAAGGACACATACTAGTATGTGGTCGGTCCAGCTGATCCATTGGATCTTCGGGATAGCCGTTTACCTGAAGACTTTGTTTTGGTCGGGGCGATTAATGTTAAAATTTTTTAATGGGAAATGAAATTATTTTTCAAGTCTACTACTTCGTAAGAAGTTACTTTACTATGTTTAACAGAAAATTGATCCAACCTTGGAAAATGATACATATACTGCTTTTGTGTGCTTAACTACTGAAGTTATTAGGCTTAAAAGGCTTTAGAACAGTCATTGTATGTCATGGTAACTTTTTATGGTGCGTAAAAGTAGATGTGATACAAACTAAATCTACTAGATTTTACGTGGAAACTCCTTAAGCGTTTTGCTTGTCTTCATATATATCTTTCCGAATGATAGGCAGAAAAGCGATTACCCAGTCATACACGAGCCCGTGAGTGTTCTGATTCCCGTGAAGATAGCGTTTCAAGAAACTGCAGTGATCCAGATTCGGGACTTGCAGTTGTTTACTACTCTGAAGTCTATGTAAATGTTCGTTTAAAATATATATATATATATATATATATATATATATATAATAAAAAATACCTTATGAGTTATTGAAACATTTTAGAGCTAACAATGTCAAGACTTCTCAATCATGAAGTACGAAACAGAGCGGGAAGCAGATGAAGAGTACTTACAAACTTAATCAGACACTATGGGTCGAGGTCAATTCGGGGTGACTTGGGGAAAGCCAAATACGCTTTGAGAATAGATAGGAGGCATCATAATCTCTGAGTTGTTGCCCACTTAAATTTTGAGGCATAATTGAACCTAACTCGTATCACAGAAATGATGAAAACCATTTTAAGTTATTTACCTGCCTATAACCTGTTTCTTTATGTCATAATACAGCTAAACACGGTTCTATGTGACAGTCACGTAATTAGTATGATTCCTGTTCGGATCTTTTCTAAAACGTAGTAGTCCCTTGTAAAGACTGAAATTTGATCCCTTAAACTTTAATTGTTGAAAGTTTTCTTTTTATGTAGTTGTATGCTTTTATATCTGGTTACTTGGACTTGATCGTGTTATTTAATTCTTAAAGGGAAGTTTAAAACTTAATTGCAAAATGTTCAAACTATAGGGGTTTATTTAGTAAAATCGGCGAACTTGTGATTAACTTCGCCTGCCCTAGGCGAAGTTATCCACAACTTCGCGTGTGTAACTCTGCCCCTATATAAAGGAATTTTTAAGGTCAACAGTTTCATTATTTTCAAACTCAGCGAACTTATCCTCCGTATTTATCGGCGAACTTATTTATAGATGCTATGAAGGAGTTCTTGGCATCTCAGGGGGAGACAAGCTGTAAAGGCGACGAGTTAAGGACAAAGAAGAGAAATGATAGAGACGATGATCCCAATGCATCGAAAGGTGCAGGTGGTGAGTTGCCAAGAACTACTCAAGCTCTTGGGACTTCCACAGCTCAGGGGGAGTCTGCAGGTGCGGCTGGCAGTTCTGGTGGTGATGAGGTGGTGATGGTTGATGATGAAGAAATGGTAGATGATGTGATTGATGCTTTGAAAGAATTAGATGATGATATGTTTAGTGATGATGTGTTGTTTGATGATGATGTGCTGCCAATTGAGGAGATTGAGAAGATTGGCGCACAGATTGTGATTGAAGAAGATGTTGAAGAAGGTGAAATAGTAGAAGAGAATGTGGAGCATGACATTCCAGGTGTGGAGAAAGCAGATATGGGTAATGAGACAGTAATCGATAAGACTGAATGGGAAGAGCAGCCTAGGTGGAAGGAAGGCTATGCTCAGTGGTTCGTCAAAACGAAGAAACCGGCGGTCCCTACAATGTTTAAGAAGAGTTACAATATTAAAGGTTATGCTGAAGCGAAGAAAGGGATTATTTGCTGGATCTATGATGAGCAGTTGAAGCTCTTTGTGATTAAACGGTATGACGGCGTTCAGTATTTTAAAAGAATGTTAAGGTCGTTGAATACACTGCCGGAATGTGAAGTGAAAGACTTAGCCAGATTGAGGTTAATCAATCGAAGTGACGACAACATGGCTAGAGTCATTGGGAAGATCGTGTGGAAAGAAAGTATTAAAGAAAAGAAGTTTGAGTTATTAAAGCCACAGAAGGGAAAGCTAGTGGAAGATAAAGAAAGGGGAATGAGAGCAGATGGCAAGCCATGGATGGTGATGAAATACAAACCGATCCGATGCATTAAGGAGGTTCCAATGAAAATTATACCTCAAGATCTGTTGAAGAACCTTAAATGGTGGTATGTTGATTGCCAGACTGCTGAAGCCGTGATGGAAGACGAAGACGAACAAGAAGTGCTAAGAGTGTATGATCCGATGCATCTTGTTAATTTATCGAAAGCTGATCTGCAGGTGTTAAATGAAAAGAAGATATTTTATATTCCTGCTTGGAAAGACAAAGCGAGGAAATATCAGCGAGTAGTCACGGTATGTGTGAGAGAAGGAGTACATGCATGAAGACAAAGAGATTGAAGGTTACAAGACACGTGCTTGAAGATCAAGACATGAAGCTATTGCCAAGGGGGAGTCTGTTGGTGCATAATGTCAGTAGTTCATAGTCTAGTGTCTGTAATCGAGTCTGTAATGTTTAATTATGTTTTGTATGTTTAAGCGAAGTTACTGACAAGTTCGCTTAACAGGCGAACTTGTTAGTCAAGCGAAGTTATGGACAACTTCGCCTGAACATGCCAGGCGAAGTTGTCGTGTATTTAAATAGGTTACGGATTAGCTTGGTTTGAGTTTTTTTTGTTAGTTTTGTTCGAGTTGTTACGAGAGCTGTAACGTGTGTCTGTAATAGTGATATCGTATCACGTGTTTGTGTTATTATATAACGTGTGTTCGTTTCGTGTGTTCGTGTGATTCGTGTTCTATACTCGTAACGATCTACGCAGGGATTCCGCACCTGAGTAGATCGAGATATCTCGTGCGATCCATCCAGGGAACCTACACTTATTCTACATTTTTAATGGTTCTCAAGGAAAACAATTATTTTTTGAATGAAGATTTGACTGCAATTGAATTCTTACAGAAGATTGAAGCCAGAGAATATGATCTTAAGTGTCAGAATTCTTCAAAAGAAAGTCAAGATCCTTCTTTTTATGGTGGTAGTATGCCTCTTAGTTCAACCATCTCTCCATTGACTGCTTTTCTTACTCAAGCGGCAAGTGAGAATGCAACTACACTGTATAGTGATCCACGAACCTGTTTTTATACAGCTGGAAGTACTGGATCTTCTAGTATTTCTGGATCAACTGGAGCTTCGGGAAGTTCATCCAATACAACTCACTATTCAGCACCTTCAAATGTCAACATGAAAGAAGCTGAACAAAACTTTGCTTTTCTATCTGCTTTCATGACTTCGTATGAAAATCTGGTTACTAGCAAAATTGCCACTAGTGATTTAACTGATGAAGACTATGATCAGATTGACCCAGATGACTTGTAAATCATGGATTTAAAATGGAACATGGTGATGATTGTTAGAAAGGTGAAAAGATTCATGCAAAGAACCGGAAAAGATCGTTCCGCTCTAAACAAAAAGTTGGGATTTGATAAGTTGAAAGTGAAATGTTACAATTGTCAAGAATTCGGTCATTTTGCAAAAGAGTGTGACAAACCGAAAAAGGAGTATACTGGTCCTCGTGGTCAAAGTTCAAACTCTTCAACACCACGAGGTAATGATGCTGAAAAGAAACCATCAAGTTCCAGGTCACAAGCAATGTTAGCTAATGGAGATGATTGGTCACAACGACTACTGTGTAATGATACCCAAGTAAATCTGGCAATGATTGGGCTTACTGAAAATGTTCAAGAGGATAGTGGAAGTGAGCTGTCTTTTGATAATGATTCTGGATCTGAGTCTGATGAGTCAAGTAAAGATCTTCCAATCAATTTTGCTTGTATGGCAAAAATCAGTGATTCTTCCACATCTGCTTGTACGGCCAAACAAAATGAGGTTAGTAAATCTACTTCTAAGGTGTCATGTGTTGATTGTGATTATAATAAATCTAAAATTGATTCATTAAAACTCCAAAATGATAATTTGCTAAAAGAGATTGTGTCCTTAAAAGACACTTATAGGAAATCCTTAACTTCTCAAATAAATTCAAAGGAGAAAATTGAGGCTTTGACTATAAGTAATCATGATCTTAAAGCTGAGTTATCTGTGAAAATGACAATTAATGATCAAAAGTTTCAAGAAATTTTGAAACATCGTTCAAAGATAACCGAGCTTGAAAATGAGGTTCTTGAGTTGAAGAACAAATTGGGTAAATTTTGAAATTCATCTTTTCTGTTAAAGAAATTAATGAAGTTTCTGGAAAACAAAATGATTCAAAGAAAGGTATAGGTTTTGTTGAAATTCCACCACCATTTCACAATGATTATAAAATTAATCCTTTTGCTCCAACTGAAGAAGATGTTATTCTTAAAGAGCCTGTGATTTCAGAAAATTCTAAACCAAGTAAGTCTGAAACTGTTAAAACCCAGTCTGTTTCTCAGAAACCTCATGTTCAAAGTAACAAAGTTTTTGTTGAAAATGTTGATAAAGTTATCATTGAGGATGTGTTTGAACCTGAAATTATACACAAGAACAAGAACATTCCAAGTTCTAATCACATACTGTGTGAACCTCATGAATTTGAGTAGGCTGTGTATGGTTCACACACAACTAAAATGAAACAAGATTTGTTTGTCAAACCAGTGAAGGCTAAGAGACCAGAAAAACCCAAAATTTCTGATGAGGATTTGTTGCGTTTTATAAATCCTAATGCACTTAAGCCGTCATCTGCTCGTGTTTTTAAGTTAAAGGGGATGGATACGATGTTCACTGTAAAAGACATTCCTCTTAGTATTATTAAACCTGAACTGATTGAGAGTGTGTTTTACAATGAAACTTCCAAGGTTCGTGAACTTGAACGTCAATATGCTCATGCAAAAACATCAGTTTCATCAGATCCGATGACAAGAGCAAAGCAAGTTTTAAAACAAGCTAAACAAGTTAAATTTGTAAAATCTACCGGAACTGACACGTTGAAAAGTTTTTCGAACTGTTCTAATTTAGATTTTTACTTGAAAAAGAAATCTGAGTTATCTGATGATTTTGCTTAAAGCATGACTAAAAATGTGAGTCATCAGTCATCATTTATGTCACATGTTCCAACAAATTCTCAACATAATCATGTTCATATGCGAAGTTGTTTTCTTTGCGGTCAACAAGGTCATGTAGTAAGAAACTGTGGCTAGAAGAATTATCAGACTCTTCATTCTTTTATCAAGGACCATTCCAAACCGATTCCAGTGGTAAAGGAGATTCTGAAACGACCAGTGTCGTGTGCTGATGATACTCATATTATTTTTTCGAATATACATCCTCGAAAAGTTGTTCATGTGAATGAAACTCATGGTTCAGTTAAACCTAAGTTTATTCCTACTGAACCACTATGCAAAAATGTTAATTCAAATATGGTTCAAGATGCGTATCTAAGACGAAAGTCGAAGAAACCTGTAACTTATTCTCAAGTTGCTGAACAACAATTGAATGCAACTAAGGTTAACTTTTCTCAAGAAAACCAAAAGGTGCCCAAGACTGAGGCCTGGGCTGCCTTTTTGAACTAATCATTTTCTTTTGTGTGTAGGGTTCATCCAAGACCATTTCTGGTGAAAACTGGATCATGGACAGTGGATGTTCTCGTCATATTACTGGAAATCTCAATCTCTTATCAAACGTGAGAAATATTCAAGGGGGTTATGTGGCGTTTGCTAGGAATTTTGGGGGTATGATTACACAAGAAGGTGATGTTTCAAATGGGAAGATTACATTTGAGAAAGTTAACTATTGTGATAAAGTGGACCATAACTTATTGAGTGTGTCACAAATCTGTGATAAGCAATACACTACAGTATTTACAGATAAAGAGTGTCTTATTCTGAAACCGGGTTATGTGATTCCCAAGGACTTGGTTTTCATGCGATCACCACGATCAAATGATATTTATGTCTTGAATATGAATTCTAAGGTATCCACATCGATCGAAACGTGTTTTGTCTCGAAAGCAACCGAGAAAGACTCAGTACTTTGGCATCGAAGAATGGGTCACATACATGTTCGAAAGATGAATTATTTAATGGCAAACGATTTGGTAGAGGGGGTGTCGTTAAAAAATTTTAAGTTATCAGATCACTGTGTTGCTTGTAAAAAGGGCAAACAGAAGAAGAAATCGCACCCATCTAAATTGTTGAATTCCATTGATACTCCACTTGAACGACTTCATATGGATTTGTTCGGTCCAGTGAATCATGCGAGTATTTCTGGAGACTGGTATTGCCTAGTTGTGACTAATGATTATTTGAGATATTCATGGGTCTTATTTATGAGTTCTAAATATCAAACGCCTGTTTTGGTACAAAACCTTATCACTAAAATCGAATCACTGTACAAGCAAAAGGTGAGGAGAATTAGGAGTGATAATGGAACTGAATTCAAAAACACTATATTGAATTTCTTTTGAATTCAAAAGGGAATTCACCGTGAATATAGTGCACCATATGTACCTCAACAAAATGGCGTTGCTGAACGAAAGAATAGAACCTTGATTGAAGCTGCAAGAACTATGCTTGCTGATTCTAAGCTTCCTGTCCAGTTTTTGTGACAATCGTCAATTTCAGGTTAACTCCGTTAACTCAACTCCGTCAATTCAAACTTAAAGATTACTGAATCTATAACGCACACCTCATTACATTTAAACCAGGGTTTAAATGACGCTTGACACTTACTACATGTGTAGTCTTTCGGGAATTGCACCGAAACGCAAACGAGTTGACGCAAACAATTGGTGAATAAACGAAAAACGTCAAAACAATAATTATGTGATAATTATGTGTTAGATTTATGTGTTATGTGATAACATTGTTATAAACGTTAACTTAATGTGCTAGAACTAGTTAATTAAGCTAGAAAAGTAACATTTGAAAGTGGAGGGACCTAGATGTAATATGATTATTATTAATAATATTATAAAACCCTAACTCCCCTCTCTCTTTCCCTCACAAAACCCGACGGCAGCCTACCCCCCCCCCCTCTCCTTGCGATCGGCACACACACACACACATATCACTTGGTTTTGATCTTGGTCTTTCACAATTGAAGCATCCTACATCCGTTTCTAGCCATCTTCTACCTTCCTCTTGCTTGTATTGGTGTTTTTGATGGTATAATTACAAACCCTAGGTCCGATTTTCATATGTATATTTGTTCATATGTTTTATCTTGATTTGATGATGGATTGATTGTGATATGATAACTAGAATTGGTATTATTACATGTTAATCGTTGTGTTCTTGATTTTGAATTCAAATAAAACCCTAACCATTGATGTAATGTGTAATTGATGTGCATGGATAGTGATTATGGTGTCTAGGATGTTATATGAAGGAATTATGGTTTATAAATGGCTAATATGTTGAGTTTTGTTGCAAACAGTTTCTGGACAGATTGTGTTGTTGATGTTCAATTGACTATATCAGGGTGTAAATCTGAAAATTGGTTGAGATTATTGATACTACATTAAACTAGGTTGAGTCTAGTTTCTAAAGAATATAAATTTGCAATTTTTGGACGTGTAAAAGTTAACCTTTATTATTTTACAAAAACGATATGCAAAGCTGAGTTGTTAGACCTGCTGTTAGGTTGTTTTGTAAATGTTATATCTCATGAACTACGAGACCAATTGGGTTGGTTCCACTTCTGGAAGTTAACTTGTTGAGTTAAGAACCTAACCCAATTGGTCTTGCATTTTTTGGATTTTTCTTTTAACGGGAATTTTAAATAACATTCTGTTGCGCATAAATTTGACTGTTATGAGTTTGCTGTGGTAAATTGGTCACTGTGAGAAATATATATGGAATAAAAATACAAAAAAATATGTTCTGGAAACCTAACACATATATGCTTTTGTGATGATTTTTGGTAAATTAATTGAGATGCTATGATCGGTGGAATAGATTAGTTTTTCAAGTAGAATTCTGTCAATAAGAAAATTAGTTTCTGAATTTTGTAAAAGTTGCATGAAACATGGTAATTGCTAATTGATTGTCGTGTCTTGACCAAATTGCCCTTGCGGGGAATAATTGCTAGTTAATTGTTATAATTTGACCAAATTGCTCCTGCGGGGAATAGTTGCTAGTGATGTACATTATTAATACATGACACGTAAACGATTGTTCACACACGTAGCGTATCACAAATGTGCTTGTTAAGTCACACACGATTCACAAACAAACACGAAACGTGATATTTGCATAGGTACTACGTGCCGGGTCTAGAGACTCGTTAATAGTTCCGACAATTAGAAAATCTCTTTGTTGTTTTAGAACGCTAGAGAGAGTTTTCTGTGACGCGCATCACTTGGTGATTTATTTTGGGAATTTTTCGCAAACAGTGAGTTCACTTACCCCTTTTAAGCTGTTTTCAAACGCTTTTCACTTGGGGAGATAACATACTCCGAAAACGCATTTAAGATTTTGTTAATATAGATTATATATCACTTGTAAAGACTAAGTGGCAAACGCAATAACTAAAGTCCTTCATTCACATCGAACCGTTTAATATTGGATAATAGCGAGTCATTGTTGAGTAGTACTACTGGGTTTGACAAACCCCACCCAACGCTAAACTCGACTGGAGGTCGAGTGGGTGTAATCTTGGCTAATCACATACCATGGTCGGGATAGACCTGGTGGTAAGGCAAATGATAAACAGTCAGCTTCGGTGTCGAACACTTAGTAATACTTGTTTTATAGGCTAGCTACCTATAGATATATAATTGACATAACACTATCTGGTAACGTAAAACGCTGAACGCAAAACGCTAAAACGCTGAACGCAAAACGCTAAACGCAAAACGCTGAACGCAAACGTAACGCTTTATTTTATATAAACTTGTGAACTCACCAACCTCGTGTTGACACTTTTAGTATATTATTCTCAGGTAGCCGAGGCGGGCGCGCGGTATAGGATCATGCATGGTTTTTGAACATTCTGATATGCAAACATGTTTTTAACTATTATTACTTGGGTTTTAAGTCGTCCTGCGTGACGCAACTTTTGTCTTTTGGTTTTTACGCTTCCGCACTTATTTTCATTTAAACGTTTTTACGGTTTGATTATAACTAATGATTCTGATCCTGTTAGTTCACACCCTCTGACGGTAAAACTCCGTTAGTGGATTTTGAGGGTGTGAGAGATTGGTATCAGAGCCATTGGTTATAGCGAACTAGAAGCTGCATGCATACTAGACTATAACCGCGACGACCCATTAGTTATAATGATACGCACTGCATAAATTTGTGTAGTCTTTGTTATCTTATCTCTTTACCTCTTTCACTCATACGCGCGCGCATACACGGCTTACCTGTAGGGATGTCGACGCCTTCATCATCATCATCATCCGATCCGATGACTCATGCTCACGGGAAAGAACCGCAGATACCTACCGCATCGCCACCCCGAGTAGTTCCGGAACTCGAAGCACCTGCACTGAAGAGGTATCGCTTATCCGGAGGCATGTACGAAAACGAAGTTAGTTGGGATTGGGACCCTAATATGATCAGACGTATGGTCTATCGTGAACAAGTTCCCCCGCTACCCCACCCGAACGATCCTGCTTATCCCAACACCTTACCACCCATAACCGAACCTGTAGAGCGTGTGCTCGCAGCTGTAGTTTCTTGCGTAGAGCGTGATGTTGGTTACATGCGCTATACGAGAGCGAACGTTTCCGGACTGTTAAAAGATGGAACCGAGACTAAGGAGGAAATTTCTCGCATGACAGCGGCCATGAAGGAAATGCAAGAGGCTAGTGATCAACAGATGAAGATTATGAGAAAGATGCAAGACGAGATGATAGACTTGCAAGAGCAACTCCAAGTAGCAAGGACCCGAACCGAGATAGCTTTAGAGCGATGCGATGTCCTACAAATGCAGATTGCTCAGAACGCAGCCGAACCTGAGGCAGAGCCCGAGGCAGAACCTGAGGCAGAGCCTGAGGCAGAGCCTGAGGAGGAACCCGAAGAAGATCTCGAAGAGGAACCTGAGGAGGATCCCGAGGAAGATCCCGAGGAGGAACCCGAAGAGGAACCGGAGGAAGAACCGGTTGAGGAGGAGGCACACTCAGAGGTGTCCTCAGACGATGACATCTAAGGATGATAACACCTAGACGGAGGGGTTGTCTCCATCCAAACTATTATTTTCTATAATTTTAAGGATTGATTTTAAATACTTTGTAGCGAATACAATGGTTTTAATCATGAATTATTATTTGGATTAATATATGGTTGTGATGTGATGTTTGTTTCTTATTTCTTTCTTACCTATCTTTTTATTACATATATGGCGTGTTGCATATGAAAGAAAAACTCATGTTCAACATTTTATGCTGTGATTCTAGGAAATGGCTGGAAGAAACGCTGGGCACGGACGTGGTAACATCAACCTGACTGCAGCAGAACTCCAAACTCTGCTGAATGACCACGCGGCGGCCGCTCTAGCAGCACATGTCCAGAACCAAGCTGGAGGTCCAATAGGAACGTGTACCTTCAAGAATTACCTTGACTGCAAGCCCAGTTCGTTTAAGGACACCGAGGGAGCTATAGGCTTCCTGCGTTGGGCTGAGAAGGCCGAATCGGCGTTTGAGATGTGCAATTGCCCCCCTGCCAGTAGGGTCAAATTTGCTGCTGGAACACTTAAAGATTCTGCCCTCACTTGGTGGAATTCAAACGTGCAGATCCTTGGATTGGAACTGGCTAACGCGATGAACTGGGAGGAGTTCAAGAACATGATGCGAGAAGAGTACTGTCCTAGGGAGGAGATTGCAAAGTTGGAATCCGAGTTTTGGTCATTGAAGATGGTGGGTTCGGAAATCGAAGCCTACACCACCCGTTCTCACGAGTTAGCGGTGATGTGTCCACGGATGGTAGACCCGCCGAGTAAGAGGATTGAAATGTAAATTGATGGGTTAGCACCGCAAATTCAGGGCATGGTGACATCTTCCAGACCAGCCACAATTCAACAAGCGATCCGATTAGCTCACAAACTGACGGATCAAGCAGTGACCCAGGGTGCGCTACCACCTAGGTGTTCAACCACTAAAGCCCGTGACAACCCGAACACTGACAACAGCAACAACAACAACCCGAGCAGCGGAAAGAGAAAGTTTGACAATACCAGATCCTCATCCTCGAACCCCCCACAGCAACAACACTACCGAAAGCCCGAATTCACCCGGAGCTTCAACAATCAGGGTCACAACAACAATAACAACGGTAGCGGGCAGGGTTCGAGCGGATATGCTGGGAAATATCCGAAGTGAAACAGGTGCAACTATCATCATGCTGGCCCGTGTGACCGTGTCAAGTGTCAGAGATGCGGAAAGATGGGTCACCAGGCAAAGGAATGTAGAGGAGACCTTGCGGCAAATGGGGGCTCCTAAACCACCCATGACAACCAAGGGATGTTTTAAGTGTGGACAAGAGGGACATTTTAAGAAAGACTGCCCCAAGCTGAAACAGAACGACAACGATGGAGGTAATGGAAGTGGCAGTGGTGGTGGAAACAATGGTAAAGGAAGAGCTTTTGTTATTGGGTTGGGTCAAGCCCGCAATGATCCGTACGTGGTGACTGGTAAGTTCCCTGTGAACGATTGTTTCGCTTCTGTATTGTTTGACACTGGAGCTGATAGGAGTTTTGTGTCGAAAGCCTTTAGTCAACTCTTAGACTTAACTCCAACCCCGTTAGATGCTAAGTTTCCAGTTGAATTAGCTGACGGTAAGACTATAGTAACGACTCATGTACTTGTGGGATGTAAGTTAAAACTGTCAGGTCATGTTTTTGATATTGACCTTATTCCTTTTACGCTTAGTGGTTTCGATGTCGTGGTCGGCATGGACTGGTTATCCGAGAACCGAGCAGAGATTATATGTCACGACAAGATAGTCCACATTACTACCCCTTCCGGCGAGATCATTTCGATCCGGGGCGAGAGAAGCGGCATGACCACCAGCGTATTCACCCTCATGAAGGCGCAGAAGTATCTACGAAAGGGTCATCCGGCAATTTTGACGCAGATTGTTGAGAAACCCGCGGAAGAGAAGCGAATTGAAGAGATACCGATTGTGCGAGATTTTCCGGAAGTTTTCCCGGAGGATTTGCCTGGACTCCCTCCTATTTGAAAAGTCGAGTTTCAAATCGAATTGACCCCCTGTGCAGCACCTATAGCACGATCCCCGTATCGGCTCGCACCGGCGGAGCTTCAGGAACTGTCCACTCAGTTGCAAGATTTATTGGATAAAGGTTTTATCCGACCTAGCTCATCGCCATGGGGAGCCCCCGTCTTATTTGTCCGAAAGAAGGACGGGACTTTCCGCATGTGTATCGACTACCGGGAGTTGAACAAGGTGACGGTCAAGAACCGTTATCCTTTACCCCGAATTGATGATCTGTTTGACCAGCTCCAAGGATCGAGTTACTACTCGAAGATCGATCTGCGGTCTGGTTACCATCAACTAAGAGTACGCGAAGAAGATATTTCAAAGACGGCTTTCAGAACACGGTATGGTCACTATGAGTTTTCGGTCATGCCTTTTGGACTAACCAACGCACCAGCCGTATTTATGGATCTTATGAATCGAGTATGCAAGGCGTACCTCGACAAGTTTGTGATTGTGTTTATTGACGATATCCTGGTCTACTCCAAGGACAAGGCTGACCATGAGGAACACTTAAGGGTAATTCTGGAATTATTGAAGAAGGAACAACTGTATGCTAAACTCTCGAAATGCGAATTTTGGCTTCGCGAGGTTCACTTTTTGGGACATGTGATCAACGAGAATGGTATCCATGTCGATCCCGGTAAGGTAGAGGCCATCAAAAATTGTGAAGCAACTAAGACCCCGACTGAGGTGCGGCAATTCCTAGGACTGGCCGGCTACTACCGGCGTTTCATTGAAGGATTTTCAAAGATTGCCCAACCCCTCACCGCTTTGACTCACAAGGGTACTAAGTACAATTGGGGTGACGCGCAAGAATCCGCTTTTCAACTGTTGAAAATCAAACTCTGTAGCGCCCCTATTCTAGCCCTACCCGAGGGAACGGAGAATTTTGAGGTACACTGTGACGCATCGATACAAGGTCTCGGTTGTGTGCTTATGCAACTCGAGAAGGTTATAGCCTATGCCTCTCGACAACTACGGATTCACGAGAAGAACTACACGACCCATGACTTGGAACTCGGAGCTGTGGTGTTTGCCCTTAAGATATGGAGGCATTACTTGTACGGTACCAGGTTTACCATTTACACCGACCACAAGAGTCTCCAACATATCTACGATCAGAAGGAGCTGAACAAGCGACAGCGTCGTTGGGTCGAGCTGCTTAAGGATTATGATTGTGCCATCAAGTACCACCCTGGCAAGGCCAATGTAGTGGCCGATGCCCTCAGCAGAAAAGAAACCGATAAACCCAGGCGAGTGCGAGCACTGCAACTCACGATTCAAGCCAACTTACCCGATCAGATTCGCGATGCGCAACTCGAAGCCTTGAAGGATGATAACCTTCCATCAGAACTCATGCGGGGCATGATTAAGCAACTTGAAACCAAATCGGACGGGGTTCGATATTTTGAGAACCGGATTTGGGTTCCACGGTACGGAGAGTTGAGAACTCTGGTGATGGACGAAGCACACAAGTCCCGATATTCTATCCACCCTGGCTCAGATAAAATGTATCATGACTTAAAGGCACTTTACTGGTGGCCGAACATGAAAGCCGACATTGCCACCTACGTGAGCAAATGCTTGACTTGTGCCAGAGTCAAGATAGAATACCAGAAACCATCTGGCCTGCTACAGCAACCGGAACTTCCAATGTGGAAATGGGAACACATTTCAATGGACTTCATCACGGGATTACCTAAAACACCAACGGGATGCGATACCATCTGGGTGATCGTTGACCGGTTGACTAAGTCGGCACACTTCTTAGCGATTAAGGAATCGGACAAAATGGAAAGATTGACTCGCGTCTACATGAAAGAAGTGGTGTCTAGACACGGAGTGCCTGTCTCAATCATTTCTGATCGAGATTCCCGTTTCACTTCGCACTTTTGGAAGTCACTACAGAGTGCCCTAGGCACACGCCTTGATATGAGCACAGCATACCATCCTCAGACGGATGGGCAAAGTGAACGAACTATTCAGACCTTAGAGGACATGTTGCGTGCATGTGTGTTGGATTTCGGAAAAAGTTGGGAACCTCACTTACCTTTGGTAGAGTTTTCGTATAATAACAGCTACCACGCAAGTACTAAAGCAGCGCCGTTTGAAGCACTGTACGGACGGAAGTGTCGATCACCTCTCTGCTGGGCAGAGGTGGGTGACAGCCAAATCACTGGTCCAGAACTGGTACTCGAAACTACGGAAAAGATTGTTCAAATCCGAAACCGCATGGCAGCAGCACGAGATCGTCAAAAGAGTTACGCCGACAAGCGCCGAAAACCTCTTGAATTTCAAGTGAACGATCAAGTGTTACTCAAAGTCTCACCTTAGAAAGGTGTGGTTCGCTTTGGGAAGCGAAACAAACTCAACCCACGATACGTTGGTCCTTACCGGATAACGGAACGCGTCGGTCCGGTGGCGTACCGACTGGACTTACCAGCGGAACTCAGCAGTGTACACAATGTTTTTCACGTATCCAATTTGAAGAAATGCCTATCTGATGAAACCCAAGTAGTCCCTTTGGACGAACTGCAAGTTGATGAACAGCTACGCTTCATTGAAGAACCAGTTGAAGTTTTGGATTGGGAAACCAAAACGCTCAAGCACAGCAAAATTCCAATCGTTAAGGTTCGTTGGAACTCGAGACGTGGACCGGAGTTCACGTGGGAACGCGAGGATCAAATGATGAAAAAGTATCCTCACCTTTTTGAAGGGCTGACCAAACACAGAAAACCGCGAAACCCGACAAACCGTCAGAAATCACCGGAGGTATGAATTAAATTTCGGGACGAAATTTCTTTCTACTAGGGGATGATATGACAAACTGAAAATTTTTCTTACTTTTTCAGACACTCATCACGACTTTCCTCAAATTTTCGGGACGAAAATTCTTTAACATGAGAATGATGTGACAATCGTCAATTTCAGGTTAACTCCGTTAACTCAACTCCGTCAATTCAAACTTAAAGATTACTGAATCTATAACGCACACCTCATTACATTTAAACTAGGGTTTAAATGACGCTTGACACTTACTACATGTGTAGTCTTTCGGGAATTGCACCGAAACGCAAACGAGTTGACGCAAACAATTGGTGAATAAACGAAAAACGTCAAAACAATAATTATGTGATAATTATGTGTTAGACTTATGTGTTATGTGATAACATTGTTATAAACGTTAACTCAATGTGCTAGAACTAGTTAATTAAGCTAGAAAAGTAACATTTGAAAGTGGAGGGACCTAGATGTAATATGATTATTATTAATAATATTATAAAACCCTAACTCCCCTCTCTCTTTCCCTCACAAAACCCGATGGCAGCCTACCCCCCCCCCCTCCTTGCGATCGGCACACACACACACACACATATCACTTGGTTTTGATCTTGGTCTTTCACAATTGAAGCATCCTATATCCGTTTCTAGCCATCTTCTACCTTCCTCTTGCTTGTATTGGTGTTTTTGAAGGTATAATTACAAACCCTAGGTCCGATTTTCATATGTATATGTGTTCATATGTTTTATCTTGATTTGATGATGGATTGATTGTGATATGACAACTAGAATTGGTATTATTACATGTTAATCGTTGTGTTCTTGATTTTGAATTCAAATAAAACCCTAACCATTGATGTAATGTGTAATTGATGTGCATGGATAGTGATTATGGTGTCTAGGATGTTATATGAAGGAATTATGGTTTATACATGGCTAATATGTTGAGTTTTGTTGCAAACAGTTTCTGGACAGATTGTGTTGTTGATGTTCAATTGACTATATCAGGGTGTAAATCTGAAAATTGGTTGAGATTATTGATACTACAGTAAACTAGGTTGAGTCTAGTTTCTAAAGAATATAAATTTGCAATTTTTGGACGTGTAAAAGTTAACCTTTATTATTTTACAAAAACGATATGCAAAGCTGAGTTGTTAGACCTGCTGTTAGGTTGTTTTGTAAATGTTATATCTCATGAACTACGAGACCAATTGGGTTGGTTCCACTTCTGGAAGTTAACTTGTTGAGTTAAGAACCTAACCCAATTGGTCTTGCATTTTTTGGATTTTTCGTTTAACGGGAATTTTAAATAACATTCTGTTGCGCATAAATTTGACTGTTATGAGTTTGCTGTGGTAAATTGGTCATTGTGAGAAATATATATGGAATAAAAATACAACAAAATATGTTCTGGAAACCTAACACATATATGCTTTTGTGATGATTTTTGGTAAATTAATTGAGATGCTATGATCAGTGGAATAGACTACTTTTTCAAGTAGAATTCTGTCAATAAGAAAATTAGTTGCTGAATTTTGTAAAAGTTGCATGAAACATGGTAATTGCTAATTGATTGTCGTGTTTTGACCAAATTGCCCTTGCGGGGAATAATTGCTAGTTAATTGTTATAATTTGACCAAATTGCTCCTGCGGGGAATAGTTGCTAGTGATGTACATTATTAATACATGACACGTAAACGATTGTTCACACACGTAGCGTATCACAAATGTGCTTGTTAAGTCACACACGATTCACAAACAAACACGAAACGTGATATTTGCATAGGTACTACGTGCCGGGTCTAGAGACTCGTTAACAGTTCCGACAATTAGAAAATCTCTTTGTTGTTTTAGAACGCTAGAGAGAGTTTTCTGTGACGCGCATCACTTGGTGATTTATTTTGGGAATTCTTCGCAAACAGTGAGTTCACTTACCCCTTTTAAGCTGTTTTCAAACGCTTTTCACTTGGGGAGATAACATACTCCGAAAACGCATTTAAGATTTTGTTAATATAGATTATATATCACTTGTAAAGACTAAGTGGCAAACGCAATAACTAAAGTCCTTCATTCACATCGAACCGTTTAATATTGGATAATAGCGAGTCATTGTTGAGTAGTACTACTGGGTTTGACAAACCCCACCTAACGCTAAACTCGACTGGAGGTCGAGTGGGTGTAATCTTGGCTAAACACATACCATGGTCGGGATAGACCTGGTGGTAAGGCAAATGATAAACAGTCAGCTTCGGTGTCGAACACTTAGTAATACTTGTTTTATAGGCTAGCTACCTATAGATATATAATTGACATAACACTATCTGGTAACGCAAAACGCTGAACGCAAAACGCTAAATGCTGAACGCAAAACGCTTAACGCAAAACGCTGAACGCAAACGTAACGCTTTATTTTATATAAACTTGTGAACTCACCAACCTCGTGTTGACACTTTTAGTATGTTATTCTCAGGTAGCCGAGGCGGGCGCGCGGTATAGGATCATGCATGGTTTTTGAACATTCTGATATGCAAACATGTTTTTAACTATTATTACTTGGGTTTTAAGTCGTCCTGCGTAACGCAACTTTTGTCTTTTGGTTTTTACGCTTCCGCACTTATTTTCATTTAAACGTTTTTACGGTTTGATTATAACTAATGATTCCGATCCTGTTAGTTCACACCCTCTGACGGTAAAACTCCGTTAGTGGATTTTGAGGGTGTGATAGTTTTGGAATGAGGCGGTGAATACGGCTTGTTATACTCTCAATCGTGTTCTAACTGTTAAACGACTCAAGAAGACCAGTTATGAATTATTGAAAAATCGTAAGCCTAACTTAAAGTACCTAGAACCTTTTGGGTGTCCATGTACTATGCTGAAAAAGGATGTGGGTAAGTTTGAAGTAAAAGCCATTGAAGGGTATTTCTTGGGGTATGCGTCACCTAAGAAACGGGTTTTTAATTTTACATCTAGTTGTGTTGAAAAGTGGTACCATGTTGTTTGTCGGTCCCGACTGGATGTTTGACTATGATAGCTTATTTAATTCATTCACTCCATCAACCGATCATCCAGATGAAGATTTAGTTCGTGCTTATTTTGAAGAACATTTGGAAATTCCAAGGTTCGCAAGTTCAAAAGATGTTGAAGCTCCAATTGATGAACCTGATAATGAATCTCTTGTTCATGATGATAATGCATCTGCTTCATCTGATGATAATACTGTTGTGGATCAAGTTATTGCACTTGACAGTGATGTTTCATCTCCTGAATTGGGTGAACATTACACTAATTTATTTGAAAATGTTGCTATTTCTGAAAATCCTACTCTCAGGATTCATAATTACCATCCACAAGAAAACATTATTGGAGACCTTTATGTAGGGGTTCAGACACGACATCAAGTTTCCTCTTCAAGTGACAATAATGCTCTATGTGCTCATGCTGACTTACACGCATCTGAAATTGCAACTGTTGCTAAATTTAATTGTTTTCTATCTCAAGTTGAGCCTACAACTTCTCGTGTAGCTCTACAAGATCCTTCTTGGGTAGAAGCTATGCAAGAAGAATTACAACAATTTGCACGTTTAGGTGTTTGGGATCTTATTGACAAACCTGCTAGAGTCAAGAAGGCAATTCTGACTAAGTGGGTATATAAGTGTAAGAAAGATGATCGTGGAGTAATTGTGAGAAACAAAGCACGTCTAGTGGTGCAAGGTTTTCATCAGCATGAGGGTATTGATTACACTGAGGTGTATACTCCAGTTGCAAGATTAGAGTCGATTCGAATCTTCCTGGCATATGCTGCTTACAAGAATATCAAAGTGTATCAAATGGATGTTAAGAGTGCTTTTCTCAATGGTGAACTTCACGAGGAAGTGTTTGTTTTACAGCCTCCAGGCTTTGAAGATCCTGATTATCCTGACCGTGTTTACCGATTAAACAAGGCATTATATGGTCTACATCAAGCCCCGAGAGCTTGGTATGGCACGCTCGCCGACCATCTGAAGGATAACGGCTTCAAACGTGGAACTGTTGACTGCACTTTATTTTATAAAAATATTGGTGATGATCTTCTCCTCGTTCAGATCTATGTTGATGACATAATCTTTGGGTCTACAAACGATACACTATGTAAGGAGTTCGAGAAATCTATGCAAACCAAGTTCGAGATGAGTTCGATGGGAGAGATGAATTTCTTTTTAGGGTTGCAGGTTCATCAGTCTGCGAAGGGAATCTTCTTTCATCAGACAAAATATGTGAACGATGTCTTGGGCCGATTCAAGATTACTGCCGAAAAAATCCCTTCTACTCCTCTTCCCGTGGGTCACACTTTATCACCGGATGAATTGGAGGATACCGTTGATCCGACCCTTTATCGTGCCATGATTGGTTCTTTAATGTATTTAACTGCTTCTCGACCCGACATAATGTTTGCTGTTTTTTTATGTGCTAGGTACCAAGCTAGTCCCGGAGTGACTCACCTGGCAACGGTCAAGCTTATTCTGCAATATCTACGGGGAAATCCTGACATCGGGTTATGGTACCCCAAAGATGATACTTTCGATCTTACCGCTTACTCATACTCGGATTATGGAGAATGCAAGATCAATTTTAAGTCTACTACAGCGGGATGTCAATTCTTAGGAAGCCGGCTTGTTTCCTGGCAGTGTAAGAAGCAGACAACGGTTTCCACTTCAACCGCCGAAGCTGAGTATGTTGCAGCCTCAAGTTGTTGTTCCCAGGTTTTCTTCCTACTCCCATCTTGATTGATAACTCTGCTGCTATTAGTATCACCAAGAATCCCGTACAACATTCTAAAACAAAACATATCGAAATTCAATATCATTTTATACGGGATTGTTATGAAACGAAATTAATTGATCTTGAGAAAGTGCACACTGATTTTCAAAAAGCCGATCTATTTACCAAAGCGTTTGATAAAACACGTTTTAACTTTTTGCTTGGTTTAAATGGATTGAAGACCCTTGCTGAGATCTTAAAATTAGGATAATTATATTTACTTGTTTTATTGTTCTAGTTTAATTTTCTTCTGTTTTCAGGGTTTAGGGGGTGAATTCTAGAAAATACAAAAAATATTGTGCTTTTTGTTTGTATAGATAAAACCCAAAAACATTAGAAAACATAGAAAATCAAAAATATTGTGTTCTTTCTTGTTTTTCTCTCTTGTTTTATTCTAATATTTGAAAACCCAAAAACATGTTAAAATTAGAAAATACCAAAAAGGTTGAGATTTCTGTTTGTACAGAAAAATTCTGAAAAAGTCAAAAAGAATGTGAATTTTTCTTGTTTTGTAAAGAAAAATCCGATAAAACAAAAAGATTGTGTTTTAGTTTGTAAAGAGAAAAACCAAAAAGATTTTTGCTTATGCTCGCTGAAAATTATGTCATTTGCTTCTATTTTGAAGGACATATACTTGTATATGTTTGGTCCTGATAATTTCTTGTAAATCTTCGGGTTAGCCATTTACCTGACAAATGGATAGTACTTGGGGCGTTTGTTAAGCTTTCTACTTTAGTTTTAGCTGAAATTTAATCAGTTATTTAAGTTTGTGAAGCATGCTTGCATCTTTTGGTCATGTTCTCTACTTATAGATGGATAGGATAGCCATTAATTTATAAACTTAAATTAACTGGGGCAATTAAAATTATTTTGTTTTATGCTCCTCAAAATTTTGTGTTTTTGAAGCAAAAAGAGAAAATGATAGTACATTGATTATTTGACCCCAAATCCATAAAGAAATAAGCTTAAAAGACTGAGTGCTTAACCATTGGAGCCTTGATAGGTCTTAAACAAGCTGATAGAGTAAAGTAAGTGATATAAACTTAAAGAAAAGCCAAATTGAAAGAGGTGTTAGTCTCTAGCAAAAGTCTCGGTGAAGATGGCAGAAATGTAATAACCGGTCATACTCAAGCCTTATAGTTGTTGTTCATCCAAAAATATAATAAAGCAAATAACAAGTGTTAGGATTCTGGACACTGTGAGTCTTTATGCGGCTTAATCATCTGGGTATTCATAAGCATGAATATTTAACTCGCTTTCTAGAGCAAACCGAAAGTCATTAAACTTGATCACTGCTGTACTCCATACAATCTAAATTACTGACTTGATCAAAATCCGCTGTTAGTCATACAATTGTTCATCCCTTGCGTGCGTCTCAATACCAATAAGAAACGAACCCCAGGGGATACAATGTATGTAAGCCGACAGATGGACTCGTGCATACTCACTCACAGTAAAGGAAACTTGATGCATTGCTCAAAATTTCACAATTGGTATCAAAATTTTTGATCAACACTATAACGGTTTAAGTCAAATAGGGGTGATTTGGCAAAAATCAAATTAAGCTTGAACCGAGATTAGGGGCTGATAGTTTCTGATATTCTGTGTGCTAATTGAACCATAAATCATATCACATAAATGCTCGAAGGTTTGCTATAAGATTTAAGTAGACAACAATATCAATGACCGACTTAACGACAGTAGTAATATCGCTGAAATATAAAACTGTGATGGAAGGGCATTTTGGTCAATATGATTCTCTGCTCAAACTCAACAAAAACACAAAAATATGTACTGCTTTTGATAAATCATAGAAAAACACAAAAAGATTGTCCAATTTTTATGTTCGGATGCTTCTTTGTAAATCCATTCTTTAAATTTTTTTTTTTTACAAAATACCAAAAATATTTTATTCTTCTTACTTTACAAATTATTTAATGTTTTTAAGTTATGTTTCGTAAAAGTGAAACGTATTTTAAGGTATTCAATTATCTAGATAAAAAGGTTCTCAGTAATGCTTTTAAGTTAAAATTTGATTTATTCACTATTTAATTCATTTAATTATTTAATTTAAATTAAATAAAGTTTCAATTCGTTAAAAATCTACTTCGTTAATTATGGATAACGAACTAGGCGATTCTTTAGCAAACTGGTTTCTAGTTGCTCACCTAATTGGCTTCCGCACTCTGTAACGAATCATCCCTTCTTCGTTATACATATTTAACGAATCTAGACACGATTCATGTCTTGTTCGCTACTCTAAGGTAACGAACTGTAATAGCGAATTATCTAATTCATTATTTATAATTCAAACAAATTTCGTAATTCGTACACTGTGTACCTCGGGTAGCGTGCTAGGCTATATAGGCCAGAAAAAGACGAACAGTCCTTCATTGTTCATCTTTCTTCACTCTAAAGACACCTGTTTCAAATTTTTCTCTGAAATCGACTTCCAAATTTCGATATTTCAAGGATATCTTTGTGTTTCTCAGGTATAGATGGTCACGGCGATGTGTTTTTCGTCAAAAATGATTGTGCTTTGATAGACGAATTATGTACTTTTGTGGTCTAAGGGTTTTCCGAGTTCTTAAATCCTGTTTTGTTTATGCACCATTGTGATAATATAGATTATTTATGTTTCAATGTAATCGGAATGCGATTCCGGTACCCTTGGTGAACTTTAATCGATGTTTGATTATAGTTTGCCGGGTTGATTATGTTTTTGTGGTTTCTGTGTTTCTGTTTGCTCCGGTTAACCTCAGTATCTATAGGCTTTGAGTCTCAGTCTCATCACCATGAGCTTAATAGTGTGTTTGATTTCAACATGCTCATTGTCTTGATTATTCAACGATAGTTATGGACTAATTGATTCTGGGTTCATATTGTTGACTATCTGTGTTCTTACTAATTTTGACCTTAACTATGAAAGTCAAAGATCAAGTCAACATTTTATTGACTATTCATTATCCTTAGCGAATTGGAACTGCTTCGTGTCCAAATCGTTAAGGAAATACACGAACTAGCTCAACGAATAATTTAGTTCACGAATCAGATATGGATTCGTTAAAAATATAACAAACTAGATCCTTAGTTCGTCATTTTGAATAGTAATTCGCTAAGTCTACTTCGTTAGCTAATTTACATGATAGCGAATCGCTCGATTCGTTAATAAATAGTAACGAATCAATGTGATATTTAACGAATGACATTCAATTTTAATTATTTAATTAAATTTATAATTCACTTTTAAATTAATTAACGTATTTAAATCGTCTAAACGCGTAAATAAATTAAATACACATATTTTATGACAATGAATACACCATTTATACATAACTAGACATATTTTGATGTTTAATACATATTACGTCCTCTCATTCCTTATATCTGTTTCTATTTATTCAGTATAAATGGCTGATCAAGTAAATCAAGATCCACTGATTGCCGATCAAGGGCAACACGAGCAACCACCACCAGAACAACCTCCACAAGATCAACCACCACAACAAGAACAACAAGAAGACGTTATTTTACTACCATTTGACAAGAAACATAATATCTGTGCTTACGTGAATCAAGATGTTGCAGATTTGGATGTGTTTGGGGATATGTTAACTTTCTTAAGACGCTCAGTGATACACTATGCTATAACTGCTAGACCTAAAGTGTATCTGAGTATTATCAGGCAATTTTGGGACACAGCTGAGTATGTTGAGGAAGAAAACCACATTCGTGCTACAATCAATCAAACTCCGATTACAATTGATGTTGAGGTTATTTGTCGTGTACTTTACTTTGCTGATAATGTTGACAACCCTAGTGAATTCGACAGGACGTTGGTCAAGGGTTTATTCACACGCGTGCGTTATGGTGGCGACATTGATAAATCTATGTTGAATAAGAATGGATTATGTCCACCATACAAGTATCTTCTACATGTTCTAATTCACTGTATGAGTGGTCGTCGTGGTGGGTTTGATGAATGTAGACTCAGTTTGCAATCAGCTTTTGTCGCTTTGATCCTGAACAAGCCATTTAACTTCTCGGAACTAGTCTTTGATCATTTGAAAGAACAAGTTCAGCAAACTGTTCAGTCCAAGAAGTTCTTAATGTATCCTCGCTTCCTACAGCTGATTATTCAAGACTTAATTCCCAATTTAGCCATTGATCCAACTCAGGTGAATGATGTGCTTCCTATGGAACACATGAAAGCTGATACGGTGCATCGAATGTTAACTTATCGTAAAGAGAAGCCTCGGGATAAACGAATGATTGTCCATATAATTAATCACAATTATGAATGTCCTCCTAATGAACGCTGGATCCATGACGACTCGGATTCCGAGCGTGAAGGGGGAGAAGGTGGGAACGATGATGATGGGAACGATGATAATGGAAATGATGGTGATGGTGGAGCTGGTGATGCTGCCTTTCAAGAGCAGCAAGAGGCAGTAAATGCTGCTTTAGCTGCCACCATTGCAGCTCAACAAGAAAGGAAAAGGAAAGGGAAAGCGGGTGGCAACTGGTGAGCCATCAAAGAAAATACGTGTTCCAGCGGGGGCTGGAGTAATTATTGGTGTTCCACCACCACTTCAATCAACGCCTCAACGCTCGGAAGTGCCGCCTACTACTAGCACTCCGATGCTTACATTGACGACGACGTTGGTGTCCCATGAAAGGCTTGGTTTAATCCCTCAAATGGTGTTATCTGAGATACCAAGGCCTCCTGCTACATTATCTACCGTCCCTTCAACACCATCGATGAGGCCTCCTCCTCCTCGTCCTCCTACTCCACCACATCCTAGTGATGTCTCGTTTATACGAATCACTCGACCTCAGGGACCGATTCAACCTGTTCATCCCTCACTATACAACTTGTCATCAAACCGTCAGACTGAGATGCTGCTGAATCTTCTCCACCTTTATAAAAACCAAATGGCAGCTGACCGTCAAAATCAAGAACGCCTCATGGAGAATCAACGACGGATTTTGAGCTATATATCTTTTTGTCAGAAGGAGACTAGCTTCGGGCGATTGTTGAGTCTCAGGGGGTGAAAATGAAGGAACAAGAAGAATTGATCTTGCAATTGACTTGCAAAGAAGATGACCTTAAGAAACTCAAAGATGATGACCAATATCCTGACGAGTCTGGTGCAGGAGGTGAGCGTAAACAATCGCACGGTTCATCTTCTGGTGCTGGTACAAGTGTCGGTGAAGACTCGGGTAAACAGATTATTATATATCAGGATCCAACTGCTGCTAAGCCTATTGAGATGATTGCAGCTAACACTGTGATATTGCAAGATGGTTCAAACGTCAGAAAGTGGGCAAAATCATCAGTGTGTATCGATACGTTGATCAAGAACGTAAAGACACTGCTGCTGCATGGGTTAAAGAAAACCAAGTGACCTCCTTCAAGACTGTTTCCAAGGTACATTGTGATATTGTCTCATGGCTCTATGATTCTGAGCTTAAAGTATGTATAGTTAAGTGGGAGAAGGGGGTCCAGTACTACGAGACGATAATAGATGTTCTTACTTTGCCGCGGTGGGATGTTCGTACCCTCGCAAGACGTCCATTTATCAATGTTGGTGCATGATGTCAGTAGTTCAGTATCTCGTGTTTTGTCTGTGTCTGTAATCGTTTTGTTTGTTTGTTACATGTCGAATACTGTTGATTATGTAAGTTCGCTGGTATGTATACGCGAACTTGGGGAACTAGCGAAGTTATGACAACTTCGCCTAGCTTGTTGGCGAAGTTGTCGAGGTCTATTTAAACCTCAGCTTCGGGTTTTAAGAAAAGAGGAAGGGTTTTTGCTGAACGTGTTTTTGGTGATCTTGTGCATCACGTGTTGGCAATAGTAATACATCAAGTTTTCAAGTATTATCTCGTGTGTTTACCTACTTATTTAACGTCTTGCTTATCTTACACTCGTATCGTATTACGTGGGGATTCCGCACCCTCGTGTTACGAGATACTCCTGTGTAGATCCGGCTGGGAGCCTACAATTGGTATCAGATAATTTTGCTCGTGATTGTGTGGTTCGGGATTATCACACGGGTGTTAAGATCGTTCCGTTTGACTATTCGCGGAACGAGTTTACGTTGAAATACCTTGTTTTTGTGTCTTGCCCATATTCCCTCATCAAATAGACCTCCAAATCACCCTCGCGTCCCTCGCAATCAACCCAACTAAAACCTGCAAAACCCGACGTTCATCAAGCGAAGTTGCCGTAACAAAAAGTAGGGTTTAAGCGAACTTATAGGATTTGGCGAAGTTGTTACTAGCGAACTTAACAAGCTAGCGAAGTTGTTCAGCGAAGTTATACTACAGAGAAGTTATACTACAGAGCGAAGTTATGCTAACTTCGCTAAAGCTGTTTCACGGAACTTTGTTTTTGATTCTTGAATCTCTATTTTTCAACAATGACTTCGATAAACATCACAGAACTAGTAAAAATGGAGGTTGAAGCTGGTTCTGCAACTAAAGCTCCAAAACTACTGAAGGGTACTGATTTCGTCGCATGGAAAGATCGGTTTGAACAGTATGTGAAGTATCAAGATGCTAAGATGTGGGTTTGCATTCAAGATGGGTACATTCCACCAACATCCATGTTTGAAGGTCGTGAACAGATTAAGAAGTACAGTAAGATGGAAGAGGACGAAAAGAAAATGTATAAGGCAGAGAGTAAAGCTCATGCAACTATAACAATGGCTCTTCCACAAGAGATTCTTCATACCTTCAAGAAATACAAAACTGCTAGAGAGCTAAGGGAAGCACTAGAAAATAGATATGAAGGTAATGTGGGGATACGTACTTCCAAGAAAAAGCTGCTAAAAACCCAATTCCCTGTATTCAAGTATTTGAAAAATGAATCACTTGATGATATCATCACACGATATTATCATTTGATGACCGAACTAAATAATTACTCCATTGAATACAAGGAAGAAGAGGTAGTAGAGAAACTTCTTGATGCTCTCCCACCGAAATGGGAAATGTACACTGTTCTGATGAGAGAAGATAAAGATTTTGACAAGATTTATTTGGAAAAAGTGGTCACTAAGTTACGAAATTTTGAACTTAACATGGTTCGAAAGGAGACACCAACTGATCAGGTTCAGGATCCGGGAATGTATGGTGCGAAAGTCACTCCAAGCTCAAGTTCAAAATTAGAATCCACTGCCTACTACTCAAAGGGGGAATCAAACTCCGCTCCAGAAGGTCATGTGACCCTCAATATGGATGGTGACATATGTTTCGTAGCAGGTGGTAGTACTCCCTCAAAACCTCATACTACAACTGGAAATTGCTCAACCAATGCTTCGAACAAGAACTACTCACAGATGCCTATGAGTGTGAAATCAGCTGAACAACAGTTTGCCCTCTATGCGTCTTTCATTGCATCTTATGAGAACTATATCAAAGGTAAAATAGTCGACCCTGCAACTTTGGATGAAGACTATGATCAGATCGATGCTGATGATTTGGAATAGATGGATCTGCAGTGGCAGATGGCTATGATAGTAAGAAGGGTAAAGAGATTCATGAAGAAAACTGGTAGAAAGTTCGTTGGAGAAAGACCAGGGTTTGATAAATCAAAGGTTCGATGTTACAACTGTCAACAAAATGGTCACTTTGCTAAGGAATATACAAATGAGAAAGTCGAACGAAGTCAGAACAGGCCTGCACAACAAAATGGGGGTGGTAGTGAAAATAGGGCTATGGTATCTCAACAGAATGGTGGATACAACTGGAATATACAAGTTGAGGAAGTGTTCGAACATGCTAATTTGGTAAGCATCGAAACTGGAGGAAGTGAGAGAGAGAGACGGGAGAAGATCAGGCATACATGGCAGAAGTGAACATTCAGCTCTCTGAGGTAAGTTCTGAACTTCATTGTGAACAATGTGAAAATCTGTCTGAACAATTAAAAACATTAACTGATCAGTTTGTTAGTTTGGATACTCAATTTAAAAACCTGAAAGAAGAACATCACTATTCTAAAACTAAAGAAAATAGTTACACGGTAAAAATAAAAGCTAGTGAAAAGGATATCAGAAGTCTTAAAGCCAGTCTAGCTGAAAAAATACAAGTAATTGATCTTAGTTATGAAGTGTTAGAAGAAAAGACCAAACTAATTGCTGGAAAAGATAAACAGATAGCTGATTACCAGATAAAAGTGGTGGAACTGAACAGAAAAATTGAACAATTTAGAAATTCTTCGGCAATGCTAGATCACATCATAAGTGTTCAACGAGCCCCCGGTTAACAAAGGGGTAATTGGATTTTCTGAAGTTCCACCACCGTACAACAATAACTATACTTATGATCCTAGTGATCAGCAATCTGCGAATGTTGAAATTGGTCAGACAGTTCCAATCAAAATATCTACTAAAGAAACTGAAGTTAATAAGAGCGAAACGAGTAAGTCAAGCTCTAATGTTACGAGTTCTGTCCCTAGCTCTGTCTCATCAAATTCGGACAAGTCGTCCGAATTGGGTGAGATAAAAGAAGAGGTTGTGTTACTAAAACGAGGGGAGGACTATAAGTTTGATGAAAAGAAATCTTCTCTAAATCCGTTCGTCCCACCATATGTGAGACAAACGGATAGTAACGCTACCTCAACATCTGCAACAACTTCTGAGATGAAAGTTCAACAAAAACAGAAGAACAAAAGTTGTTTTAGATGCAACAGGATAGGACATCTTGTCGCTGACTGTCCTCTGAAACAGAGAAAAGCTAGAAATATGAGGCCTACTAAAACTGAGTATAAAACGAGTACTAACGGTGATGCTGGTGAAAACACTAACATACCAAATTACAATCATTGGTCTAAACCAAGATTTCAAAGAAATCAGTCTCGTTTTCTCCCAGTAAATTACCAAAACAATAATTATAGTCCAATTAACTCACGAAGGTTTGGATGGTCTCATAGCCAGTCATCTAGAAATTTCTCCTACATAATTAATAGAAACTTTCCTTAAACTGACTTTGGGCAACCAAGGTACTGGATGTCGGATAACAGGTTTACCCAACCCAAGACCAGAAGGTCTTGGGTCCCCAGATTTTAATCTTTTCTTTAATTGTGCAGGAACAGTCAAACAGGGCTGTAAACAATATGTGGGTTGTTGACAGTGGCTGTTCCCGGCACATGACTGGTAACAAGAAATTGTTACGTAACTGGAAGTCTGTTCAAGGAGGAAGAGTAAGTTTCGCTGGAGAAAGTGGGGGAAGACTTAGTGGTATTGGGACCGTGACATATAGGAGAATAAAGTTGGAAAAAGTGAATTTTGTAGAAGAGTTGAAGCATAACTTGTTGAGTGTTTCTCAGATCTGTGATAAAGAATACACTGTTCATTTCACTAAAGATGAGGCACTCGTGCTTTATCCTGGTTTCAAAATACCAGACATGGGTTGTAATGAGAGCTCCAAGAGAGAGAAACACGTATGTGATGGATATGAGATCAACCGAGATGACAACAGAAGAATCATGCCTTCTGTCAAAAGCAACTAAATCTGAGTCAGAACTGTGGCACCGAAGAATGGGTCATATACATCTTCGTAAGATGAACTACATAGTCAAGAATGGGTTGGTGCTAGGGGTTCCTTTGAAGAACTTCAATTTTGAAAACCAATGTGTATCATGCAAGAAAGGAAAACAGCATAAGAAGCCTCATCACTCCAAGAAAGTTAACTCAACTGTCAGCACCTTGGACCTACTTCACATGGATCTCTTTGGTCCTGTGAATGTAAAGAGTCTAGGAGGAACTTCATATTGTCTGGTGGTAACCGATAATTACTCTCGATACTCTTGGGTCTATTTTCTGAAGGCAAAAGATGAGACAGTTCAGTTGGTAATTAACTTGATTACCAAGGTTGAGAATATTGTTGAAAGAAAGGTTAAGTACATCAGGAGTGATAATGGTACAAAGTTCAAGAACTATCAGATGGAGATGTTCTGCTTACAGAAAGGGATAGAGCATCAATACAGCGCCCCATAAACTCCGCAACAAAATGGAGTAGCTGAGAGGAAGAATAGAACGCTAATAGAAGGCGCCAAGACCATTCTGGCAGATGCTAAACTTCCTGTGGTGTTCTGGGCTGAGGTTGTTGCTACAGCCTGTTATATCCTTAATCGTGTTTTAACTGTTAAAAGATTAAATAAAACATGTTATGAACTTATGCATGGTAGAAAGCTAAACTTGAAGGGTCTCTAACCTTTCGGGTCCCCATGTTCGATATTAAAGACTAACTCTAAATTTGGTGAGAAAGCCAATGAAGGTATCTTAGTCGGATATGTTGTTGGGAAACCCAACAGAAGAGTCTTCAATCTATCGAACAGCAAGGTTGAGGTGGTCTGTAACACTGACATTACTAGTTACAAATCACCAAAGCCTAGCATGGGACCAGCAGAGGCTTTCGACTATGATAAGCTTTTCAAATCTTTTAATGTGCCCTACTTGGATTTTGCAGACATTGATGAGAAAATAGCCTCGCAGATACTGTATGACGACGAGGAGACCATTGTGCAACGTCCACAATATTATGAAAATCAACCACCTCGTCCAATGCGGTTGAATCTCCTGCTGTCTCAAATGATGATGAGTTCTATAATCCATTTCACACTCAACCTCAGACTCACACTGATGAACTTTCTTCAAATCTTGAGAATGATATGGAAGTTGGTCCGATTCAGACTACTAGAGTTCACAAGAATCATCCTTTAGAGAATGTGATCGGTAATCCTTCTGACGGTGTTCGTACAAGAAGAAGTTTGGATGAACACACATGTGTTTACGCAATCATTAAAGAGACGGATATAATAAATGAATGCTTGTACACCTGCTTCATCAGCCAGATTGAACCAAAGAATTATCAAATGGCGCTGAAGGATAGCTCGTGGATGAAGCCATGCAGGAAGAACTGGCACAGTTTGAGAAGATGGAAGTGTGGAAATTAGTTGAGAAACCGCAAGAAGTAACTGCTATCGGTACAAAGTGGGTATTTAAATGTAAGGGAGATGAGAAGGGGATAATCATACGGAACAAGGCAAGATTGTTAGTGAAAGGGTTTAATCAGCAGGAAGGGGTCGATTACAATGAAGTGTTTGCTCCTGTAGCGAGATTGAAGGCAATCCGACTGTTTTTGGCGTATGCTGCACACAAAGAAATGAAAGTGTTTCAGTTAGATGTGAAAAGTGCATTTCTTTATGGTAAAGTCGATGAGGTGGTATATGTTGAACAACCCCCGGGTTTCCCTGACCCAGATTTTCTTGATCATGTGTACAAACTGAGTAAAGCATTATATGGGTTACATCAGGCTCCTCGTGCCTGGTACGCAACATTGTCAGACTACTTGCTAGAAAATGGGTTTGAAAGAGGAAAGATTGATAGTACGTTGTTTGTCAGGAGAAAAGGGGGCGGAGTTTCTTCTCGTTCAGGTTTATGTGGACGACATCATTTTTGCTGCATCAAAAGTCACTATGTGTCAGGAATTTGAAGCGGTCATGAAGAAGAGGTTTGAGATGAGCGCCATGGGTGAATTAACTTTTTTTTGGGTTTGCAGGTAGATCAGAAGAAAGATGGCATGTTTATTCATCAAACGAAATATGTCCATGATGTGCTCAAACGCTTCAAGATGGATGATAGTGCCCCATTTGAAGCGGTCATGAAGAAGAGGTTTGAGATGAGCGCCATGGGTGAATTAACTTTCTTTTTGGGTTTGCAGGTAGATCAGAAGAAAGATGGCATGTTTATCATCAAACGAAATATGTCCATGATGTGCTCAAACTCTTCAAGATGGATGATAGTACCCCATTTGACACTCCAATCTGCGTTAACCACAAACTGGGTGCTGATTCCGACAGTGATGATGATGTGGACCCCACTCAATATCGGGCAATCATAGGTTCTTTAATGTATTTAACAGCATCTAGACCTGACATTATATTTGCAGTTTGTCTTTGTGCTCGTTTTCAGGCAAACCCGAAGGAATCTCACATGAAGAGAGTGAAGAGAATCTTGCGGTATCTCAAAGGCAAGCCTAAGTTGGGTTTATGGTACACGAAAGGGGGAGAATTGGATTTGGTAGCTTACACCGACTCTGACTATGGAGTTTGCAATCAGACCAGGAAGTCAACAACCGGTGGATGTCAGTTTCTCGGAGGAAGATTGGTGTCGTGGCAGTGCAAGAAGCAGACCTCAGTAGCCATTTCCACCTGCGAAGCAGAGTACGTGGCAGCATCAAACTGCTGCTCCCAGGTTTTATGGATACAACAGCAATTGCGTGATTATGGTCTGAATTTCACTGAAACTCCTATTTGCATTGATAACACTGCTACAATCTCAGTAACTAACAATCCCGTTAAACACAGTAAAATTAAACATATTGACATTCGTCATCATTTTATACGGGATTGTGCTGAGAAGAAATTAATTGTGCTCAAAAAGGTTGATTCACTGGATAATTTTGCCGATCTTTTTACTAAAGCGTTTGACCGATCCCGTTTTCAAAATCTTGTTGAGCTTAATGGGATGATCAATCCCGAGTAACCCTGTTTTCAGTAAAAAAAAAAAACATCACTATCGCTTAAAATTATGTCGGTTGCTTAAGTTTGAAAGACATATCTTCGGATATGTTTGGTCCTTACTTCTACTTGTAGATTACGAGGATAGCCATTAACTAGATGACTGAAAGTGACCGGGGCGGTTTATGATGGGTTTTTATTCTTTCGCTAAAAAGTAGTCGTTCATACTTAGTTAGAAGGACACATACACGTATGTGGTCGGTCCAGCTGATCCATTGGATCTTCAGGATAGCCGTTTACCTGAAGACTTTGACTTGATCGGGGCGATAGAATTTAAAAATTTTTTTTTGGGAGATGATATAATTTTTCAAGTCTATAACTTCGTAAGAAGTTTCAATACGATGTTTAAAAGAAAATTGATCCAACCTTGGAAAGTGATAGAAAAACTGATTTTGCGTGCTTAACTGGTGAAGTTATTAGGCCTAAAAGACTCTAGAACAGTCATTGTATGTTATGGTAGCTTTCTATGGTGCGTAAAAGTAGAAGTGATACAAACTAAATCTCCTCGATTTAATGTGGAAAACCATTTTGAGTTGTGCATGTCTCCATATACATCTTTCCGAATGATAGGCAGAAAAGTGATTACCCAGTCATACACGAGCCCGTGAGTGTTCTGATTCCCGCGAAGATAGTGTTAACTACCTGCAGTGATCCAGATTCGGGACTTGCAGTTGTCTACAATTTGGAGTTGTGTTAATGTCCTTATTTGTATCAAAAAAATGTATATTATTAAGCCTTCTGAAGCTTAAGTTGTTTCAAATATCTAGAAAGAGGCAAGAAAGAATATTTCAAGCATAAGAAAGAACGGGAAGAAGACTCTAAAGATAGATGTGTGCTCATTGTTTAATCAGGCACTACGGGTCGAAGTCAACTCGAGGTGACGTGGGGAAAGCCAAATACGCTTTGAGAATAGATAGGAGGCATCACAATCACTCATGTGATGTCCATCTAAATTTTGAGCTTAATTGAACCTAATCCGTATCACAGAAGCGATGAAAACCATACTAAGTTTTATACCTGCTTACAACCTGTTTCTTTATGTCATAATACCGCTGAACAAGGATCTGAGTGACAGCCACTTAATTAGTATGATTCATGTTCGGATCTTGTCTAAAACATGCTGGTTATCGTCAAGACTGAAATTTGATCCCGTATATTCTATTACTCAAATTTTCGTTATGCATTTCATTTTATGGTTTACTTTTATAAAACTTGGTTACTTGGTTCTTTGATCGTCAAGTTTAAATATTTTATGGAGAATTTTAAAAAGAAAAGTGCTCTTTGATTAATAAGGTTCTGTTTGTAAGTTAAAAAGGGCGAACTTAACTAAATGGCGAAGTTAACTGATAAGCTACATAGGCGAAGTTGACCACAAGTTTGACTTTAAGCGATGTTAATTTTGGGCGAAGTTAACACAACTTCGCCCCTGGGGTTTCTTTAAAGTATTTAACGGGTTTCGGTGGTCAAATGAGTCAAATCATCTTCAAAAACTAACCCTCGGTGAACCTATCCATTTGATTCGAACCTCATATTAATCCGTTTCTCGTCCGTGATAAAGGTTTGTACGATCATTGTGACCCGTAATTCGTAAGAGATGGTGATAATCAGTGTCTTGATGATCCGAGTTGTGGCCTCGTTTGAACAGTCCTTTAAACCCTCGTTCAACATCTAAGTCTCTATCGAACAACCTCTTTCATGTCTTCATCCTCGAATTGGCCAAACCTAGCTACAATTGGATCATCTTGATGCGCCGATTACAGAGGCGAAGTTAGGGTTTCAGCGAAGTTGTACTCAACTTCGCCACATTACTAACTTCGCCTGCTACTGATAAAAATTTGATTAAGTGTTCTGGTCTGTTATTTCTCTGGCGAAGTTGGGATTTAAGCGAAGTTCACAATAAGTCGGTCATTGGTATTGTTATCCACATAAATCTAATAACACACATTCAAGTATTTTTGTGATATGATTAAATAGTTCAATTAAAGCACAGAATATCAGAAACTATCAGCCTCTAATCTCGGTTCAAGCTTAATTTGATTTTTGCCAAATCACCCCAACATGACTTAAACCATTATATTGTTGATCAAAATTTTGATACCTATTTTGAAATTTTGAGCAATGCATCAAGTTTCCTTTACTGTGAGTGAGTATGCACGAGTCCATTTGTCGGCTTACATACATTGTATCCCCTGGGGTCCGTTTCTTAATGGTATTAAGACGCACGCAAGGGAGGAACAATTGTATGACTAACAGCGGATTTTGATCAAGTCAGTAATTTAAATTGTACGAAGTACAGCGGTGATCAAGTTTAATGACTTTGGGTTTGCTCTAGAAGGCGAGTGAAATATTCATGCTTATGAATACCCAGATGGTTAAGCCGCATAAAGACGCACAGTGTCCAGAATCTTAACGCTTGTTATTTGCTTTATTTTATTTTTGGGTGATCAATAAATATAAGGCTTGACTATGACTGGTTATTATTGCTAGAGACTAACACCCCTTTCAATTTTGCGTTTCTTTATGTTTATATCACATACTTTACTCTACTGGGTTGTTTTAAGACCTACCAATGCACCAATGCAATTAAGCACACAGTCTTTTAAGCTTACTTTTTGCTGAATTTGGGGTCAAGGTAATCAATGTACTAACATGTTCTCTTTTTGCTTCAAAAACTCAAAATTTTGAGGAGCATAAAATAAAGAAAAGATCAATTTAATCGCCCCAGTTAACTTAAGTTTATAAATAAATGGCTAACCATCAATTCACAAGTGAATCATAGGACCAAGACATGCAAGCATGCTTCACAAACTTAAATAACCGACATAATTTTCAGCGAGAAAATAATCTAAAAACGTCTGCAAAAATCTTTTTGGTTTTTCTCTGTACAAACTTTAAAAACACAAAATTTTTTTCTTTTTCAATTTTCTTATAAACAAAATAAACTTCACAATCTTTTTGGATTTTCGGATTTTTCTGTACAAAACATAAATCATATTCTTTTTGGTTTTTCAAAATTTTAAAATGTTTTTGGTTTTTCTAAATATTTAAAAGAAAAACATTAAAGAACAGAAATCACAATATTTTTGAATTTTGAATTTTTTTTTTTTAAATGTTTTTGGATTTTATCTATACAAACGAAAAACACACCCTTTTTGTATTTTCTAGATTTTCACCCCCTAAAACCAAAATAAATTTTAAAAGAAAGAGATGACAGAAAATAAAGATAGTCATCCTTGTTTAAGGATATCAGCGAGGGTCTTCAATCCGTTTAAATCAAGCAAAAATTTAAAACGCGTTTTGTCAAAAGCTTTAGTAAACAGATCGGCTTTCTGAAAATCATTATGTACTTTCTCAAGATCGATTAATTTCTTTTCATAGCAATCCCGTATAAAATGATATCGAATTTCGATATGTTTCGTTTTAGAATGTTGTACGGGATTCTTGGTGATACTAATAGCAGCAGAATTATCAATCAAAATAGGAGTAGTAAGAAACTTCAAACCGTAGTCGCGAAGATGTTGTTGTATCCACAAAACCTGGGAACAGCAACTCGAGGCTGCAACATACTTTACTTCGGCGGTTGAAGTGGAGACCGTTGTCTGCTTCTTACACTGCCAGGAAACAAGCCGGTTTCCTAAAAATTGACATCCTGCAGTCGTTGATTTGAAGTTGATCTTGCATCCTCCATAATCTGATTCTGAGTAGGCAGTAAGAACGAAAGTATCATCCTTGGGGTACCACAGCCCGATGTCTGGATTTCCCCTCAAATACTGAAAAATTCTCTTGAATGCAGCTATGTGAGTCACTCGTGGACTTGCTTGATACCTAGCACAAAGACAAACAGCAAACATAATATAAGGGCGAGAAGCCGTTAAATACATTAAAGAACCAATCATGGCACGATAGAGGGTAGGATCAACGGAATCCTCCAATTCATCCGGTGATAAATTGTGCCCTACTGGAAGAGGAGTTGAAGGGATTTTTCCGGCAGAAATCTTGAATCGGCTCAAGACGTCGTTCACATATTTAGTCTGGTGAATAAAAATTCCATGAGCAGACTGGTGAACCTGCAACCCTAAAAAGAAATTCATCTCTCCCATCGAGCTCATCTCGAACTTTGTTTGCATGGACTTCTCGAACTCCTTACACAATGTGTCGTTTGTAGACCCAAAAATAATATCGTCAACATAAATCTGGACTAGAAGAAGATCGTCACCAACTGTTTTATGAAATAAAGTGCAGTCAACAGTTCCTCGTTTGAAGCCATTATCAGTCAGATGGTCGGCGAGCGTGCCATACCAAGCTCTCGGGGCTTGATGTAGACCATACAGGGCCTTGTTTAATCGGTAAACACGGTCTGGATAATCAGGATCTTCAAAACCAGGTGGTTGTTGGACAAACACTTCCTCGTGTAATTCACCATTGAGAAAAGCACTCTTAACATCCATTTGATAGACCTTGATATTCTTATAAGCTGCATAAGCCAGGAAGATTCGAATCAACTCTAATCTTGCAACTGGAGCATATACCTCTGTGTAATCAATACCCTCTTACTGATGAAAACCTTGCACCACTAGACGTGCTTTGTTTCTGACAATCACCCCTCGATCATCCTTCTTACACTTAAATACCCACTTAGTCGGAATGGCTTTCTTGACTCTAGCAGGTTTGTCTATTAAATCCCAAACACCCAAACGTGCAAACTGCTGTAATTCATCTTGCATAGCTTCTACCCAAGAAGAATCTTCAAGTGCCTTACAGCTGTCGTTGGCTCAACTTGAGATAGAAAGCAATTGAATTTAGCAATATTCACAATTCCCGAAGAATATAAGTTAGTGTAAGCACACAATATGTTATTATCACTTGACGAAGCAACTTGATGACGTGTACGAACGCCCACATCAAGTTCTCCAATGATATTTTCCTGTGAATGATATCCATGAATCCGAAGAGTGGGATTCTCAGGAACAACAACATTATCAAATAAGTTAGTGTAATGTTCACCCAACTCGGGAGATGAAACATTATCACTGTCAAGATTAATAACTTTAATTTCAGCTTGATCATCATCAAAAGAAGTAGAAACATTATCAATAGCAATTGGAGAAACAACTTGAGATTCTTCAGTTGGAGCATCTGGTTGAGCTTCAACTTCATTAGAACTTGAAGATCTTGGAATGGTCAAATGATCTTCAAAGTATGCTCGAACCAGATCTTCATCGATGTGTTCAGTCGAAGGAGTAAAAGAATTAAATAAACTATCGTAGTCAAACATCCAGTCTGGACCTTTCCCTTGAGGAGGAGTTGTGTACTTTTGACAGTCCACATGGTACCATTCTTCAACACAACCAGATGTGAAATTAAAAACCCTTTTCTTTGGAGATGCATATCCCAAGAAATACCCTTCGATAGCTTTTTCTTCAAATTTACCCGAATCCTTCTTCAACATTGTACACGGACACCCAAATGGTTCCAGGTACTTTAAATTAGGTTTTCTATTATTTAAGATCTCGTAGCTTGTCTTCTTGATTCGTTTCACTGTTAGAACTCGATTAAGCGTATAACAAGCTGTATTCACTGCCTCATTCCAAAATTGAATAGGAAGCTTTGAATCAGCGAGCATTGTGCGTGCAGCTTCAATCAGAGTTCTATTTTTCCTTTCAGCAACACCATTTTGTTGAGGTACATAAGGTGCACTATATTCTCGGTGAATTCCCTTTTGAATACAAAAGAAATCCAATATAGTGTTTTTAAATTCAGTACCATTATCACTACGGATTCTCCTCACCTTTTGTTTATACGGTGATTCGATCTTAGTAATAAGATTTTGTACCAAAACCGGTGTTTGAACTTTTGAACTCATAAATAACACCCATGAATATCTTGAATAATCATCTGTCATGACAAGACAATACCAGTCTCCAGAAATACTCGCACGATTCACTGGACCAAACAAATCCATATGAAGTCGTTCAAGAGGAGTATCAATGGAATTCAATAACTTAGAGGGATGTGTCTTCTTCTTCTGCTTGCCCTTTTTGCATGCAACGCAGTGATCAGATAACTTAAAATTCCTTAACGAGACACCCTCAACTAAGTCATTTGCCATTAAATAATTCATCTTTCTGACATGTATGTGACCCATTCTACGATGCCATAGAATCGAGTCTTTCTCGGTTGCTTTCGAGATAAAACATGTTTCGATCGATGTGGATACCTTAGATCTCATATTTAAGACATAAATATCATTTGATCATGGTGATCGCATGACAACCATGTCCTCGGGGATAACATAACCCGGTTTCAAGATAAGACATTCTTTGTCAGTAAATATCGTAGTGTATTTTTTATCACAAATCTGCGATACACTTAATAAATTATGATCAACCTTGTCGCAATAATTCACTTTCTCAAACGTAATGTGACCATTTGAAACTTCACCCTCTTGTGTGATCATGCCCCCAGAATTCCCAGCAAACGCTACCTAACCCCCTTGAATATTTCTTACGTTGGTTAATAGGTCGAGATTCCCAGTGATATGACGAGAACATCCGCTATCCATGATCCAGTTTTCACCAGAAATGGTCTTGGATGAACCCTACATACAAACAAAAGTGATTAGTTCAAAAACGCAGCCCAGGCCTCAGTCTTGGGCACCTTTTGGTTTTCTCTTTGATCATTAACTTTAACAGATTTCAATTGTTGTTCAGCCACTTGTGAATAAGTTACCGGCTTCCTAGACTTTCGTCTTAAGTAAGCTGCCTGAACAATTTTTGAATTCTTGTTTTGACATATAGGTTCAGTTGGAATGAATTTTGGTTTCACTTGACCGTGTGTCTCATTGACATGAAGAACCTTCCGAGGATTCACATCAGAGAACAAAATATGAGTATCATCAGCATACGACACAGGTTGTTTCAGGATCTCCTTGACCAATGGAATTGGCTTAGATTTGTCCTTGATAAAAGGATGAAGATTCTGATACTTCTGCTAACTACAATTCCTCACAACACGACCTTGTTGACCACATAAAAAACAAGTTCGCATGTCTACATGATGATGTTTAGAAGTAATTGGAATAAATGATGCAGATGGTTGATGATGACTCACATTTTTAGTCATGCTCTTAGCAAACTCATCAGATAATTCAGATTTCTTCAATAAATAAAGATCTAAATCAGAACAGTTTGAAAAGCTTTTTAGTGTATCTGTCCCTGTTGACTTCACAAAGTTAATCTTCTTAGCTTGTTTTAAAAATTGTTTTGCCTTAGTCAATGGATCAGATTGAACTGATGTTTTTGTTTGAGCATACACACGTTCAAGTTCTTGAATTTTTGAAGTTTCAATGACAAAAACACTCTCAATAAGTTCAGGTTTGATAATACTTATTGGAATATCTTTTTCAGTAAACATCGTATCCATTCCCTTTAACTTAAAAACTCTAGCCGAAGAAGACTTAGAACTCGGAGGATTAATGAAACGCATTAAGTCCTCGTCAGAAATCTTTGGTTTAACTGACTTCTTTGTCCTCACTGGTTTGGTTTTCACAGTTTCTTCCTTGTTCATTTGAGATTTGAATGAACCATACACAGCTTCCTCAAACTCTTGAGGTTCGCAAAGAATATGATTAGAACTAGGAATGTTCTTATTCTTATGTATTATCTCAGGTTCAAACACATCTTCAATAATCACTTTATCAACATTTTCAACAAAGACCTTTTTACTTTCCACATGAGGTTTTTGAGGAGCAACTTGGGGTTTGACAATTTTAGGTTTAACCAATTTAGGTTTTTCAGAAATCACATATTCTTTTTGAATCAAATCCTCTTCTTTTCTTGCAAAAGGATTAATTTTATAATCATTATGAAAAGGTGGTGGAATTTCAACAAAACCAATACCTTTCTTAGAATCTTTTTGTTTTCCAGATACTTCAATAATTTCATTCAACAGAAAAGATGAATTCCTAAATTTTCCCAATTTGTTCTTCAATTCAAGAACCTCATTCTCAAGCTCAGTTATCTTAGAACGATGTTTCAAAATTTCCTGAAACTTTTGGTCATTAATGGTCATTTTCACAGATAACTCGGCTTTGAGATCGTGGTTACTTGTCGACAATGCTTCAATCTTTTCTCGAGATCTCCTTTGAGATTCAAGAGATTGTCGATAAGTATCCTTAAGAGAAGCAATTTCTCTTATAAGATTATCATTTTGATTTTTCAATGCTTTTAACTTAGATTTGTTAGATTCATAGTCAACACATGATGCTTTAACAAATGAAGTAGTAGAAATAGAATTACTAACCTCATTGATCTTGGCCATGCAAGCAAACATTGTTTCAGAAGGCTTATCGCAAGAGTCGTCAGTATCAGATCCAGAATCATTATCGGAAGACATCTCACTACCAGTAGCATCTTGACAATCTTTATGTAACCCAAACATAACCAAATTTGCTTGAACATCATTGCATAGTAACTGTTGTGACCAATCAGTTCCATCTGCTAACATTGCTTGTGTTGTAGAAGAAGATGGTTTCTTTTCAGCATCACTTCCTCGTGGTGTAGAAGCATTTTGACTTTGACCACGAGGTCCAGTGTATTCTTTCCTTGGTTTGTCACATTCCTTCGCGAAATGCCCAAGTTCTTGACAATTATAACACTTTACTTTTAATTTGTCAAAACCCAACTTCTTGTTTAAAGCTGGAAGATCTTTTCCAGTTCTCTGCATTAATCTTTTAACTTTACGAACGATCGTAGCCATGTTCCATTTCAAATCCATGATTTCTAGATCATCTGGATCTATCTGATCATAGTCCTCATCTGTTAAATCACTTGTGGCAATTTTTACTACTCACTAAGTTTTCATATGAAGACATAAAAGCCGTCAGAAAAGCAAAGTTTTGCTCAGCTTCCTTCATATTAACACTAGGTGGTGTAGCAAATGGATTGTTATTAGTTGAATTTTCAGAACCTCCCGAATTACCAGCAGAGTAAAAACAATCTTTTGGATCATTAAACATAGTTGATTCTTTTTCACTTGCCGCATGAGTAAGAAAATCAGTGATTGGAAAGATTGTTGAACTAAGAGGCATACTTCCACCATAGAAAGCTGGATCTTGATTTTCTTTGGAGGATTTTTGACACTTAAGATCATATTCTCTAGCTTCGATCATTTGTAGAAATTCAAGTGCCGTGAAGTCTTCATTCAGAAAATAATCATTCTCTTTCAAAACCATTAGAAATGTTGAGTAGGAACTTGGAAGCACACTTTTAATAGTGTCAATTTTATCTCTTTCAGAAATTTCCATTTTCATCTTGTCCATTTCAGCAATTAAATGACTAAATCTTGTAGTCATCTCTTCAACTTTTTATCCTTTCAATAAATTAAAGTTTCGAAACTGAAACTTGAGCATCACTTTCTTACTCTCAGCTGTGTTTCTCATGCTTCTCATACGCAGATGTTGAAATAAAGACGCACATCTCTTGATACTACCAACTTGATGAAAGATATTTTCTGGTAATGCCATAGTCAAAGTAGAATATGCTTTTATCTTGATTTCTAAAGCTTTCTTCTCTTCTTGTGAGTATTGAGAAACAGCTTTAGGAGTATATCCAATAGTATCATCACCAATCATTGGTGCAACATAAACTTCATCAAGACAATATGAGCAGTCAGGATGAACAGATCCCAAATGTGCACGAAACCGAGGTTCCCACTTGGCAAAGTCACTGAACTTCATCAATCTTGGACATTTAGAATGCGAACCTATCTCGGTATCAAGTTGCAACATCTGTTGCATCAACATGTTTTGAGACGCTAATGCATACATACCAGCCATTTTTGAAAATTAAACAAGTTTAAAGAACTAGATTTAACGAACTGGGTAACAAATTGTGAACTATTTTAGTGAACTGAGAACAGTTATAACGAACTGTGAACGGTTATAGCGAACTGTGAATAGTGTTTAACGAATCAACTCTTAACAAGGTTAAGATTGAGAGTTAACGAATCACAAATAAGGTTAACGAATCAACCAAATGTCGAAACAGATAACGAATGAGATGAAGGTTTAGCGAATCACAAGTCAACTTAACGAATTGACCAAACGAATTGACCAAGTCAACTTAACGAATTGACCAAACGAATCACAAAGGATTAGTTTAGCGAATCACAAATCAACTTAACGAATCAACTTAATGAATTGACCAAGTCAACTTAACGAATTGACCAAACGAACTGACCAAATTAAACTTAGCGAATCACTAAGGAATGCTTAGCTAATCAGCTACAGTTGTTTAGCGAATCACACTATAGCGAATCAGGTTGTTACAACCGTTTGTAACAAACTCTGACACCTTATGCCACGTGGCAAAGGTTGTTATGACACAAATCCCAAAAAGAACACGTGTCACACGAATCGGTTAATCTAGATAGCGAACTAGATTACACGAATCAATAACTCACACGAATTGGTTAACGAACTAGATAGCGGAGTAGCAAAATTGATAACGAATCAGAGATAAACATATAGCGAATCGCCAGGAAGATGATAGCGAATTACCTTCATCTTCAAATCTTCAAACAAGTTTTCCAGAAATTTTGAAGATCAAACCCAGAAACCCATCAATACCAAATCTGTAATACTACTTCGTTTCTCAACCAAAACGCACAAATAACCAATCAAAATCCTCGTAATCAAATTCTGAATCCAGTACACATTATCTCGTAATCGATTAACCTCAATAACCAATCCAATTTGACCAAAAACACACCCCTGTTTCGGACTTAAACCGAATCCAAATCCAAAACACACAAATCCAATCCAAACCTCAATTCCTCTTAACCGAACCTCTACAATACCTTAATCAACACGAATTCAATCTAATTCGTCCATAATTCAACCAAATCAAATACAAATTGATTCAAAACCAAACAAAACCGAAAACTAACAAAAACGAAATAATTAAAACACCAAATCAAGTGTAAAACGAGCACCAATAGCTCTAATACCACTTGTTGGATCCCGGATTAACAGTCGATAACAATAAACAGATCTCAGATCTGTGAATATCCGATTACCACTATTAAAGATCTAGCTCATAATTAACCTTGATTTAATGTTATGTATGTGTATATATTATCAATAGATTAAACGAATAATGTTAAGGTGAAGCTTAAGAGAGAGCAAATACTCAAAATTCCTTTTGAAAACTTTTCTCCAAAAACTTTTATTAAAGTGAACAGTAGTTCACTATATATAGAAGGCGACCTGGTTCGCTAACATCCCCTAGCGAACCAGCTTCCACTTCGTTACATAATTTAACATAGCGAACCACCCCCTGATTCGTTAACATCCCCTAACGAATCAGGAGGGAATACATTATAATGTCTTAGTTCGCTAACATCCCTAGCGAACTAGACTTAACTTTAACGAACTAGTCTTAGTTAGCTAACATCCCTAGCGAACTAGACTTAACCTTAACGAACTAGTTAATAATAAACATTAAATATTACATTAATTAATAAATAAAACATTAACGATAAATACAAAGACTCTAGACGCAAAACCGTGCACTAACAGTTGAATCTAAACGTAGCCCTGATTTCACTTGGGAACATAAAGACCAAATGATGAATAAGTACCAGCACATCTTCGTTACGGCTTAATCTCTAATTTCGGAACGAAATTTCCAAAAGTAGGGAATGTTGTAACATTTCGGGTTTTCCGTTTCCTTTTGGTTTTGTAATCATTATCCAACCCGGGTTCGGGTATTTTATCAATCAAGTGCGTATTTGTTTAATATTTTATTTATTTGTTTGTTTTATTATTATATAATTGATTATAACTTAGAACATCATGCAAAATCAACCTTAAACTAACAAAATACCTGCTTTTGCACCCACCACTATAGAATAGGGACCAAGTTGCAAATAATATTCAATTTTCTTCCCTCTTCTCTTCACCCTCTTCCTGCCGACACCATACCCCCCCCCCCTAAATTTCGGACTCGTTAACGCGTAATTGATCATACCATATCATTCCTTACCATAATCTGATCCTACCGACACCCTAAACTTGGTCAATTTTGAACAATTGACAGCTAACAATACCAAAAAACAAACCGCGAATAAAAAATCCCTAAAGCCCTATATAAAGTCATTTATATCTCAATTAATCGTACACACACGCTCCTCAAACCATCGCTAATCAAAACTCTAACCTAATTACAACACACAAGTTCGTTAATATCAAATTTGAGATCAAACTTTGAGCCGTAACCCTAATTGGCCTATCACCCTCAATCCTCTATTGTTTTAGGTAATTATTACATGCTTTTTGTTCGTTTTCAATCGAATAACATAAACCCTATTTCAATTATAACGAACATAAACCCATTAATCGAATTGGGATTCTAGGGCTTGGTTGGGAAGAAGATGAACTAATTAAAACTGGTATATATTAAACGTTTCAGAGTTGTAAACAAGTTAGGCGCTGGCCATCATGTTACCCTAAAATCCAAACCGGCCTGGGGCGCGGGTTCGAATCCCCCAGACCCGGTTTTGAAGTTTTTAATTGTTATTATTATTTTTATTTACTTTAATCAAAGATTTTGATATGTATACATATATATATACTTAAATATGCATTTTCTTCATAAAACGAACTCCGGATTTAATGTTTTTTTTCCGTGTCATCAGACTTTTATTAATTATGCAACATATATATGTGTGTGTGTGTGTGTGTGTGTGTATGTCGTACATATAACAAATATAATAACAACAATGTTTTTCTTCCAATCGCTTAAATAATACGTATTGTTATCATATTAACACCCAAACTAATTTATCTCGTTTCTTTCCGTTAATATATTATTATATATAATATATATTTTATCTATTAAAATCAACATAATTAATAATAATAACAACAACAACAATAACATTAATAAATACCCTTATAATTAACGAAAATGGACCTAATAATATTTAATGTTACACACAACCATATCGAATCTCAAAACCCGTCATAAATCTTAGTATTTTGCGATGATTATATTTAATTCTTGTTATCATTAACAACTAGGAATAGTTTTCGGCGGACGTCGAGGAGCTTGACCGCTTTCATTCTAGTTCTTTTATTATCTCGACCTCACTTAATCCACTTGTTAAGGCAAGTAAATTCGCATCCCCATTTTTACCTCTTTAAAATTTTGGAGGCGTTATGCGTTCAAAATCAACTTATTGTTTTCACTACAATTCCGTTATATACACAATTGTAATTGCTCGATTACTTGTTATGTGCGAATATGGCTATGTGTTTACTTTATGTTGGTTGGTACCTCATCCTCATCCTCATTAGTATGATCATACACCGTCGGAGTAAACCGTTATCAATGCGACTCGGTTGAAAAGACAACTTTTATTTATTGTTTACTAGTTGTAATAATTTACGATTATTGCATGGAATTGTTATTTTAGTATTATACGTATTTCAAAAAATGCAGTATACTTGCTCCACTTTATGTTGACAAAAATATATATTTTCACGCATGACGCAGGTAGCTTTATTAGATGAAATCAAGTATCGGAATTTAGATGATACCTTAGGTTGCTTTGATGAATGAGGAACACATTTGTTTTAAGTTATTTATGATTTGAATTATTTAATTGTAACGGTATTTTTTTTAGACAATGTTTGTGGTTTTTGAAATTTGATATGTGAATGAATAATTTAGATATTGACGCGTGTATTTCACTTAGTGTCTTCTGAGCTATGATACAATAAATGTCGCGCCCCGGCATTTTCAAGCATAGGTTGGGGTGTGACAATGATCGGGATCGCGGAGGCCAATTGCTTGGTAACTTGGATTGTCATTTTGCGGGTTGAGTGTGGCAACTAGAAAAACGAGAAGGTATGATACGCACCGCGAAGAATTCACGTGACTTGGGACGTAAATATGAAAACGACCAACAGGTACATCGAAATCGATCATAAGAATGATTAAATAAATGAAATCGTATGAAACAAAATTCAAAATCGAAATAGAAATTCTCGTGAGACGTCATGAGTTTTCACATTGAATACATGAAAAATCTCATAAATTATTGAATAGTCATATAGAAAAAGTATTAAACTTAACAACAAATTGTGTAATCAAATTGAAAAATGAGTGTTCGTGTACCAACATGATGCTTTGAATTTTTAATTCTAAAACATAAGAGTAATGAATATAACAATAAAGTAATCGAATTGAAAATCGATCATTCATGTATCACCATGACCTTTAGAATTTTCAATTCTAAAACATGGTAGTAAAATAATAAAGTAATCGTATTGAAATTAAGTTATTACCTTTCGAACTTCTAAAATTTTAAACCGTAAATGAATGTATAAATAAAGAAAATGAATCACAAAAATTTTTTTAAACTTAACTATTCTCGTATCAAAAAATGCGTAATTAAATCGAATTGGAAAGTTGTGTATTCGTGTAGCACCACGACTTAACAGACTTCGGTTAAAATACGTTGTAAAACATAGAGAGTCGGACAACATCACACGTCGCATGAACCACCATGACTTGTTTGAAATATTCTTTTCACAAAGAGAACATGATCAGGACTGAAATTTTAACGAATTATTAAATTCAATATTTTTAAATTACGAGGTTAATGCTAAGTTTGAATATTATAACGTTTATGGAGTTTTGATGTTAACGGTATATTTTATTTTGAACAACGAATACGTTAATGAATTTTTAAAGTTTAATGAATGAAAATATGTATACATGTATTTATATATATATATATATATATATATATATATAAGTTAAACTAGTTTTAAACAAACTTGACGGGTTTGAGATTTCTAATGTTTATGAGTTATGGATCTTTAGCGGAATTTTAGTTTGAAAAAATTACGTTGGCGTGTTATAAAGTTTAACGAAAAATAATTATTTATATAATATTAATCGGGTTTCTAACGAAACTTAATGAAAACGAAAGTCGGGTTTTTAGGTGAAAAGTGATAAATATAATTTATAATAAATTTTAGTCAACTTAAAATTTTATATGATTTATATAATTTTTATAACTTCTATTTGGTTTAATATATAATAGAAAAATGTTTAAAAAGAAAATTAAAAACCAAAAACGGCCTAACCCGGGTTCGAACCCGCATCCTTTCATTCACACAGAAGAGAACTAACCAACTGGACTAGCTTGATATTTGATTAATATATGAAAACAGTTAATTAAATATGATAACTCATGCTCATGATCTTCCTCATACAACCCTAGGTTTCAATTCGTTCATTTGTTTCCATGTTTGCTTAAACATTAATGTTAGGGGTTTTGTTTAGCGGCTTAAAATGATTCAAAAATATGTATTAATTACCTCGTAGCGTGAAGGAATGAAGTTGTACGGTGGGTGACCGATATCGGATCTTGAATGATCAAAACATGATTGCAGAGAGTAAGTTAGGTTAGTTTGTTGATTGGGATAAGTTTATTTGACGAGTAGGGTCCTATTTATAATACCAGTTGGAGCGTTTGGTGTTTAATGGTCCTTATTGAATTTGATAAATTTTCCAGCGGGTTAGTGAATTAATACAAGGCAATTGATTTTTATATGACGAAATTAATCACGTATTAGTGTTTATTATTAATGGAGAAGTCGTTTGGTAAACAATAACGGATCAAACGAGTGCAAATGAAGTGTTTTAAGGGTCGCCGGAGCTTCACCGCCGTCGCCGGCCAGCTTACCGGAAAACCGAAGGGGAGGGACAGGGTAGGGCTGGGTTTTATTTATTATTATTATACTATAATTTAACTTATATTTACACTTTAAACCCTGGACTTTATAAATATATATAAATAAATATATATATAAATTGATTTTAAACTTTATTTACACAATGAACCTTGGACTTTGTAAATATATAAAACTAGATTAAAACTTAATATACTTTATTATCTTTGAATTGATCACATTTTATACCCGTATAGATTGAAACTTGATTAATTTATAAACTTTTAAGACTCAGGGATTCGTTATTTGGACAACACGAATATAAAATGACGAATAATAACTTTAAATCATCGGAATTAATATTAAATGATGAACGACAACCACGAATACATTAAAATGATAAAACGGGTCGGTTTAACGAATATAAATACATAAGACAAAACTTAAAAATATATATATATTTATACACATTTTTATAAATAAAAACCGTAAATTTAAAACGGGTCGGATTTTCGGGTTTGAAAAGTAACGAATGTTACACTTGATCAACTTAAGATATCTATCTCTAGTTATCTCCATCCCAATGATCTTTCTATCATCACCCAATTCTTTCATATCAAATGCTTGCATTAACAGTTCCTTAGTCTTTTTTATTTTAACTTTGTCTTTACACGCAACAAGCATATCATCCATATATAGAAGCAAATACGCATATGACTCTGCCTCAAAACTCTATAAAATAGACACAATTATCATAGTTGCTTATGTTAAAATTATGTGAAACCATATACTTATCAAATCTCATATACTACTTACTGCCTAGGAGATTGTTTTAAACCGTAAAGTGAATTCTTTAAGAAACACACCTTTTTTTACCCTCCACATCAAACCCAACTGGCCGTGACATGTAAATTTCTTCATCAAGATTACCATATAGAAAGGTTGTCTTCACATCAAGTTGCTCTGGTTCAAATTCCTGAACGACACACAATGACATAATACCCTTATGAATAAATTCTTCACCACAGGTTTTAATATTTCATTGTAGTACACCTAGCCCTTTGGGTGAATCCTCTGGCCACCAATATAGCCTTGAATCTCGGAGCTTCAACACCTTGAATCCATTCTTTCAACTTGTAGATCCATTTGTAGCTAACAAGCTTCTGGTCTGTTGGTTTATCTACCAAAATTCAGGTACCATTATTATGCAATAAATCCATCTCTTCTTTCATTGCCATGATCGACTTATCTTTCTCATCACTCATAACCTCTTTATATGATAAAGGCTCATAAATACTTTCAAATTCTGCAACATTGAACACATATATATATATATATATATATATATATATATATATATATATATATATATATGTTTAAGTTCAAAGAAGAAATCAAATTATTACAAGAAATGAGATAAATGAATATGAGCCACTAGTTTTATTTTAGGTTTTAAATATTTAAAAATAAATAAAAAAATGTAAATGCAACAATAAATGCACTATCTCTCTCCAATTAATATAACTAATATAACCATAATAAATATCTCTAATTAATATATATAACTAATTTAACTATAAAAATTAAAAAAATAAAAACACTACTTTAATTTTATTTTTTATTTACACATTCTTCATTTTATTCAACATAAATACAATTTATTCATATAATACTTTTTCTTTGTATTAAAAAAATAATTTCCACTCAATATATTAGCATATATCAACGTATTTATGTTCAATAAATATACAACCTACACAAAGTTATATAACTTACACTTGTTTTGAGCAATAAAAACGTACAACATACAAAAAGCATATAACTTACATATGTAATTCGACATCAACAATTATATAAACTACACAAAGATACACATACCCTACACATGCGTAGGTCATATATTTTTCGTATGTAAGCTATATGTTTTCTTATTCTTAGAACAAGTGTAGGTTATATGTTTTTGTGTATGTTGTATATTTTTTATTGACATTTAATGCAACCATGTGTAAGATAGTTTTTTGTATTATTCATCACAATGTAACTACATGTTGATGGATATTGATATGTTGAATTTGAAGAAATTGGTTTTGAAAAGAAAGTAATGTATGAATAAATTGTATTTGTGTAAGATAAAATTTTCGTATGTAGGTTATATGTTTTTTATGTGTAGGTTATATGTTTTCGTGTGCGTGTGTATTTTATTGATGATGAATTTTGTGTGTAGGTTAAATGTTTTTCGTGTATAGGTTATATGTTGTCTTATTCTTAGAACAAGTGTAGATTATACGCTTTTGTGTAGGTTGTATGTTTTTTGTTGATATCTAATTCAAACACATGTAAAATTGTTTTTTGGTATTATTCATCATAATGTAAGTATGTGTTGATGGATATAAATATACTGAGTTGGAAGAAATTAGTTTTGGATAGAAAAAATTTTAATGTATGAATAAATTATACTTGTGTAGGATAAAAACTCAAGAAACAAAAAGTAAGTTATAAAAATAGAGTTCTTAATATTTTCTAATTATAATAATTTAATTAGTTATATTAATTAAATAAATAAGTATTATGGTTTATAAGTATTATGCCCATATTCATTTCTTACATTTCTTGCAATAATATCACTTCTCTCTTGAACCATCCCCTATATATATATATATATATAGGGGATGGTTCAAGAGAGAAGTGATATTATTGCAAGAAATGTAAGAAATGAATATGGGCCACTAGTTTTGTTTTAAGTTTTAAATGCTTAAAGCTAAATAATATATCTAGCTAGACTATAAGTAGTTTCATTGGTATTACTTGTACTACGAGCACTTTTTTTTGCCTTTTCAACTTGCCTTGATGGTTCCTCATCCTCATCAGGAAATAACTCCACCCCAATTTGAATAGTATGACCATTTTGCCCTTCAATTGTTTTACCCCAAACTAGTTTCCCATATTATCTTTATACATCTCATCCTCTCTAAATATCACATCTCGGCTGATTATAACCTTCGGACTTCCATCCTCAAGTTTCCACAACCTATACCCTTTGACTCCTTTGGGATAGCCAAATATACACACTTTTGAGCTCTTGGTTCCAACTTCTCTTGACTAATAAGAGCATATTAAACACTTTTAAGTGATCATACCTAGGTTTATGGCCTGACCAAACTTCCATGGTTGTCATCATGTCAATGGTTGATGAGGGAGACCTATTCACCAAGTACACTGAAGTAGTCAATGCCTCATTTTATTAAGAAGGGTCATGGTCATTCTTTCAACTAACCCATTCTGTTGAGGAGTTCCTTTACTAGACATATTGCAATACCTTGTTCTTTGGAAAACTCATCAAACAATTGATTACAAAACTCCAAACCATTGTCAGTTCTCAATGGTTTTACTTTCCTCTCACTTTGTGGCTCCACCAATTTATTCCATTCCTTAAATTTCCCAGATGCCTCATCTTTGGATTTTAAAACATATATCCACGCCCTCCTTGAAAAATCATCAACTAGGGATAGGAAATATATAGCACCACCTAGAGACAAGGTTCTAGATCATAATGGATACAATCAAGTATGTTTCTGGTTGGATGTAACCATGTATTGAACTTCACTCATTTAGCTTTGCCCAATACACAGTATTCACATAAACTTATATCATCTCTTTTGATATCACCAAGAACACCATGCTTATTCAAATCAATCAAACCTTCCACACTTATATGCCCCATCCTCATGCGCCATAACATAGGCTTGGACTCATTCTTGTTCGTGGAAACATGCACCAATCCAGCCATAACATAGCCTTGGACTCATTCTTGTCCGTGGAAACATGCACCAATCCAAGTTTGACATTTCTACCAAGAAATATATGTTGTTCCCCTCCTTGATTTTGATAACACGGTTATAGAACCCTTTCCAACTTTGACTTTGCCATATTTCAAACTCACATGATACCCGGTACTTTCAAAAGAACCAAGTGAATCAGATTTCTCTTTAATTCAGGAATGTACCTTACATTGCTAATATCAATATTAGAACCATTCTCAAGGTTGAAAGAAATGATTCCAACCCCTTCAATCTTACAAGGCCATTCATCTCCCAAATTTACTGATCCATGTTCCACCATTTTTAAATCTTTAAAGTATTATTTCTTTGGTGTGTCATGTGATAGAAACAACTAGAATTCATGACCCATTCATCACTTCAATCAGACTTAGTGACAACATATGCATATGCACTTTCCTCTACATCTGATGAATTATTATGATTCTTAAACCCTTCATGATCTCCTCCTTTCGTTTTCCACTCAGGGAAATCTCTTTTAAAATGCTTATTAGAATTACAAACATAGCATGTCTTCTTAATCGTTGATTTAGATCTTGATCCACTGCCTTTAGTCTTGATATCTCTTTGCTCATATCTCCCTCTAACATATAAACCATCAGCGCCATCATCCCTGCCTTCACCCATTTTCTTCAATTCCTTGGGATTCAATGCAACAAACACTTCTTCCATTGTCAAAGTTTCTCTTCCATACATCAACGTATAAACAAAATGTTCATACGAAGATGGAAGAGAAGTCAAGAAAATAATGGTTGATCCTCCTCTTTTAACTCAACTTCTAAATTCTCTAAATCTAATACCAACTTATTAAATTCATCTTTATGATCCTCAAGAGGGACTTACCAGATGCCATTTGAAAAGTGTATGACGTTTCTTGAGATATAGGCGATTAGCAAGAGACTTGGTCATGTACAGAGACCCAAGTTTTGCCCAAACACCGGCTGTAGTGAGTTCATTAGAGACTTCATGAAGAACCCTATCACCAAGACTCAAGGTAATGGCACTGTGAGCCTTCTCCAATATGTCCTTCTTCTCTCGATCTGTTAGCGTATTCGGCATGTTTGGTTCACATAAGTGCATCGGAGAGGCCCTTGTAAACCTGCATCTTAACCCTCCATAGACTGAAATCATTCCAACCGTCGAACTTCTCCAAATCAAACTTCCCATTCACCATTATCGATCAAGAACAGATTGAATTGAATGGTATCACGGAATCGAGCTGAAGCTCCGATACCAATTGTTAAATGAAATTGCTGCATTAATGAATCATCTTAACACCACAGATGAACAAAACAATCTTACAGAATTCTACTGAAACGAACACAAACTCCAGAATTGACTTACGAAACACAAGCATAACTCTATACAAGATTACTTAGCAAACGGAAAGAAACGAGATTGAATTAGAACTAGATATACCAGTTATGAGCCCTAATTCCCAATTTTCTCGAAACATGCTAACAAACAACTATCTAGTTGTCGCCCTTCAAGCTTTTCCTCCTTTACGTTTTTGGAAAAAACGGCTTTCAAAATTACCCTGAACTTACAGTTAGCAGATTTCACCATTCTACCTGATTAATCTATGACTTTAACCACAATTCCTAAAAGGCGGTCTCCATGTAAAGAGAAAGAAAAGTAAAACAGAGAAAGTAATGAAAGTTTTCAACTACGATACTAGCTTATTATCATCCCACAACGAACATATATCCACTTTTAATATTAGGTTGTATTTTCTTTTACTTGGAGTAATATTTTTTTCTCACTTTTGACATTTTAGTTCCAAATAATTCTCTAGCCATTTCCATCCTGATGGTTTCATTTTCGTGCCAATATAGTCCGAATCACTAACTCCGTTAGTTGTAGTATGTTAAGTTAGTATGAAATGACAAATACCCTTTAACTTAATAAAGTAAAATGTGATTTATGTTTATTTGGTTTGCTCACCTTTGTCATTTCCGTCCTCATAGTTTCTAAAAGTTGTTAAAGTATGTATGTTAAATTTCAACAAGTACTTACTCTATTGCTTCATCTTCTTATCCAAACAACCTTTCGACTCCACCCGCCCACATTATAATCGACAGGGGCTAACGGTATTGGTAAATGGGATGTAAATGACAACTTTTAGAAATCATAAGGACGAAGCTAAAATAATATTTTTTTTGACAAAAATGGCAAAAAAACAAGGATGGAAATGACTGTTTATTGTATTTTTTATAAAGGGTAATTTTATCAGTTCATACTAACTTGATATAGTACAATTAAAATGGCAAGAAATGAAACCATGAGGATAGAAATGGTTAAAAAATTTGAATGCAAAAGACAAATGTGATCAAGCCCGAACATAAATGACTGGTTACTCTTTTATTTATTGTTATTTGTTTTACTCTTTTATTTTTTTTATTATTTGTTTTACTTTCCTTGTTTTACATTGAAATTTGTTTAACATGTACTTACTTTAATAAACCTATTTTATCATATAAATTAGTCTTTATAAACTTCATATTAAAAAGTTACAAAATCATATTAATACACAATTATTTAAATAAAAATACCAATCACCCCGTAAAAAACAAAATCCAAAGACAAAAACCAAACAAATGTTGACTTTCTGCTGGATGGTGAGAAGATCATAGGGTTACAAAAGCCCACGTCTTCATACTATCGACCACCACATATAAATAAAGTCTGTCATCCTTCAATTATTCATCTTTTCTGGGTTTGTTTCCAATCAATTCACATAATAGTTTTTTTTCTCCCAACAAAGATACCATTTCATCCGATTGCATAATTAAATGGCATCTCCTTCAGCTGCTTCCATTCAAAAAAGCTTCAAGTATGATGTGTTTTTAAGTTTCAGGGGTGAAGACACCCGTAAGTGTCACACCCGGCCCTGAACGGCGGAAACAGCCGGGCGCGCGCGAGTGGGGGATTGATAATTAAGCACGGGTCATTGCAAACATTCAAAGTAAGATTTTCATTGTGCATGAAATGTTTAATACAAATACATTACATTGTTTAGAAATTTCATAAAAACATCCAAGTATAAAACTGTTGAAGATTTCCACGCCATATCCCCTTGCGCGGCGGGAACAACCACGCGCATCGAAGGGATAGAACTAAAATCTTCCAAAAAGCTAGTTTTAGATGTTCAGCGTGAGGTGCTCTAAGTGTGACTCCATGCGCTACCTAGTTATCTCCTGAAAGACACGTAAAAACATTTGAATCAGTATAAACTGAGTGAGTTCACAAGTTTTAGTAACTTGATAAATCGTATCGCGTCATAGTCTTGATAAAAATCATTCTATACATAATTATGATAGCATCATTGAAACACATGCTTAGTAAAACATAGTTCTGATAACATAATCTGATAAAATCGTTCCGCGGGTTACGCGCGAACATTTCTGGAAAACGTGCTCGTCCATGCAAAGTGGCGCTGCCACTACGAGCTAAATAATGTAATGCCGTCCCGCGGGTTACGCGTGGACATTTCTGAAAAACCGTGCTCGTCCATGCAAAGTGGCGCTGCCACTACGAGCTAAATAATGTAATGCCGTCCCGCGGGTTACGCGTGGACATTTCTGAAAAACCGTGCTCGTCCATGCAAAGAGGCGTTGCCCCTACGAGCTAATTAATAATACCGTCCCGCGGGTTACGCGCGGACGTTGTGCCGGAAAACAAGGCGCTCGTCCATGCAAAGAGGCGCGACCCCTACGAGCGGGCTCAATCCCATAGTACTGCCCCATGACCATACTAGGCACTCGTCCATGCAAAGAGGTGCGACCCCTACGAGTGGGTGGATCAAACCAGCAGTCCCTACCCTTAGAGTTCCAATGGTAAAGTGATCACTTACTCGAATTCTAGCGCACATACATCGAAAACCATAGATAACCGTTCGCATTGCTCATCATGAAACATAATTTAAACACATAATCGCTTGCATAGCTTGTAAGTATACCATGATAAAACATTATTTAAGTACGTGTCCCTCGCCCCGAAAACAGTTTAAAAGTAGTGAAAACAGTGAAAATAGGGGCTGTGAGACTCACCTGTGGTTCTTGTTAAGGGATTAATCGAGATTCGGGTTTTCTTGGTGTTGGCCTCGGAATTGAAGGTCTAGAATACGATTAAATAACAAGAAGTATATATATTAAGATCAAGAAATAGGAGAATATAAGGGTTGAAAAGTAGATCTCAAGGTTATATTATCGGCTTACCTAGTAACAGGATCGGAAATGAAAACAACGGATGCTTGGGAGAGGATTAGCGCAAGTTTGCAGTTCTTTGAAGTGTGTTTTGGGTGATAATTTAGGTTACATATTTATAGGCAAACTCAAGGGAACACAATCCCTTGCTTTAGGGGATTGTAATCTTTTCATACCTAGGTGTAATGATGATAAAGTATGGAAATTATTATTATTTATTTAAAAGTGGAGTAGTGGATAAAAGATTTTGATTTGATTTGGACAGGACATGCAGGTCTGTGGTTGGTGGGAGTAGGGTGGCTGACAGTTGACTTTTCATGTTACAGTGTGCTTTTTCAGGCACTTTTGTCAGTGTACAGTAAAAAGTAGAAATCTCTGAAACACGCTACTGTTTATTTTTGGGCGGGAATAATCTCCTTACATCTGGAGAATACAACAAGTGTTCTGCGCGTATTACTTTGTGCGCATAGCTTTCTGCGTGAAGGACATTTCTTTGCTGCGGGTAGGTGCGTAACCTTCTCGCAGTCGGGGACATTGAGTTTCATTTGTAGGTTCTCCAGGTGGTCTTGGTATTTCAACATAGTGATCAGTTATGTTGAAGTCAATTCCATCTTGGAGCTTCAGACAAACTAGCTCTCAATGTTCCCGCCATGCGGGGAGGTTAGTTCCCTTTCCGCACGCGCATAAACGATTTGGGATGCACCCGCCTTAGCATCATGCGAGACGGTCAACCCAATAGACAACATTAAGTTATGGATACATAAAACCAATACACTCGCGCATGGCGCATATAACATATGCCCACGCTGGCTAACATAGCGCGCTCGCGCAGGGCGCACATAACAAATGCACGCGCTGATTAACATAGCGCGCTCGCGCAGGGCGCACATAACAAATGCACGCGCTGATTAACATAGCGCGCTTGCGCAGGGCGCACATAACAAATGCACGCGCTGATTAACATAGCGCGCTCGCGCAGGGCGCACATAACAAATGCACGCGCTGATTAACATAGCGCGCTCGCGCAGGGCGCACATAACAAATGCACGCGCTGATTAACATAGCGCGCTCGCGCAGGGCGCACATAACAAATGCACGCGCTGATTCTAATATGGCGCGCTCGCGCAAGGCGCATATAACATAATTACCTAATATTTAGGTTGATTACTTGGTTTAAGGGATTGGGAATTTACCGGGTGTCACATTCTCCCCCTGTTAAGCGAATTTCGTCCCGAAATTTAGGAGACGTCGCTGGCAGAAGCCATGTTCTGAAAGAGGTGTGGGTATTTCTTGCGTATTTGATCTTCTCTTTCCCAAGTGAATTCAGGCCCACGCCTTGAGTTCCATTGAACCTTTACTAACTTGATTCCACTTCTGCGCAACTTTTGTTCTTTCCAATCGGTTACGGCTATAGGCTCTTCTACGAAGTGCAGTTGTTTGTCGATGTGAATCTCTTCCAACGGTAAAATCAACGTTTCATCAGATAAACACTTTTTGAGGTTGGACACATGAAACGTATCATGAACTCCACTGAGTTCGGCGGGTAAACGGAGTTTATAAGCAACCGGACCGATCCTTTTCAGGATCTCAAATGGTCCAATATAGCGCGGATTCAACTTTCCTCGTTTGCCGAAACGGGGGACTCCTTTCCATGGAGAGACTTTCAAAAGTACTCTATCCCCTACTTGAAACTCCAATGGTTTCCTTCGCACATCTGCGTAGCTCTTCTGTCTGTCGCGCGCTGTCTTAAGGCGATCCCTTATCTGAAAAATCTTGTCTGTTGTTTCTTGGATCAATTCTGGACCAGTCATTTGTTTGTCACCCACTTCAGCCCAGCACAGTGGGGATCTACACTTGCGCCCATACAAAGCTTCAAACGGCGCAGCCTTGAGGCTTGTGTGATAACTGTTGTTGTAAGAAAATTCAACCAATGGGAGATGAGTATCCCAGCTACCTCCGAAATCGATTGCGCACGCGCGCAGCATATCTTCCAATGTCTGGATTGTTCGCTCGCTTTGCCCATCCGTTTGAGGATGATAAGCCGTACTCATGTCAAGGCGAGTACCTAAAGCTCCTTGTAACGATCTCCAAAACCTTGATGTGAACCGACTATCTCTATCAGAAATGATGGACACTGGGACTCCATATTTTGAAACTACTTCTCGAATATACAATCGGGCTAACTTTTCCGTCTTATCGGTTTCCTTGATCGGCAGGAAGTGCGCTGATTTAGTTAGCCGATCTACAATAACCCAGATCGTGTCGTAACCCCCAGGTGTCCTTGGCAGTTTGGTGATGAAGTCCATAGAGATTTGTTCCCACTTCCACATGGGAATTTCTGGCTGCTGAAGCAACCCTGACGGCTTCTGGTATTCAGCCTTTACCTTTGAACACGTCAGGCACTTACTGACATACGTCGCGATGGCGCCTTTAAGATTGGGCCACCAATACAGTGCTTTAACATCTTGGTACATCTTGTCTGCGCCAGGATGTACGGAATACCGCGTCTTGTGAGCCTCGTTTAATACTTGCTCGCGCAATCCTCCCTTGAGAGGGACCCATATGCGGTTAGCGAGATATAGATTTCCGTTCTCTTTAAGTTCCAAACTCTTAATCATACCCCCAAGGGATTCGTTCTTAGCAAACTCTGGTTTCAAGGCTTCTTGCTGAGCGTCTCGGATGCGGGTAGAGAGATCTGCGCGAATGGTCAACCTTAGAGTCTTGACTCGTAGCGTTTTTATTCGCTCCTTCCTACTTAGCGCGTCTGCTACCACATTCGCCTTTCCAGGGTGATACTTTATTTCACAATCATAATCATTCAACAATTCAACCCATCTTCGTTGCCTCATGTTTAAATCCTTTTGATCAAATATATGTTGAAGGCTCTTGTGATCCGTAAAGATTATACACTTTGTACCATAGAGGTAATGGCGCCAAATCTTTAGCGCGAAGACAACCGCTCCAAGTTCCAGATCATGCGTTGTGTAGTTCTTTTCATTGGTCTTGAGTTGGCGCGAGGCATACGCTATGACTTTGTCTCGCTGCATAAGGACACATCCGAGTCCCTGATGTGAAGCGTCGCAGTAAACGACGATGTCATCCGTCCCCTCGGGCAGAGACAAAATTGGCGCACTACATAACTTCTGTTTCAACATTTGAAACGCTGCTTCCTGATTTTCGCCCCAAACAAACTTCTTGTCTTTCTGAGTTAGCGCGGTCAGAGGTAGAGCTATCTTGGAGAAGTTCTCAATGAAGCGTCGATAGTAGCCAGCTAGTCCTAGGAATTGCCTCACCTCAGTTGGGGTTTTTGGCGCTTCCCAGTTTTCGATGGCCTTGACTTTGGAAGGATCAACGTGTATTCCTTTCTCGTTTACAACGTGACCGAGAAAGTGAACTTCTCTAAGCCAAAACTCACACTTGGAAAACTTCGCATACAACTTTTCTTTCCTCAATAATTCCAAAATCGATCTCAGGTGTTGCTCATGCTCGGCCTTGGTCTGAGAGTAAATCAGAATATCATCTATAAATACAATCACAAACTTGTCCAAGTATGGTTTGCACACGCGGTTCATCAGATCCATGAATACAGCCGGCGCATTAGTTAGCCCGAAAGGCATCACTAAGAACTCATAATGGCCGTATCTAGTTCGGAAGGCTGTTTTCGGCACATCTTCCTCATGGACCCTAAGTTGGTGGTATCCTGACCGTAGATCTATCTTTGAATAATAACTGGATCCCTGCAACTGGTCAAATAAGTCGTCAATCCTCGGTAAGGGGTACCGATTCTTGACTGTCAGCTTGTTCAGTTCCCTATAGTCAATACACATTCTGAACGAACCATCCTTCTTCTTAACAAACAGTACTGGAGCTCCCCAAGGTGAAAAGCTTGGGCGTATGAAACCCTTATCCAATAGTTCCTGTAACTGATTGGATAGCTCTTGCATCTCAGATGGAGCTAGTCGATAAGGCGCTCGAGCTACTGGCGCAGCTCCTGGGACTAAATCAATACGAAACTCGACTTGTCGCGGCGGCGGTAATCCGGGCAAATCTTCAGGAAAAACTTCTGGAAATTCGCGCACTACTGGTAAGTCTTCAATTCTCCGCTCATCTCCTTTCTTCTCTACTACATGCGCCAGGAAGGCGTAGCACCCTTTCCTTAAGCACTTGCGCGCCTTTAGGCACGAAATCAGTTTCGTCGCAACTCCCTTTCTTTCCCCTTGAATTACCAAGGTTTCTCCGTTCAACAGTGGGATCCGAACCTGCTTCTCATGGCAAATAACCTCCGCGTGGTTCTCGGCTAACCAATCCATACCTATCACAATGTCAAAACTTCCCAAGTCTATTGGCAACAAGTTAATATTGAACCCGTGACCTCCCATGACTATTACACATTGTTCAGTTCTTTCGTTCGCGCATAACTGCCTACCATTGGCTAGTTCTATAGTATAAGGTGTGTCTAGCCTACTAGTTGCTAGGCCTAGGGAGTCTTTAAACTCAGTGGATATAAAACTTAGGTCAGCTCCAGTATCAAATAAGACAGATGCAAAATGGCCGTTAAGCAAAAACGTACCGGTTACCACATTCGGCTCTTCTTTAGCTTCGCCTGCGCCGATCACAAAAGCTCTCCCGCGAGCTTGGTTTCCCTTTTGCGGGCAATCCCGACTAAAATGCCCTGGCTTCCCGCATGCATAGCAGCTGTCGCTCGCTCCAGTTTCTCTGATACGGCAATTCATCGCCTTGTGTCCTGGTCTGCCACATTTGGCGCATTCGATTCTTGCGCATTCACCCTCGTGGTGATACTTGCATTTGTTGCACCATGGGCGAGGCCCGCTGTATCCTTTCCTTGATGGCTCCGCGGCTTGGATCGCGTAAGCCCTTGCATTCTCCTGCTTCTTGAACGGTGGCTGCTTGGAGTCGGACCCTCGGTGGTGAGAGTTCCATTTCCTCTTGGGATCAGAGGTTCGCTGCTCGATTCCGCGCGTAGTCAACATACCCGCACGGACCGTATCCCTTGTAAGGGTGATGGCCCGCGCTACCGCCTCATCAAAGGTTGGAGGCGCTGCGGCATTGAGCGGAACCCTAACAACAGGAGGTAACCCAAAGATATACCTCTCGATCTTCTTTTCCTCCGTGTTTGCCATGTCTGGCACCAACTGGCAAAGCTCGTTGAACCGGTTGTTGTAGGCGTCGATATCCGTTCCTACCATGGTGTGGTTCCAGAATTCCTGTTGCAGACTCTGAATTTCTGCGCGAGAGCAGAACTTTCTCATCATCATCTCTTTCAGCTCCTCCCAGGTCCTGTGAAGAGCAACTTCTCGCCCCAAAGTCTTCACTTGAAGCTTCCACCAAGACGAAGCTGCTTCTTGGAACATGCAGGTCGCGTAGAGGACCTTCTGGTTCTCACTACATCCGCTAATGGAGAGAACTGTCTCCATCTTGTCAATCCAGTTGTAGAGCCCAATGGCCCCTTCGGTACCCTTGAATGGCCAAGGCTTACAGGCCATGAATGTCTTGTAGGAGCATCCTTTGTCCAAGGCTCCTGATTCGGGTTCTGGGGTCTCATTCTGACGACCCTGACTTGATTCGGCCTTGCTGGCCTCGTGTGTTGCGATCGCTTGCGCGATTATTTCCGCGAGTTCCTCGGGTGTCATGGTAATTCCCTTGGCTTTAGTTGGAGGCATTCTCGCTTTAAAAGAGTGAAAATATATCAAACTTAGCGCATGTACTCTGAGCACATAATGTTTTTATCTTTATTTACTAGACACTGTGTGACCCGTGTTTCTAAGTGTGTGTATAGTTTCTTTTGAAAATATTTTCTTTGAAAAATATTTCATGCGATTCCCCAACGGTTATAGTCTAGGTTAAAACTTCTTTTCCTAGTTCGCTATAACCAGTGCTCTGATACCAATCTGTCACACCCGGCCCTGAACGGCGGAAACAGCCGGGCGCGCGCGAGTGGGGGATTGATAATTAAGCACGGGCCATTGCAAACATTCAAAATAAGATTTTCATTGTGCATGAAATGTTTAATACAAATACATTACATTGTTTAGAAATTTCATAAAAACATCCAATTATAAAACTGTTGAAGATTTCCACGCCATATCCCCTTGCGCGGCGGGAACAACCACGCGCATCGAAGGGATAGAACTAAAATCTTCCAAAAAGCTAGTTTTAGATGTTCAGCGTGAGGTGCTCTAAGTGTGACTCCATGCGCTACCTAGTTATCTCCTGAAAGACACGTAAAAACATTTGAATCAGTATAAACTGAGTGAGTTCACAAGTTTTAGTAACTTGATAAATCGTATCGCGTCATAGTCTTGATAAAAATCATTCTATACATAATTCTGATAGCATCATTGAAACACATGCTTAGTAAAACATAGTTCTGATAACATAATCTGATAAAATCGTTCCGCGGGTTACGCGCGAACATTTCTGGAAAACGTGCTCGTCCATGCAAAGTGGCGCTGCCACTACGAGCTAAATAATGTAATGCCGTCCCGCGGGTTACGCGTGGACATTTCTGAAAAACCGTGCTCGTCCATGCAAAGTGGCGCTGCCACTACGAGCTAAATAATGTAATGCCGTCCCGCGGGTTACGCGTGGACATTTCTGTAAAACCGTGCTCGTCCATGCAAAGAGGCGTTGCCCCTACGAGCTAATTAATAATACCGTCCCGCGGGTTACGCGCGGACGTTGTGCCGGAAAACAAGGCGCTCGTCCATGCAAAGAGGCGCGACCCCTACGAGCGGGCTCAATCCCATAGTACTGCCCCATGACCATACTAGGCACTCGTCCATGCAAAGAGGTGCGACCCCTACGAGTGGGTGGATCAAACCAGCAGTCCCTACCCTTAGAGTTCCAATGGTAAAGTGATCACTTACTCGAATTCTAGCGCACATACATCGAAAACCATAGATAACCGTTCGCATTGCTCATCATGAAACATAATTTAAACACATAATCGCTTGCATAGCTTGTAAGTATACCATGATAAAACATTATTTAAGTACGTGTCCCTCGCCCCGAAAACAGTTTAAAAGTAGTGAAAACAGTGAAAATAGGGGCTGTGAGACTCACCTGTGGTTCTTGTTAAGGGATTAATCGAGATTCGGGTTTTCTTGGTGTTGGCCTCGGAATTGAAGGTCTAGAATACGATTAAATAACAAGAAGTATATATATTAAGATCAAGAAATAGGAGAATATAAGGGTTGAAAAGTAGATCTCAAGGTTATATTCTCGGCTTACCTAGTAACAGGATCGGAAATGAAAACAACGGATGCTTGGGAGAGGATTAGCGCAAGTTTGCAGTTCTTTGAAGTGTGTTTTGGGTGATAATTTAGGTTACATATTTATAGGCAAACTCAAGGGAACACAATCCCTTGCTTTAGGGGATTGTAATCTTTTCATACCTAGGTGTAATGATGATAAAGTATGGAAATTATTATTATTTATTTAAAAGTGGAGTAGTGGATAAAAGATTTTGATTTGATTTGGACAGGACATGCAGGTCTGTGGTTGGTGGGAGTAGGGTGGCTGACAGTTGACTTTTCATGTTACAGTGTGCTTTTTCAGGCACTTTTGTCAGTGTACAGTAAAAAGTAGAAATCTCTGAAACACGCTACTGTTTATTTTTGGGCGGGAATAATCTCCTTACATCTGGAGAATAAACCAAGTGTTCTGCGCGTATTACTTTGTGCGCATAGCTTTCTGCGTGAAGGACATTTCTTTGCTGCGGGTAGGTGCGTAACCTTCTCGCAGTCGGGGACATTGAGTTTCATTTGTAGGTTCTCCAGGTGGTCTTGGTATTTCAACATAGTGATCAGTTATGTTGAAGTCAATTCCATCTTGGAGCTTCAGACAAACTAGCTCTCAATGTTCCCGCCATGCGGGGAGGTTAGTTCCCTTTCCGCACGCGCATAAACGATTTGGGATGCACCCGCCTTAGCATCATGCGAGACGGTCAACCCAATAGACAACATTAAGTTATGGATACATAAAACCAATACACTCGCGCATGGCGCATATAACATATGCCCACGCTGGCTAACATAGCGCGCTCGCGCAGGGCGCACATAACAAATGCACGCGCTGATTAACATAGCGCGCTCGCGCAGGGCGCACATAACAAATGCACGCGCTGATTAACATAGCGCGCTTGCGCAGGGCGCACATAACAAATGCACACGCTGATTAACATAGCGCGCTCGCGCAGGGCGCACATAACAAATGCACGCGCTGATTAACATAGCGCGCTCGCGCAGGGCGCACATAACAAATGCACGCGCTGATTCTAATATGGCGCGCTCGCGCAAGGCGCATATAACATAATTACCTAATATTTAGGTTGATTACTTGGTTTAAGGGATTGGGAATTTACCGGGTGTCACAGTAAGAACTTCGTTGATAACCTCTATCATGCTCTTAAGCAGAATGGCATTTACACTTACAAAGATGATCAAGAAAGGGAAAATGATCAGTGATGAACTCATTAGTTCCATTCAAGACTCGAAATTTTACATTATTGTTTTCTCCAAGAATTATGCATCTTCATCGTGGTGCTTAGACGAGCTCGTCAAGATTATGGAATGCCAGAGGACGAACGAGCATACCGCTTACCCGGTCTTTTATGATGTTGAACCTAAAGAGATCCGCAACCAGAGCGGGGTGGTTCGAGAAGCGTTTTCAAAACATGTAAATGATGAGGCTGAAGAGAGATGGAGAGATGCTCTGAAAGAAGCAGCCGGTTTGGATGGGTGGGAGTTGAAGAACACCTTTTATGGGTACGTAATTTATTTCTTCTATCAATTTATTTCAAAATAGTTGGTGGAAAATTAAATTTGGGTATGTAAATATATTTATTTATGATGGCTAAAACATGCCGGCTAAGAGAAAAAAATTTGACGGCTAGGCGAAACCGGCTAAATAGTTAATTGAGTAGGTAAAAATATTTAGTTTTGGAGGCTAAATTTACACCGGCTAAAAAGACAATTAAGTGAAGCCGGCTAAATATTTAATAGAATTGGTAAAATATTTAATTTTGGCGGCTAAAATTAGACGGCTAAATGAAAAAAAGAATGCGGCTAAGTGAAGACTTCCTTAGCCTACAAGCCAAGTTTGAGCCGGCTAAGAAGGAATATTTTGAGCCGGCTAAGTAAATAGACACGTATTCCGAAGCCGGCTAAGAGTCAAGATGCCGGGCTAAATAACCATAGATGTAGACTAAGTTTACTCGTCTTTGACACGTGTTGAATTGTTATTCGCTAAAGGTGTGACCCGTTTACTTTTCATAAAATTTTGTGCCCATAAAGTGGCAGCTAAGCTTCGGTGACGTGTCAGTTGTTTATTAATCTAAAAATCAATGATTTGAGAGATGCAGTCTAAAATAGACATGTCTATTTTGTTAAAATTTTGGTCAAACATGTCTATTTTGGTAATTTTCTCTTAATATCTTCTATCAATTTATTTCTCTATATATAATCGACTAGGTTAGGAACCCGTGTATTATACGGGTTGAATAATGATAACGGTATAATTGATAAATCTTTAAATACGTTATATGATTAAAATTATGTATTACATATAATATTGAAAAATGAAAAGTTCATAAATCTCTAAATTACAAATAAGTTGCAAGTTTTATATATACAAATAAATTGCTATAGTTTTACCGAAACATTAACAAACCATACGTTATATAGCAACAACGCATAGACAAATTATATACAATTTTTTTTTGAACTAATTGCTAGTTTTCCTAACCATTGATGAGGTCATCTGATGTCCAATTATTACTTCTACTATTACCTGCAATTCACAACAAAAAATAACAAAACTAACCATGATTTAATACCCAACACTTGTCTAATTCATTCAGTTCGATTTGTACATTCATAATCAGTCAAATAGATCGAAAGAGAGAAAAAAAGGAAAGAAAGATTGGCTAAATTCATTTCAGCTCGATTTTAAAATAATAAGGTTTTTGTATTCATATGTGACACCCATATTGCTAATCAAAATACTGGACAAGGAGTGTTCCGGTTCCAACCGGTCCATACGAAATTAGTCACTTTGACCTTCTACCCAACCCGCTTATGTTTTTTATCTTGTAAATAAGGTTTTTTTGGTCAAAATAACCTAGAATAATCTGATCAGTTGGTTTCTACCCAACTTGCTAATGTTTCTGATCATATTTTTATCATGGTAACATCCAAATTTGTCATTGACAAAGGGGATCTATTGCTCGCAACTTGGAACAAAATATAAACCAATAGTAAATATACTTTAGTTTTGTGAAAAGAGTAAATAAGTCATTTGGGCAATCATAATCAAATGAACATGACTTTATAATATGAATCAAACTCCGTAATCCACAATAAGGCTAGATAAGAAATTGATGGGATAATGATAAGGCTAGATAAGGAATGTTTTAAATCTTAATTAAATTTTAGTTTTAAATTAATAAATTTAATTAGAAGTTATAGGTTAATACATGAGAGTGCCACTTGGCAAACTATTAGGCCAACTAAGGAGTTTGTGGTTCAACCAACATTTTTGTTTATTATAATAGTAGATGTTAAAGGGATCATTCATGGTATATATATCAATGTGTTATATGCTTGTATATTTAAGATTAATTGTTCATTTTGGAGTTTGAGTAATCTAATTGAATCTTCTTTAACACGCAGTCATGAAGCTCAGTTCATCCAAAAAATTGTTGAAGAGATCTCACAAGAATTACGTTTCATTAACTCTAGCATTGATGAAAAGTTAATAGGCATGGAGACACGTGTCAAAGATGTAGTTTCATCTTTAGAAACTAATATCTATGATGTTCGCATGATAGGGATTAAGGGAATGGGAGGAGCTGGAAAGACGACTTTGGCAAGAGTTGTTTTTGATCAAATATCCTTTCGATTCGAAGGTTCAAGTTTTGTTGAGAATGTAAGGGAAAATTCAAAAAACCCATCGTGCGGTTTAAAGTCGTTACAAAAACAAGTACTCTCGGATGTCTTAAAGGCAAACGATATCACCGTTAATGGTGTTTATGAAGGGAAAAAATTGATGAAGCAAAGGATGTGCTGTATAATGGTTCTTGTTGTTCTAGATGATGTGGATCATATAGACCAGCTTGAGGCCTTGGTTGGTGAGCTTAGTTGGTTTAAGCCGGGAAGTCGAGTTATCATTACAACAAGAGAAGAACAAGTGTTGGTTGCTCACGGAGTGCCAAAGAACATGATTCTTGATGTCAAGTTGTTATCATATGAGGAAGCAATTTGCCTCTTTAATAGGTGTGCATTTGGAAGAGAGGTTCCAAAAAAAAGTTACAAAGAGCTATCAAGACAAGTTGTACGTTACGCTGCCGGTCTTCCTTTGACTATCAAAGTTTTGGGTTCATTTCTACGTGGTAAAGATGAGCTTGAATATTGGACGGATGCATTAGAAAGACTAAAAACAATTCCATTAAAGGAAACTCAAGAAATACTAGAAATAAGCTATAACGGTCTAGAAGAGGATTATAAGGAAATATTCTTAGATGTTGCATGCATACTAAAAGGTTGGAAGAAAACAAAGGCAATCATAGCACTTGAAAGTTGTGGTCTTCATGGTACAAGTGGTTTGAGAGTTCTCGAGCAAAAATCCCTGATAACTATAACTGATAATGGAATTTTGGGTATGCATGACCACATTGAAGAAATGGGTAAGAATATTGTTCGTCGTTCGTACCCCAACCTGCCTTACAGACATAGTCGATTGTGGATTGGAGAGGAAATTGAAGGTGTGCTGGTTGAAGACAGGGTAAGCCTCACATTGATTTGTAAGTTGGAGAAAATTGACATGTACTAATTGTAGCTACTTCTTTTATAATATTGTAGGGTGCCGAAGCAACAAGATGTATAATATTAAAATCACTCGATCCAGAATTTATCATGAAAGGTCTTCGAAACATGAATGAACTTATACTTCTTGTGGTGACGGGTGGAAGTACAATACGCGATCGATTTAATAATAATACGCTTCGCGTCAATTGTTATAATCTGCCCGATGTTGAAGAAGATGGCATAGATCTACCAGATAGTTTACGTTATATATGTTGGAATAATTACCCGTATACGTGTTTACCCAAAAACTTTATCGGGAATAATCTTGTTGGCCTTGAAATGCATTCCAGCAATCTTCGACAACTTTGGAAAGGTGCAGTAAAAATGGTAAATTTAGTCAGATCATCTTCATTTTTTATAATAGAGTTAATTGCCATTTTAGTACATGTGGTTTGATCAACTACGCAACTTTGATACCTATTCTTTATTTTGTGCAAATAACTACCTCAGTTTCAAAAAACTTGCATTTTTAGTACTTTTTTTCTAACCCCGTCTATTTTTTCCGTTAAGTCAGGGATAATTTGGTAACTTCGTTATTTTCATTGTTTTTTTCATTTCATTTAAACACTTATATCTTGTAAACCCTAAATCTCCAAATCATAACATCAAAATCCAAATCCTAAATTCTCAAATATAGTAAAAATTCAAACCCTATGATGATATCGAGAAAGGGTTTGGGGATTTAGGATTTAGATTTTGATGTTATGATTTGGGGATTTAGGGTTTACAAGATATAAGTGTTTAAAAGAAAAGAAAAAAGCCAAGAAAATAACGAAGTTACCAAATTGTCACTGGCTTAACGGAAAAAATAGACGGGGTTAGAAAAAAAGTACTAAAAATGCAAGTTTTTTGAAACTGAGGTATCTATTTGCATAAAATAAAGAATAGGTACTAAAGTTGCGTAGTTGACCAAACCACAGGTACTAAAATGGCAATTAACTCTTTATAATAAAAAACTTGTTTCAATAGTTTGAAAGATAGGTTTTGGTTTTATTAAATAAAGGTGTGTTGATTTTTTTAATCTCAACTATCATCTTTTGGTTGCTAACGATCCCACATTTTATCATATTTGTTTCCAACGGTCCGCGACTAACAGAATTCTAACACCATTAGTTGAAAGTCGTCGAAATAACGTTTTTTTTTTTTGCCAACTCAAATTTCCGGAAAACTCAACATTTTCCGGCCCAAACATCTTTGTAACCTTAGATCGGACCATTATGAACCTTTTTCTAGTAAAAGTCCACAATATTGAGGTCGCTAGAACCCTAGAACCATCATCGGGATCGGTTGGTGGTGCTCAAGTGGTGGTGGTTGGTTGGGGGTGAGTCAATTGGTAATTGGTGGTGGTGATGTTCAAGTTGAGTTTTCAGGCAAAAAGTTTGGCTTTTCCGGAAATAAACCTTTTTCGGCGGCCTACATTATTGCGTTAGAATTATATTAGTCGCAGACCATTGGGAACAAATACGTTAAAAGATAGGACTGTCAGCAACCAACTCGTTAGTTGGGACCAAAAGCGACCAAAAGTTGATAGTTAGGATTAATAAAACCCAATACACCTTAAATAAATCTATATTTTAATTATTTTTTTAATAAATAAATCAATATTAAGTGCTTTTCTTTTTTTCAGCTTGCCACATTTTTGGTGTCAATTAGGGGGTGTTTGGTACAGAGAAAAAGAATGGGAAGAAATGGAAATAAAAATGGGAGAGAAATGGAATTGGAGAGATATAGAAATGGGTGGAGAATTGACAATCATTTCCTTTGTTTGGTACAATAGAGAAATGGGTGGAGAAACGGGAGCAGAGACGTGATTAGGGTTCCGCCTCGGCATCATCATGGTGGAGAAATGGTGGCTCAGAGACGCGTCGCAACACCGCGAACGGAGTAGAGCGTCATCATCATCGCCGCGCAACATCAACACCGCGATTTAGGGTTCCGCCTCGCAACACCGCCTCGCGATTTAGGGTTTCGTTTTGGCTCAGAGACGCGAACGGACGTGGCTGCGGCGTCGGCCGCCGTGCCGGACGTCGGCATCATCATCACCATCGCCGGTCGGAGCATCATCATCATCATACGCGAACGGAGTAGAGCAGAGACGCGATTTAGAAGCATAGAGAATTCCATTTCTCTTCCAAATGGAGAGAATTGGATTTCTCTACTTTTTGCCTACACCCAATTCTCAGAGAAAACCAATTCTCCGCCTAATTCTCCCAAACAAGAGAAACCTAATTCTCCACCCTCAAATCTCTCTACCAAACACCCCCTTAGTGTTTTTATTTCACTTGAAATGCGCTAATGAGTGTTTTTAATGTGTTTTTGTTCATGATTTAATAATTACACTTCTAAACATAAATGTATATAAAGTAATGCTATAAATCTATTGTAATGCCATAACACATAGTTCATCTTGTTTTCTGCTCATGATATATAGGTTCCGAAACTCAAATTCATTGGCCTCACTAACTGTGATTTAAAAACCTTTGACATTGGGTTGACTAAGAATCTCGAGAGATTACAGCTTAATTATTGTTCGCATTTGGTAGAACTTCGCATGCCCATTGGAAGCTATAAGCTCAAATCCCTTAGTATTGCTTGTTGTAAGCTGATCACTACCATGGATCTTGTGGGGGCTCAGAATCTCGAAACACTAGAAGTTAGAAACTGTGATGATTTGGTAGAACTTCGCATGCCCACTGAAAGTTCTAAGCTCAAATCCCTTAGTATTGCTTTTTGTAAGCTGATTAGAACCTTGGATCTTGTGCTGGCTCAGAATCTCGAAACACTAGAAGTTAAAGAATGTGATGATTTGGTAGAACTTCACATGCCCATTGAAAGTTTTAACCTCAAATCCCTTAGTATTAGTATTGCTTGTTGTAGGCTGATCAGTACCTTGGATCTTGTGCGGCTAAGAATCTCGAAACAATTGAAGTTAGAGAATGTGATGATTTGGTAGAACTTCGCATGCCCATTAAAAGTTTTAAGCTCAAATCCATTAGTATTGCTTTTTGTAAGCTGATTAGAACCTTGGATCTTGTGTGGGCTCAGAATCTCGAAACAATAGAAGTTATAGAATGTGATGCATTGGTAGATCTTCGCATGCCCACTGAAAGTTTTAAGCTCAAATCCATGTGTATTGCTTTTTGTAAGCTGATCAGTACCTTGGATCTTGGGCAGGCTCAGAATCTCGAAACACTAGAAGTTAGTGCATGCCATGATTTGGTAAAATTTCACATGCCCATTGAAAGTTTTAAGCTCAAATACCTTGGTATTTCTTTTTGTAAGCTGATTAGAATCTTGGATCTTGTGCGGGTTCATAATCTCGAAACACTAGAAGTTAGAAAATGTGATGATTTGGTAGAACTTCGCATGCCCATTGAATGTTTTAAGCTCAAATCTTTTAGTATTGCTTGTTGTAAGCTGATCAGTACCTTGGATCTTTCGCTGGCTCAGAATCTTAAAACACTAAAAGTAAGAGAATGTGATGATTTGGTGGAACTTCGCATGCCCTTTGAAAGTTTTAAGCTCAAATCCCTTAGTATTGATTGTTGTAAGCTGATCAGTACCTTGGATCTTGTGCGAGCTCAGAATCTCGAAACACTAGAAGTTAGAGAATGTGATAATCTGGTTGAACTTCACATGCTTGTTGAAAACCCCAAACTTAAAAGACCTCCACCTCCAAGATTGCTGTAAGTTGAAAACCCTTAACCTTACACGAACATGGAATCTCAAGAAGTTACATCTTTTTGAGTATGGGGATTTGCTAGAACTTCGCATGCCCATTGAAAGCCATGAGCTCAAAACCATTAGCATTGGCGGTTCTAAGCTGAGAACCCTTTATCTAGGGTTGTCTCCATATCTTGAGCATTTATATCTTCATAACTGTTATAACTTGGTAGAAATCCATGCTCGTGTTGGTTGTTTAAGTGGTAGTGTCATGTTGAAACCATGTTTGGTTAGCCAACGGTTTCCTTCAGATGGTTCACTAACAGAGTTACATATATTTGCGAGGTCCTTAGGTATATGCCCATTGCACCCTGATAATAATATGCCTAAGTTCCATTTTGAATGCATTTATAAGGACCTTCTTCTCTCATCGGCCCAAAATCCTGCGAAGCTCATTTCTTTCAGTCCATGTGCTTGCGCAAACCTTGCAAGTTTATCAGGAATTATTTGTGGTGTACAATTAAGAAAGCTTACACTCGAAGGTAGTATTCCAGAGGTGCCCAAGGAGGTTGACCAGTTAAAATGTTTAGAGGAGCTAAGTTTGCTGTCAACAAAGATTGAACATTTTCCGGATAGCATTTGTATGTTGAAACATCTGAAGTTTCTCCGGTTAAAATCTTGTTGGTTTCTTAAGAAGTTACCTGAGGATATTGGCAGATTAGAGTGTTTAGAGGAGCTGCACTTAACAGACTGTAGATCCTTACGAGATATTCCAAACAGCATCTGTGAGATGAAACATCTAAAATGTCTTCATCTCACAAATTGTATTCTACTTGAGAAATTGCCTAAGGAAATAGGACGCTTACAGTGTTAAAAGGAGTTAAAAATAGAAGGCACAGGCATAACAGACTTACCATCCAGCATTGATCAGTTGAAAGATCTGGTATTCAAGTTCTAGTTTGAGTCATATGGTTTACGCCTGCATGTACTTGAAAACTCAATATACATGGTCTTCTGGTGCGTTTAGCACTCGGAACTCAAAATTATTAGAGGTACTTTCTCACTAATTTTTCTGTATCATATTGATTTGTTTTTGAAATTGATAAATACTTAACTTATATGAAGAAAATGAGTTAAGATTTAAAAGAAGAACAAAGAAACCTGCAATCTAAAGCAAAGACAGTAATATTTGAAATCTGTTTTAGAGCAAGAAACTGCCAAAAAGTGAAATGCTTTTGTTTTATACTTATGGTTGCATGTAGTAATAATTATTATAATTTTACAAAATTTAGGTACTTCAAATTAGTCAATAAGGTGGCATATTGGATTCATGAACCAAAGGATCACAACTCAGTGGTTTGGTGTTGGCTCAATCAATGGATCACCTCCCAACATACCTCTAAATGATCAAAGCTGATCAACAGGTTCTTTTCCGACATCAATGCGGATAAATTCCGACAATATGATTGACTGATTGTTTAATCAAGGTATGATCTCCTCTTAGAAGGTGTACTGCATAACTACCTTAAATTAATGTAGAATGTAAAGTTTGATAAGTTAATTTATAGATTTAAGTTAACATATTTTACTTCTGTAGAAATTCGAACTTTGTTCTTGATGAAGACGCGTGAAGTTGATGCAAGGTCGTTTAGTGGTGTCAAGGTGTGTAGTGAAGGTTTTACTTACCAGGTTGTTGAGGTTCTAGTCTCATTAGACATATGTTTACTCACATAAATATGCTAAGAATTCCATTCAAATTTGTAAAATTTGTTTCTGTCATAGTAATTGGTTACAGAGTGAAGAATGCACGTATAATTTGTATTGGTTCAGGGTGTAATGATTTTATCACCAACACCCATGCATGTTACCAATCAGATTGAAGGCATCCACAGCTTGTGTCTGCAATAATCATAAATCATGCTATTATATACTTTTCGAATATATTACGTTGTTTTGTTTTCTAATTCTAGGGTTAATTGCTAACGCAAGGGCTTTTAGGGCTGAACTTGAATAACCTCAGAAAACGCGACTATCAAATGTGAGGTGCTGTAAGTAGTTCCAATACTCCAATGACCAATGAAAGATAGTGCTGGAGTATTTACCGAAGTTCAACATCTATGGCCTTTACTTTTCAGGTTATTGCTAAAGATTTGTTAGATACTAATCCCTTCCATGTAAAGTGTAGGGTCAGATATGACAAAGTATGTTTAGTTAGTAAATCTCGGTTACGTAATTAGAAGGGTTGAATTATAACCCATCACAAAGTTGTTAAGTGACGTGGTTTCAATCCTTAGGGCGAAACGAAGATATGAATGAACAGATGTGTCGTTCCTATCGCATAGATCCATCATGTATATATACATTCCCAGATCAGTAAAACTAACACCTTTTTGAAAATTGGTATTGTTATTATTGTTTCAGTCTTCTTTACTTAACATATGTCTCGGGCAACAAGATTGTCATAGGTAAATAATAGTAGTACATGCAAGTTTTGTCTTCTTCTAAGGAAGAAAGGAACACTAAAGCCAATATGAGCTTGGAAATTTGTCATGGATATTGGATATAGCAAGTAGGGTTCAAGCTGAGAAGAGCCAAGCCTAAACCAGCCAAGCTACCTAAGACTAAGAGCTTCTCCACATTAGCCCTTTAAGTGTTTGACCTAACTCCTATATGGTACACCAAAAATTTTCAAAGTTTCTTTTATTTCCTAAGAATCAAAAACACAAAATCTTATTCGATACATTCTCCCGACATTTCATGCAATTCTTTGTATTTCATGATCATGTAAGTTGTCAGTTCTTCAAGATTATTAGTTTGGGACAACTCCACAAAACAAAGAAGCAAACCCATGATATTATGATACTAAACACCCCATAACTCGATAAGCCTAGCGCAGGTTACAATTAATGAGCCAAAATTTATCACTTTAAAAAAAATAACAATTAGGTTCAAAGCAAAACAAGTTTATGCTAAAATGAGTATTATTAAGTCAGGCCTTTATAAAAAAATTTAAAAAAAAAGTATGGAAATAAGTTCAGCTATCACATGGTATAGATTATAAACAAAAATAACTTCAGTGAAGATGATTACTTGACATATACTAACATCCACCAGATTTATAACACAACAAAATTTAAATGCTTCTAATTCAAACTGAAACAAAAGAGCATGAAAGCATATGATAATAAAACAGTTTTTAAGTCCTGAAAACAAAGAGCATGACACCTACTAAAATAGATAGAATAAGAACCAACAGTGCAGCAGTGATGCTAACATTACTCGATTTTTCTAAATGCCTCTCAGAAACCGAACCTTTGTCATCACTGTGGTTGTTTAAGGATGATGTTTTGAGTTCTGTGGACAATGGCGTTAACGTCTCCCAATAAGAATTGGTTGACAGTGTTACAGATTCTCCTTCTGGTTCCAAAATCGTTTTTGTGTCGGTTGGAGCTTCCATTGACATTAATTCAACACAATGGTCTTTAAGAACCTAGAAAACATATTGACAAATATCAACATTAATATATTTTTAAAGTCTTCCTGCAACTAAAGTGTTTGTCCATTTTTTTTAACGTTAAAAATTATTAAAGTGAAATATAGGATTTTAAAACTATATTATTACAAAAAATAATCTAATAGTTCTTAACATGGCAATTTAAGAAGTTCGATGCATTTATATAAATTTTGGCGACTTTCCATTTGTTTGACCCGTTCAAACCAGTTAAATCCTTTATCTTAAGTTATTTGACCCGTTAAAAATTGAACATAACCCAAATTGGTGTAAATCATCAGTTTATGTAATAATGCCGAAAAATATCACACTTTTTTCAAGAATGATGGTTTGTTGCAACAAAAAGCCAAGTACAACGGTTTAGAAAGGCAGATCATTCTTTAACAGAGAATACTGGGGATGAGATTTTTTTCCAGAATACCCGTATCCATTTATTCGGTACGGGTACCGAGATTTACTGATTTTAGGTACAGGTACTTTCGGGTATAGGTACGGGCATTACGGGTACTCGGTACCCATTTAGAATATTTAGGGACTTTTATTGGGTTTCCAGCACTCATGACTTAACTACCCGCACTTTTATCATCAGGCGGCTCAAGGTTCAAGGTTTCAAGCGGGCTTTTCAGAACCTAATTGTCTTATATCTTCCAATCTCCCATCGATCGATAGAAAAATCTCATCCCTAGTTCCAGTCGATTATAAATGGATTTTATATTATGGTTGATTTGTTTCATTTTTAGTTTTGGTATTATGCTTTGGTTGTGTTATTACGGTTTTGGTTGTGGTATTACGGTTTTGGTATTATAGATAATTGATTGTCGGTACCGAACCGGTACCAAGTTTAGTAGAGCTTTTTTTTAAAAAAAGAACAAAGTGGTACCAAAGCAAGTACCGTACCCAAAGTACCCGTACCATAAAATTCGGTACGGGTACGGGTACCCAAATTTACTGATTTTCGGTAGGGGTACTTTCGAGTACGGTACCAATCTCATCCCTAGAGAATATCAATACTTTAGGCGTATAATATAAATACAGACCTCAAGTGTTTCAGAAGGTTGTATGTAGTCACATATATATGTATCAGCCAGCCAGGGAACAAAAACTCTCCGAGGGAAAGAAAGACAGCATCTTTCTCTGTTAACAAAATAATCAAAACATCTTTTAAGAGATTTAATTATCATATCATGTCACAATGCAACAAATATGAGTACAAAACTGTACCATCTCAATATAAATCTATATTTTTAAACAAAACAATTTAGGAGTTTTTATACATTAAATATACACTTCGGTTAACTTCCGACCTGCATTCTTGTTCAACAGTTAAAGCGTGACCAAAATCAACCCATCATAACCAAAAACTTCTTCAATACTATTAATATTGATCAACTTGAATGTATTAACATCACAGCTATCTGACCTGAATGACTGCAGTTGAAGCTGTGGAACAGGAATCGGTGTTGAAACTTCATTCACTGCTTCCCCGCTACCATCTGCAACTGAATCCATTTGACCATCGGCCTCGTCACATACGACATCCAATCTGCTGTGTAGGCTTGAAATAATATCTCCCTAAAAAAAGTTTTTTTAAAAAACATAAGGAAAAAACAAAAAACCATTACAAGAAAAAAAACAAATAAGTTAAACTAGACCAACAGATTGAAAAATTAAACTTGTAGGCCTGTATCATATACCTTTATATCAGCCAAAGCTTGTGAAATTGGTTCTTTGGAATTCGAGTATGCATAAGAACAAATCGAGCCACTAAACACCAGAATACCAACAACCTCATCTTCACTGTATGCTTAAGAAGACAACAATTACATGTTAGAACAATGGTAGAGACGTGTTGAGTTCGGTTGACTTCCGAACGCCTTCTTGACCACTTTTTTTTTAAAACCACATATAGATAAAGATTTAAGGGTAGGGATCCTAAGAGAACCACTTGGAAACTGAAAAAAAAATGAGAGCCTTTGCAAACCACTCATTTCTCTTCAGCAATTTTTTTTTATTTCTATTTTTTTACAAAAAAGGGACTTTTTTAGGGGTTTTTTTTTGTTTTTTATTTGTGCACATATGTACATTAGCATTTCTCTCCAGTTACATAAATAGTGCACGTATGTACATGATCATTTTGCATAAACTGTACATTTTGCTCTCCAGTTGCATAACTATGTACATTATCATTTATATACAAACGCACAAAAAGAAGAAAAAAAAAACATTCAACCGAAATAAGGTTATTAAAAAGAGTACGCTAGAAAATGAGTGGTGCGCATGGTTCTCAATTTCAAATCGGTTCTTACCAATCATAATCTGCCTTGAATATTATGCAAATAATATTCTAAAAGCTAGAATACAACAAATGAGGAGGTAATGATGTATGCATAATAAATACATATTGGTTAATTATATAGCACGTGGCCCATCGGCCCGTTTGGTATCGTCCCAAATATAAGTAGTTCACAGAAATACTAGAGTGATTTGGAAAAGTTAGATACCTTGTAAAGATGTCTGTTGCGTGAAAGGGATAAGAAATTCAACTTCATGCACACAATCGGATGTGTATTGCTCATCCACATTCACCTAAATAAGATTGACAAAAAAAACTTTTTTTAACTTTTTTGAGTTGAGAAATATGTGTCACACTCACGCATTAAAAGTCTACAGTCTGAAATAAATGTAAATGCTTTGCACACACACACACACATATATATGTGTGTGTGTGTGTGTATGTGCGCGTGCGCGAGTCACGTATTTGTAATGAAAATTATACTAAATAATAAATTTGACAATCACATGGTCAAAAATCCATTGCTATGAGAATCTATCATGTTTAAATTTTCAAATCAATATCAAAAAAGGTAATTACATTTTATGAATCTTATGTCATAATATCAGACATGCTTATCAAGATCTGTCAAGTAGTCACATTTTTTCTGGTTTATAATTGTTGGGCCGACAGCGAAGGCAAAAAATTTGGTGTAACAATGTATTATGCATAACTGCAAAAAAAACATATATCTTCTCTAAAGCTAAACAAAACATACCAATTTTCCATCAATTAAAGCCTTCGCCTTTTTAAGTTCTTCACCATGACTTGATATTATGTCACGAACAATTCCAGCAAAAGTTTTTGAAACACTGTCACGAGATATTGGGAACCTAAAAACAGGAAAATTTTATCAAACTTTAATTAAGAAAACTTGCTTAACAAGTAGCGAAATAACAGTAATACGTAAAGTTACCTTATATCGAAATTGTAAACGCATTTAAACTTCTGAAGGGTAGATAAAACTCTCCCCATTTTAAAATCACAAGGACGTAAGCTGCTTGAAGTTATATTTGAAGACAATGAGCAGTTTTTACATGTCCATCTAAGCAAAGATTATACAATACCATGTTAATACAAAAAGTTAATAAAAAAAACAATAATTTCATTAAGAAAGTAGTTAAAAGAGTAAGTATAAATTATAAAACCAACTACCTTCTTGGACTATAACTTATGTGAATAAGCAGCCTCTCATCCCAAACAATATCTCTTATTGGTGCTGCATCTGCAACCCCTTTTACAGTCTGCAAGAGCAATTAAATCTCATTAGTAGAAGTGGTTGTGTAAACGTGTAGGAGTGGCATAAATTTACACAAGCGATTAGAAAATTACCATAAAAGTCATGTTTACTAAACAATTTCAAAAATAGTCATCCTCATTCTAAACTAATCAGAGTGTGCCACATCAGCCAAGTCGTCTAAGGCTTAGCCTCCGCCTTTTGGCACTGGAAACCATAAAAAGTACTCTTCTAATCACTCAGAGAGCGGCGCGTGCCACTTGTAGGCTAATTTAGCTTACTAATCCACCTCATTAGCCCACACTACCACGAGTCGACACGTGTAAGCTTAGGCTATGGTTCCTACTTAGTAGGCCACGTATCTGAAAGCGTAGGCGTGTTTTTTGGTAGGCAAATTTAGCCTACCAATTTACGTGGATTGGTAGGCTAAATTAGCCTACACGTGGAAACTTGTCACTCATCAAAAGGGTACTTTTCATGGTTTTCAGTGTTACAAAGCGGAGACTAAGCCTTAGCTGATGTGGTACGCTGTGATTGATTTATAATGGGGATGACTATCGACTATGAAACAGTAGGCTAAGTTTGAGTTTCCCTAAATTATATACACACACACACATACATATGGCATCTAGACAACTGCAAAAGCAGCAAAGAAAATAGACACGGTATATTTTTGAATAAGATAAAAAAGGTAGAATGAAATGTAAACCTGGCAAAGCACTAAAGTTGAATTCTTGAACAAGTTTTCATTTACCCATATGTAAATGCCAACTACCTTCATACCACCAACTAGCATTCTTGAAACCTGTTCACCATTCCAAAGTATATTCAGATTCAGATCACAGAAATCTCATAAATATATACATGGTCATCTTGGTTTTAACATGTGTGCATCACAAACGAAAAATGCGCGATGCAATGTGATTCCATGACGTGAGGAATCGAGGATGAACGCATTTCTGAGTTAAAGAGAGTTTATGCATACACTACTTGTACCTTAGCTAAAAAGACTTATTTTGGTCATAAAATAAAATTTCTTTGGTGGTACTAAAGCTTTGTTTTTGTTAACTTATTTATTTAATCTCTTCTTTAAATGTTTAAAAATTAATAAGTTAAAATAATATCTACAAATAATATTTTAGTACTTTAAAATAGCAAGCGCCTCACGCATTATGCATCACACATCCGCTTTTTGGATCAAAACGCGTCAATACATAACCAATTATAAATAAATAAACAACATAATCACTTGTTGGAGTAGGATTATGAGGGTTACCATGGTTACAACTTACATACAGGAATGAGTATTTGGTACCCACTTTTCTCAAATTCCATATTTTCGGTATTGATACCGTTTCGTTTTCGATATTCCCTACCAACTGAAAAATCTAGAGTTTTTCCGTACATTTTTTCGTGTTTTTCTACAGAAACTAATACGCCTTTTGAGACATTTTGTATGTTTTGATTTTTGTATTATAATTTCCTGATTACAAAAACAAATTTAGTTACGAATAAATATAATACAATCTATAAAAATCAAGAAAACATAACCAAAGCAGGTACCAACCCATCCATCCAGTACATTATTCGGTACCCAGTTTTATTCAAATTCACTAACAGTACAACAGCAAACCTGACGGGCATGTTCCGCGACCCATTCCCTATCAATCTCCAACACCGCCCCAGCATTCGACTGCGACTGCGATTTCGACTTCGACCCGCCTTTCTTCTTATCTTCTTTACTCTCCACAACCCACGACGCGGGTTTCCCGGCGTCGTTTACTGGTGTGGGGACTAGATCAAAGACAAAAACTCTATCGGAATTTGAACTTAGGTTCCCAATTACTAACCCTACCTGTTGGAATTAATTAATCGGTATGATAATAATAGTAATAATAATAATATTGATAAACGAAGTGTGTGTGTAATTGGGTGGTTACCTGGGATGAGAGATGAGATTGATTGAGACGGTGTTCGATGGATGTGAGGTGGCTTTCTTCTCCGGTCACTGTTTTCACCATGCTTTGCTGTTGTTTGATTATTAAGGACGGACAGAGACTGAAATGTGGGATCGGCTGGGGGTTTTAGGACTCAACCGATATAAACTAAGGTGAAAACTGTTTGTTTTTTAACGTCTGTATACTACTAAAATAAACTAGTAGTGGGGTATGAAAGGTGATAGTGATGGACAGTGAAGGTAGACGAGGGTGGTAGGTGGTGGACGTTAGTGGTGAGAAATAAACTTTAAAAACTTATTTTCAGACACATGTTTTTAATTAAAGTTAGAATATTGTGTTTCACAATTAAAGTTAACAAAAAAATATAAAACTAATCTTACATATTTTATCTCCTGAAATATATGTTTAAAAGAAAAAAAATGTAAAAAAATTAATGAAATACTTATTTTTTTTTTCAATGTTTAGTATTAAATATAACAACATATATTAAATATAATATATATTTAAAAAATGATGTTACATATGATTTTTACAAGGTTAAATGGGTTTTCATTTTATACATGTGCATATAGTTCATAGCCTCATAGGTTACATAAAGTAGTGGGTATTATAGACTTTAGTATTTTATATATTTGATATATTAAAATTTGGTTGGTTATATGAAACTCTTTCTAGTTATATATATAGTAATCAAACGTTATTTCTTTGTGAATGAAGTTAGACGGTGAAGAAACACTAAATGACCCCGGCAGATTATGGATAATCCTAGGTTTAAGTAGATGTTTCCCACGAGGGTTAGGTCCGGCAAAGATGGTTATTCTTGTGATGACCTGCAAAACAGACACCGTGAGCTCGTCACTAAGAAGGGGGGGTTCCTCCTTGTGACCACCCTCCGGCGTGAGAATCAGACTAGATTGCTCTGAATATAAGTGTATATTAAGAGAAATAGCTAGAGAAGATAAGATGATGATACCGTTCCAAGGTGTTGGCGTATTTATAGCCGAAGGTAGGTTTCCAAGCAGGTACGGCCAGCTGTATAATATTTCTTTTCCACCAACTACAGGCTATGTACGTGCCACGATGGGAGTTAGTGGGTAGGCAGCGGCTGATAGTGACATGGCCGGCTGTATATTATTCCTTTTCCACCAACTACGGGCTATGTACGTGCCACGATGGGGGTTGGTGGGTAGGCAGCGGCTGACGGTGACATTTTGTACTGGAGCATGCTCCTCCTCGTACTATTGTCGGTGAGCTATCACCTTGTGATTGGTTCATGGGCTGCTTTGGTCAGATCTTGTCTATTTTGTCCATACCTTGGCAGGTATAGTACAAAAGATCTTCCAGAAGCGTACGGAGTGGCTCTTTTATGCGGGAATATTCCCGCCTTGCTTATTCTTTCTTCAGGTGACATTGCTGAAGTATGAGTTAGTGCCTTACGCGTGTAGCCCTACTGTTAGTGCGGGTAGCCTTCCTTCTTGGCTTGTACCCATAGCTGCGGGAACAGGCAGGGTACTGTACCAAGGGAGGCTTTCCTGCGGGAACAGCTGGCTTACTGCGTGTAAGGTCTTCATCTCTCTGAGCATGGTGGGTCATGCGGAACCAGTTGGTCTTTGCGCAGACATACCTCATCAAGGTGTGTCTTGCGGGTCCAACTGGGCTTTGCGGGGACCTACCTCTTCAAGTCCCCCCAGTCCATTGTTCTTCTCATTAATTGTTAATGAGGTGAACTTTTGGACTTTAAGCAAGGGGTTTTTAAAGAGGTTTTTGTTTTTTAAGGTTTTCCATGGGGATTCTTCCCGCGGGTTTCCTAATGTCACTTGCAGAAATTCCCGACTTTTCTGCCTGATCTTTGGTTATGATGCGGGTAGGTGTTTAACCTCTTCGCAAGTCGGGAGCGTTGAGTTTCATTTGTATAGGCTCTTCACGAGGTTTTGGTAGTTTTGGACATAGTGATCAGTTATGTTAAACCACCAATTCCGCCTTGAAGTTTCATACAAGCTAGTTCTCAACGTTCCCGCCATGCGAAGGTGTGATTACCCTTTCCGCAAGCATGTCCATAAGATCCTTCTTGGCTTCAATTCCCTGCAAGTGCTAAGTATGTGAAGGGTTTCGCCTTGACACTGTACCCACACTTGTCTTATGGTTTTTTGCTTCCCAACGTAAGGGGGTATATTCCCTCTTATTTTTGAATCTTTTTGAATCTTTTTGAATCTTCTTGAAATTTGAAAAGTTGGTGAAAGGATAAGAATAGTCCAAACGGTTGAAGTGACGTTGGCGTCTCCTGACGGTTTCTTCTGACAGTTTCAGGACGTGTAGGAAGTTATGGTGACGTGACAGTATATGGTCATTCCAGACGCTTTTTCAGGCGCGTGGGCGCGAGTTTTCGGGCGCGTGGGCGCGAATTTTACGGCACGCGTCCTGTCGACAGCTGTTGCCAGCTTACTTTCCACGTGTCGTCGTCTCATTGCGCCTGCGCTTTTCTCTCTCCCCCGCATTAAATTCATCGCATTCATTGCGATGAGTATATAAAGGGGGGAGAGGATGCATCTCAACTCACACCTTCACCTCCTCCTTCTTCTTCTAAGCGATTTCCGGCGAATACTTTTAACTTTTTTTTTGTCGAGCATTCTCCTGAAATCGTTCTTCTTTACATCCAAAACATGTCTTCCATTCATGATCCTGAGGCTACTGCCGAGGAGTCTGATGTGTATTCCGAGAACGCGACGTCTACGTCTGACAAGGACGATAAGAGTACTGCTGGCGAGTGTCAGTGTGCTCTTTCCGTCGACCTGTATCAGTACATCGTCAAGAAGTTCATGCTCGAGCCCTTCGAGCCTATGTTTCCAGAGCCTCATCAGACGGTGTATGATGCCCCCAAGGGCAAGATAGGGGTATATGCCGCATTCTTCATATATGGGAATCTCAGATTCCCATTGACGAAGTTTGTATACCGTGTTTTGGAGAAACACGGTGTACACTTGACGGAGGTACACCCAATGGCGATCGCTAAGGTCCGCCATTTTTAATGGGTGTGCCACATTCTGGGTGTTGAGCCCCGCGTCGACCGCCTGATGACCTTCTACTCTTGGAGGTGCATCCAAGGCTGGTACACCTTGGTCACTCGGATCAAGGGTTTGAAGATCTGTGCTACCGAGCGCAGTCTTCGATCTTGGAAACGGGAGTTCTTCTATATCTCTGCCCGTGTCGTCCCTATGCAATGACATTCAAGAACGGGAGAGCACTCCCCAACCTTCACGCCTCCAACTACCAGGAGGCGGAATGGTTTACCAAGATCTCCCGGATCCAGACTCCGGTTTACCGCTTTGCGGAGTCTGGGATGGTGATGCTCGGGATGAGCCGGGTATGGAAGGATGCCGGGGCAGAGACGCCGCAGATACCCATCGTCCTCGAATACGGTTTGAACTCTATCCCTTACGGTATGCTCCGTCTTATTTGCCAATTTAGGGTTTTTGTTCTAACCATTTCTTTCTTTTTTATTTTCAGAGGGGAATAACTTACAATCACTTCTGCAACCGCGGGAGAGTGGTGGTCCAGCTCGGCTGGGTGCTCGTGATCTTGACGAGAACGAGTTGCCCATCCTGGAGCAGACGGCGGATCGGTTCGTGGAGGTCTACCCGCCGGGCCACAAGATTCTGAGCGCCACGCGGCTAGGTAAGGGATTCTTTAACCCCCGCCCTCTTCATGCTCAAACCTCTGCTGGAATTCCTCTAATTTTGTCATCTTCTGATGAGAAATCGGCAGATGGTCCTTTCTTCGTGAGGAAGAAGAAGGCTGCCGGCGTGAAGGGCAAGGCGAAGGTTACCACTGCCGATCAGGGGAACCGGTCTGATTCGGAGACCGAAAGCGAGGAGGCGGCGGGGAACCCTGGTGATGGTGAGACCACTGTCTCGGAAGTTGAGACAGCTGTCACCTTCGAGCAGCCCAGTACGACGACGGTGACCGGCATGAAGAGGCCGGCTCCATCGGGTTCGTCCCCGCCTGTCAGAACCTTCAAGCTCAAGAAAACCAGTAAGTATAAATTTCATTTATCTTAACTGCATTTCTTTCCGCCATTATATTTAATATCTTGTCTTCATGCAGGCGTGGATGCAACCGCATTCCAGAGTGGTGCGGGAAGGAGCAGTTCTGGACCCACGACGGTAGGTTTGGTCAACCTACCCGAGGCGATGACCCAGGCGGCTGCGCCTGTTTGCAGTATTGGTTCAGTTGCTCATCCCGTTGAGGCAACTGTTCCAATTGTGACGTCATCCCCGCCGGCTGTCAGTGCCATCTTCACCGCATCCTTCACTGAGCCGGCGGTGATTTTTCCTGCAGGTTCTTCCGCAGGGACGGCCACGATTGTGAGTTCACCTCCAGTGAGTTCACCTCCGTTGGTCTCTACCGCGGCGGCCTCTACCATGCCTCCTCCGGCGCCGGCGACTACGGCTGGTTCCTCAGGTATGTTCAGGGTTGGGGCTTCTAGCCAATCTTTGCCTCCTTCCCATCTCCTTGACCTTTTGGATAGATATCCCTTAGGTTCAGGTGATGGGTTTGGTGGCTACCGGCCTGTTGTCGACCCTACAGGTGCGTGGGGTTATTTTGGCCTATTATCCCTTTTATGATTTTTTTTCTAACTGTTTTTTTTTTTTTGCAGTTCGTGATTCCAACGAGGTGTATGCTCCACGGTGGAGTATCCGCCGGGGAACGACCCTCCGTACGGCTGCGGATTGTGTTGAATGGGCGCGCCACGCCGCCCCTAGCGGTGCGTTGGGGGAAGCAATGGCTAGCTACTAGGAGGGTAGGCTAACCAACGAGCTTCGAATTCTCTTTGCCCGGATGCAGCCGCGCGTCGAGTTGCTCTGTCGTGAAAACGACAAGTTAAAGACGGCGCGTAGCCTGGAAGTGGCTCAGGCGCGAGCTATCCGGGAGGAGAATAAGAGACTTGCGACTATCGCTGCGGAAAAGGAAGGCCTTCAAGGACCTCGAGGTTGAGGTTTAGGCCCGGCACGAGGCCCGTTCCAAGGCTACCCAAGCTGTTAACGAACAGCTTAGGTTGGCTAAGGAAACTGCACGGAACGCAACCGAGAGGGCCACCAAAGCTGAAGCCGTTGCTGAGCCTTTGCGCACAGAGAACAAAAAGCTTAAAGCCGAATTAAAAGAGCTTCGGCAGGCTCATGATGCTTTGGCCTTGGAAGATGCCAAGAAGCTCCAAGAGCTACTGGACCAGAGGGGTATGCTTGACCGCACTGAGCGTAAGCTGAAGGGCGTTGAAGAGGCTGCAGCCAAATATGTGTTGCTTGCCAACCTTAACAAAAACGAAGCCGAACGCGCCTGTGATCAAGCTCAAGCTGTCCTCCAGGAAGCTCTGGTCACCAAAGAATGGCTTCTACGAGAAGCGTTGTCGCAGGTATGCGTAGTTCCGTAGTTTCTTCACGCTTTTCTTTATACTTAGAAAAGTTTTTGATATATTTTTATTTTGTAGGTTGTGCATCGGGTTCTCACGAACACATCTTATGACGATGCCGTGAGCGCAACCCTCAACGCTTCTCATGAGGATGGGGAATAGGCTGGTTTCCTGCTTGGTCTAGGGTTTTTTGAGAAGGGCATCCCGCCTTCCAACTTCCCTCTTTATGACGTGGACACTGAAGCTGCTTATGACCAAGCAGTGAACCAGTATGCTGCCTTCCCGCATCCGGTGGTGGAGAAGGTGAACGAGATTGCTGCTGCTGATGATGGGCTAGCTATTCTCAAGGCTTTCCTTGAACCGCCACAGCCAACTGATGGTGCGGGTTCAAGCGGGTTTGGAGGGAGTGGTCCTGAAGCTTGAACCTTTAGATCCCTTCCCACCTATAGGATAGATTTAAATTTTTGTAGGCGGGTAGATGCCCAGCCATTCTTGTAATCTTTGAATTTTTATGGAATATAAATGTTTTTGTTAATGCCTTGCCTTGTAAACCTTATATGTTTTATTCATGTATATTTTAGTTTAACTTAGCAACTTTCTAAGTGTTTTGGATAAGTTAACCTGTCAACGTGGTAGATAATAAGTTAAAGTTTTGCTTCCTCTATCCTGATTGTGCGGGTAAGACCGTCACTTTCACTTAGTAGGATGGCCAAACTTTACCTATGTCTGACCTGCGTGAAGGTTTTCCTCATCTTTTCCTTAGAAATTTTTACCGTTTTTATGTTTATGCGGGTTTTGCCGCCTTCCACATGCAACGACTTACTTCTTCCCATACTTATTTATGCGGTGAATACCGGCATATCAGTGTGGAAAGTTCATAAGTATAAAGGTAAGGCTATCAACACAATGTGATAAAGGAGAATCATTTCCATTAGAAGTGGCTCTAGGCCTTTTCTTTACAAGTTTGGAATTGATCTACATGTAACATTTGCGTAATTGAGCTCCATTCCATGTTCTTGGGATGGGGGTGCCATCGAGCCTTTCGAGCCGGTATGCGCCTTTTCCTAAAACTTCTTTGATAATATATGGCCCTTCCCAAACCGGGCCAGCTTTCTTGGGCGCTCTTGGTTCGAAGCCTCGTTGTTACGCAGTATGTAGTCTCCGACATTGAAGTTGCAGAGTTTTACCCGCGTGTTGTAGTACTTTTGCATTTGTCGCTTATAATTTTCTTCACGCGCTGCGGCTAAGTCTCTGCGTTCTTCGGTTAGCATAAGGTCTAACCGTCTTTCCGCATCATTGTCTTCTGGTTGAGTCAAGACCCTTGGTGAGGGTAAACCAATTTCGACCGGGACCATGGCTTCAGTGCCATAGGTAAGGCTGAACGGGGTCTCTCCCGTACTTGCCTTTTTCAGCGTTCTGTTTGCCCAGAGGACGTGTGGAACTTCGTCCACCCAGCCGGATCTATGTTCCAAGAGTCTTTTCTTTATGCCATCGACGATGCTCTTATTCGCTCTTTCTACCTCACCATTACCCTGCGGGTGTGCCACTGAGGTAAAGGTGTGGGTGATTTGAAGTTCTTCCAGCCACTTTTGTAGCTCCTTGTCAGCAAAGTTGGTGCCGTTATCGCTCACCAAATTATGTGGAAGTCCAAAACGACAAATAATAAATTCCCAAATAAATTTTTTGATATGTTTTGCGGTTGTTTGGGCTAAGGGTTTTGCTTCTATCCACTTGGTGAAGTAGTCGATGGCTACCACTAGAAACTGAACGTTCCCTGCTGCTGTGGGAAATGGGCCTGTCACATCGATGGCCCACTTCTGGAATGGCCATGAGGAGGTGACTGGAACAAGTTCATTCTTCGGGCGATGCGTGTTGGGTGCGTAGAGCTGGCAAGACCTACATTTTCTGATGTAGGCCAGCGCATCCGTATGCATCCCCGGCCAAAAGTATCCCGCGTTGTTTAGCTTAGCTACAACTGCGCATGGACCTGCGTGTACTCCACAGATGCCTTCGTGTATTTCCCTTAGGAGGTAGTCGGCATCTTGGTTCTCCACGCATCTGAGGAGTGGGCCAAGAAAGTTACGCCTGTAAAGTATGTTATCAGCGAGTTGATGGTTCAGTGCTTTACAGCGTATCTTTCTTGCTTGTGCTTTTGACTCTGGTAGTATACCCGCTGCAAGGTAATTTATGATTGGTGTCATCCACGTTTCCGTACCGGTTTGGATGACACAAATTTCCTTGTGCGGGACTGACGGTGCTCCAAGGAGTTCAACGCGGATGTCCTTTCCCAAGTGGGTGAAGGCTAACGATGCAAGCTTGCTTAACGCATCCGCAGATTTGTTTTCGCTTCGCTTGATGTGCGTGACTTTGCAATCGTTGAAATCGCGCATAAGGGTTTTTGCTTGTGCGAGGTACAGGGCCATTGTGTCGTTAACAGCCGTGTACGTCCCGTTTATCTGGTTGGCTACTAACATGGAATCTACGTGGGCTTCCAGGTTTTTCACCCCCATCTTCCGCGCAATTCTTAACCCGGCCAGGAATGCTTCGTACTCCGCTTCGTTATTCGTAGTTGGAAAATCCAGTCGAATAGCGTAAGTGTACTCTTGGCCTGCTGGGTTGGTTAATTTCAACCCTGCGCCTGAACCCTCGATGTTGGCTGCTCCATCAATGTAGAGTTGCCAGACATCATCAATGTCCTGTGCTGGAGAGGGTTGAGCCTCTTCCTGGCACTCTTTCTCCCGCGAAGCGAGGACTTCTGCAATAAAGTCGGCCAAGACCTGGCCTTTTATGGCTGGTCTTGGCTTGTACTTTATCGCATATTCTCCCAATTCTATTGCCCATTTGGCTAGGCGTCCTGACAACTCGGGTTTGCCTAGAACGTTTGCAAGTTTGAAGTTGGTGAGAATGGTGATTGGGTGCCCTTGGAAATACCGTCTTAGCCTGCGTGAAGCCTGTACGAGCGCTAAGACTAATTTTTCCAAAGTAGAGTACCGGGTTTCTACATCTGTTAAGACGCGGCTAACATAGTAGATGGGCATCTGGATGCCTTTTCGTTCTACTAGCAGGACTGCCCCGGTTGCTCTATCTGTGGCGGAGAGGTATAGGATTAACTCCTCCCCCGCTTCTGGTGCTGTGAGCGTTGGGAGTTCGATCAAGCGTGACCGAATCTCTTGAAAAGCCGCTTCCGCTTCTGGCGTCCAGCGAAAGTGCGTTTTCTTTAAACAATTTCTCAATGTTGACACGAATGGGAACGACCTATCCGCATGATTTGCCAAAAAGCGGTTAAGTGCGACTAGTCGTCCATTCAGTGTCTGAGCTTGTTTGATGGTAGTAGGTGATTCCATTTTGATAATGGCTTCGATCTTTTCAGGGTTCGCTCTGAAGCCATCTTTGGTAACGATGACTCCTAAGAACTTCCCTTCTTCCATTCCAAAAGAACACTTGCTCGGGTTGAGCTTCATGTTTATCTTTCTGAGCGTGTTGAAAGTTTCCTCGATGTCTTTCAACATCGCTTCTGGCTCAAGGCTTTTGATGACCAAGTCATCCATGTAAACTTCCAAGTTCCTCCCAATTTGGGCATGAAACTCTTTGTCCATCAGGCGTTGGTATGTGGACCCGGCATTTTTAAGTCCGAATGGCATCATTTGGTAACAAAACGTGCCATCGGGCGTCCGAAATGCGGTTTTGTCCTGATCGTCAACGGCCATGTGGATTTGATGGTATCCCTTATACGCATCAAGGAAGCATTTAAGGCGAAACGGTGCTAACGAATCTACCTTAAGGGTCAATTTCGGGTAACGGGTAACAATCTTTGGGGCATGCTTTGTTTAGGTCTTTGAAATCTATGCACATGCGCTATTGTTTGTTAGATTTCGGTACCATGACGGGATTTGCAACCCATGTTTGATATCTACTAACGCGTACGATGCCCGCGTCTAGGAGTTCCTTGACTTGGGTTCTACACGCGTTAGCCTGTTACGCCCCCATTACTCGACGCTTTTGTATGACCGGCGTAAAAGCCGGGTCACACTTGAGCTTATGCTCTGCCTTACTTCGAGGTACACCAGTCATGTCAGCTGGTGTCCACGCGAAGATGTCAGCGTTTTTCTGTAGTAAGCGTTTGAGTAAGGTGCGTGTGGGCTCGGTGATTGTTGGACCAATGGTAACAGCCTGGTCAGGGTATTTGCCATTGAAGGCCCATTCTTCTGGTTCGGTAATGGTTGGTTTAGCCATCTTTGGTTTGGGTATAGATGAGACAGATGCGATGCATACCTGGGGAATACCGGTGATCATCGCTACACCCTCAGCTGTTGGCCACCCCATCATGCCGTGGACTGAAGACACCACGGCATTGAATCTTGCCATCCCATCTCTCCCGAAGAGAATGTCGTATGTGTGGTGTGGCTTCCTCATTACAACGAAGTCCACGTCTTCTATGCGGGAGTATTTCCCGTCTGTAAGAGTGACGGGGAAAGATAGGATACCCAGGGGGGTGTTTGTGCTGCCATCGAACCCTTCCACCGAGCCGTAGACCGTTTCCAGGCGTTCTTTGTCTTCGTCGTCTAGCTTGTCGAAGAACTGCCTGTACATGACCGTTGACGAAGCGCCGTTATCAGCAAGAGTGCGGGAAGTGATGTAGTGCCCCAGCTGGCTTTTGATTACTATAGGGCCTTCTTTGTTGGGCCCTCCTGGCACTCGCGGGAAGCGCACTTCAGCTTCCTTCCACGCACATGGTTCTGTCATTTGTCGTTTTCTTCCTCTGACGTTGCCATGAACCATGTGGATGCTGATGTCGACGGGCTTTCGTCCGTTGCCCTTGTACCGATTATCATTCCTCCCTCCGTTCTTGATTGATGCCACGAGGTGTGTAAGTTTTCCATCTTTGACGAATGTTTCGATAATATCCTTCAAAGATGTACACTCCTCGGTGGTGTGGCCCTTTGTCCCGTGGAAGTCACAGGATTTGCTCTTATCAGCGTTATGGCGCTGTCGGATCATTGGAGCTTTTGGCCATGGGAGTTTCTCGGTGGCAAATATATCTGTGACGCTTTTGGTGAGTGGCGTCCATCTAGGGTTCCGGTTTGATGAGTGCGCGTTGTCCCTTCCGCCTAATAGAGGGCGAGAGCTGGATGAGGTGTCAAAGTTTATCCTTGACTGCCAAATACCGAGCTTCCTCTTTTTATTTTGCCGGGCGGTACGGACGTTGTTTTCTCTGGTCCTTTGCGTGTAGAGGTTTGTACTCTGGGGAAGATTCCTACCCAGTTGCGTCTCCGTTTCGGAAAAGCGCTTGGCTGCCATCATGATGGCATCCCATGTGGATGGCATACCGTCTTTACCCGTGAGCGTGCGGATAAGCTCTGGGTATTCGGCGCCCTGGATGAAAGCGGCGCGAACAAGATCTTCACTTATGGTGCCCAGACTCAGCTTCTTTGAGTTGAAGCGAGTGATGAAGTCTAACAAAGATTCATCCTCCTCTCTAACGCAGTTAAGGATCGTCCACTGCTCTTCAGTATATTTTCTCTGTTGACTGAAGTGTTGGCTGAACTTGTGCTGGAAGTCCGCCCAATCGTAGATGTGGTGGACCGGTAAACGATCAAACCACGCCCTGGCAGCTCCGACCAGCGTCATCTGGAACATATAACACCACGTAGGTTCCGTCCAGTTGCTGACGGTTGCCCCCGCTATGAATCTGTTCAAGTGATCGTCTGGGTCGGATATGCCATCATAAGTGCCGATGTTGGACATCTGTTTGGCACTCTTCGGGGCGATTGCTTCCGCAATGTCCCTTGCAAACTTGGACGTTCCCGCATTTGCAACAGTTGGCCTGAAGGTTTTGGAGAAGTCACGTGGGTTTCCCCCCGCGTTCCTTGGTTTAAAGGTTTCTCCAAAATTTCTTCTCGGCTGGAAATCCGTTTCTTTACGCTTTCCTTTCGCCCTATGACGAGGGTTTGCGTCGCTGTCGGACTCCTCCCAGTCATCGTCTAAGTACTCGCAATCATTGCTCATGTTGAGCTGTTGTCGAGTGCTTCCGAATTCGTCATTAGCCTGTTGGAGTGAACGTAAACGTTCATCCAACTCAGCTTGGAATTCTTTCTGACGTGCTTCTGCCCACGCTTTAACTTGATCAAGTGTTTGGCGGGGGAGCCTCGTCTGTTGTTTCTCCAACTGGGTATCAATGAATCCCATGGGAGGATTGTTTACTGCACTTGTCTCGGCTTGGGTAACCGGGGTAGTGTTCGTAAAAATTGTGTACTCGCCGGTGTTCCCCCCAGTAGCTGGGGTTGCGGTTACCGGAGTTTCTTGGTCACTCATTGGCCTTGGCATCGGAGTAACCTTAACCATCCTTCCAAAGGTTTTGAAAAAACTGAGAAAGAATTAGTTCTAGCTTTATGCACGGATGGCGCCAATGAAGAAACACTAAATGACCCCGGCAGATTATGGATAATCCTAGGGTTAAGTAGATGTTTCCCACGAGGGTTAGGTCCGGCAAAGATGGTTATTCTTCTGATGACCTGCAAAACAGACACCGTGAGCTCGTCACTGAGAAGGGGGGGGGGTTCCTCCTTGTGACCACCCTCCGGCGTGAGAATCAGACTAGATTGCTCTGAATATAAGTGTATATTAAGAGAAATAGCTAGAGAAGATAAGATGATGATACATTTCCAAGGTGTTGGAGTATTTATAGCCGAAGGTAGGTTTCCAAGCAGGTACAGCCAGCTGTATAATATTCCTTTTCCACCAACTACAGGCTATGTACGTGCCACGATGGGAGTTGGTGGGTAGGCAGCGGCTGATAGTGACATGGCCGGCTGTATACTATTCCTTTTCCATCAACTACGGGCTATGTACGTGCCACGATGGGGGTTGGTGGGTAGGCAACGGCTGACAGTGACATTTTGTACTGGAGCATGCTCCTCCTCGTACTATTGTCGGTGAGCTGTCACCCTGTGATTGGTTCATGGGCTGCTTTGGTCAGATCTTGTCTATTTTGTCCATACATTGGCAGGTATAGTACAAAAGATCTTTCAGAAGCGTACGGACTGGCTCTTTTAGGCGGGAATATTCCCGCCTTGCTCATTCTTTCTTCAGGTGACATTGCTGAAGTATGAGTTAGTGCCTTACGCGTGTAGCCCTACTGTTAGTGCGGGTAGCCTTCCTTTTTGGCTTGTACCCATAGCTGCGGGAAATGGCAGGGTACTGTAACAAGGGAGGCTTTCCTGCGGGAACAGCTGGCTTATTGCGTGTAAGGTCTTCATCTCTCTGAGCATGGTGGGTCCTGCGGAACCAGTTGGTATTTGCGCAGACGTACCTCATCAAGGTGTGTCTTGCGGGTCCAACTGGGCTTTGTGGGGACCTACCTCTTCAGACGGCATCTTGACGACACTGTGATATAGGACTAGAGTGGCTCATGTACGCACCTAATCATGTGGTATGTTATGACAGTTTTGAAAATGTTATATTACATCTATTGTTCTTATCATTCAATTAAAAAGAACACGTTTGTGCACACCAACTTAAGTCCAACACACATACTAGTCCTATGAAAAGCAAACAAAAATTCAAGTAGCACACGTCATATCGATCAAATTACATAACTTTGAAAACTATACAAGTGGATCTAAATGATAGTTTCACATATATTTAATCACCTTATTTAACGTTATTGAAAAGACCACGGTTAACACTTAATAAATACCAAACATGTCATTTTTAGAATTTGGTGCCGGCGTGATGTTGCAAGGACAGCAAATTACAATACTATACTCGTTTATGTTGGTTTATCAATCAAGTCATATCATGATATAATGTATTATAATGTGTTAAATATTATTTGTATTTCATGTTACAAATTAAGTATATAAAAAATAGATGTGTTTTAAGTATACCTAAACGTAAACTTGCGTCTATTGAAAATCAATATAATTAGGCCCCACATGTGTAATGACATGAAATGTGCCTATAAATACACTTTTTTCTTCATTTAAAATAACACTGACACTTTCATTTCATTCATTAATACCATGTGACATGTATGGGTTCGGTGTTTTGTGCATTCTTATGCTGTTCTTGGGTCATCGATGCGAATTCTTGTTTTCTATCTATTTTATCATGTTAGTTTTACCATGTAATTTCAAGTGGGTATTAACAATATTTAAATTGTAGGTGTATCTATGGAACATGGTGGATATGGAACATTAGAATCTCCAAAACCAAAAGTTTGTAAAGCACATTGTATTTCAAGAAGATTATAAATATAAATGGTGGGTGTATGTGTGTGTATAAATTAAATAGCGGCCCTAGTTGAGCTTGATAAGTAAAGGTCAGTTAATCAAACTTATTTTAGGTCCAGGCCTTGATTCTAGTTTTTAACAAGTCGATCTCAAGTAGCTCCCACGCGTCTTGGTTCGTTTACGGCTACGACAACTCTAAATACAAACTATATGCAAAAGATTTAGAATAAAACAAAAACAATATCTGCAAGAAATGTGGTAACACCCTTTAGCAAGTTCAACCAAATAATAATAATATGTATGTGGAAAGTTATAAACAACACTATGGAAGCAAAACAATCATATACACAAACGGCTTCGGCTCAGCTTTAAGTAGGACCCGAGAACACGTTTAGCTAAACGGGTAATGCTCAAGTCAACCCAATGGGTTCACGGGTTGACCAATTCAATCCATTTTTAGGTTTTTAAAATTTGTTTTATATAATAACTTATTATTGACTTTTTAGATGTGATATAAATAAATAGTAAATTGTTTTAGGCCCGTCACTCGTGAGTCTACTCGAACTTGATAAGTAACGGTCAATTAATCAAACTTATTTTTAGACCCAAAAAATGTGGCACATTATTCTTATTGTTTTAGATAATCACAACTGCTATTATTATTATTATTATTATTATTATTATTATTATTATTATATGGTTGGTTGAGTGTATTGAGTTGACTTTAAGGGACTAAACATCAACATATAAAAGAAAATTGTTATAGGAACCAATTACACTTTGGTTGACACAAAAATAGTCAAAAGGGTTGGTGTATAACCAGAATTCACATGCAGGGTTGTAGGGGTATTTTGGTCACGGTTTTGGGATTTGTAAAAGACTTGTATTGGTTGACATATAAGACTACTCGCTATGGGGCTCCGTTAGGTGATATGGCGGGTGCCGTTGGGCGCCGAACACCGCCGTGGGGCGCGGAAGGATTAGGCAAAGCAACGGCCGGCGCGGACGAGTGAATTGTGTGGGCCCCCTCCCATTTCCTCTCTCTCAACCTCTCATACACAAATAAATATATATGTATATATATATATGGGCGCCAGTGGGCATTAAACCACAGCGGGGCTTATTGGTTGGGGCTCCGGTGGTTACGTGGCGCTGACGTGGCACTAGGGAGGGGCTTCGAAGCCCCTCACCATAGAGGACAGTCTAATAGTCGGACGGGTAACAAAAACCTAAAGAAATTAATACGTCTCATATAAAACGAAATGGCCAGCATAATGTGCTATCCACAGGTCATGTTGTCAAAATTATAATAAGTTAATATTCTAATTTTCTCTGGGATGATTTACTAAGCCATGTTGGCCAAAGTTAAAAAAATTTTATGTTGATACAGAACTCTCTTTCAGATATTTAAAACATTTTAATATTATAAGGAACTATATTTTTTTCTTAATAGAAACTGAAGGTTAATGTAACATGTCTGTATGATTGTTGGTGGGAAAAAGTAGCTTGATTCACCATGGCAGGCACTAAAATCGTACATTAGCATCCAAACAAAGGTTTAATTTGGTATTACTTAGCCGAGTTCAACGGGAGACTCCAAGATCAGCTAATGTAGTTTTTAAAAGATTGGGTTTTGCAATTTATAAAAAGTTAGCGGCGCAGTTTTATCGACCATACTTATACCAATGTAGATAACCGGCCATTGATTGGAGCGTCTGATTGCACACAAGGTTTTCAATAGTTGATTGCAATTATTGTTCAACTGTATTTTGTGTATCACTTATTGTAAAGTTAAAAATGTTCTTAAACTACTCTTGTTATAAGATGTTTTATAATATAGTTGTAAGAATAAATATATTTTATATATTTATTTATATGGTCATCATTATCATTTATATAATAATAGATCAAAATAATTAATTATACCTTATTATATACTTCCTCCGTCCCATTATAAGTGTCATACTTTGATTTTTCAAGTCTTTCTTATTTAATTTTGACCGGCAATATTTTTGTTTGTGTTATATATTACTTGATGTAAAATGCATGAATGGATTGGGTTTTAAATGTATTTTACATTGATATAATTTTCATCAAGTATTATATGACACGAACAAAAAAATTTACGGTCAAAGTTGCAAAAAAAAAGATTTGAAAAGTCAAAACATGACACTTATAATGAGACGAAGAGAGTATTAGCTTGGTAATTGTTGATGAGCCATATTACTCTTAATAGCTAATAAAGGGTTTCCCCTAGGGTGTATATATAGAGAGAATAAATTAACATCATAACCTAATCTCACACACATAAATAAATCATGTGTCTCATCTCTCTTCTAAACCGTGTTCCTCGCAAGAACCATAACCATCCTTAACTATACATCCGGAACTCAATCAAGATGACAAGCATGTCGACTACATCATACCCTGTTGCGGTTACTACTCTTCATGCTGTAACAGGTTCATAGGTTTAATATTTATCATGTTATATATTACTTACATGAAGAACTGATCAACAATAGTAAGTATAGATAAATATAAACTTAGTGATATATAAGTAAAAATATAAACAAATGATAACAAGCTAAGCTCGAGCTAGTAATATGAGGCTCATAACAAGTCCGCCTGAAGGATCTTAGGGGGTGTTTGGTACAGAGAATGGAAATGGAGAGAAATTAGAAATAGAAATGGAATTGTAGAGAAAGAGAATTGGTATGGAGAATGAGAATCATTTCTCTTGTTTGGTACACGAGAAAATAAACAGAGAACTCTACCATACCCAACCCCACCTCCACCCAACCTGACACCACTCACCACCGCAGCCCCACCACCACAGCCCCACCACCACCAGCACCAACACCACAGCACCACCACCACAGCCCCACCACCACCACCAGCCCCACCACCACAGCCCCACACCACCAGCACCACCACCACAGCCCTTTCTTCAACCACAGCCCACCACCACCGGCTGCCACCACCAAACCCCCTTCTTCAACCACAGTACACAAGAAATTAAAAAGATTCAAATTTTTGGAACATAAGATATAGAAAAAGGAGGCTCAGATTTGTCATCACTGCCTCTTTGGAGATTTTGTGGTGGTGGTTGTGGTGGCGATGATGATGATGATAATCAGAACCACCACTTGAAACCCTAATCTCCGTTCACCCGTACCACCTGCAACCTACAACCGGTTACCATCTCTGTGTTCACCACTGCGAACGGCGGAGACGGGGTGGTGGTTGCAGACTTGGAGACGAGGTGGCGGTTGCAGACTTGGAGACGAGGTGGCGGCCGAAGACGAGGCCGGAGACGGGGTGGTGGCCGGAGACGAGGTGGTGGCCGGAGACGAGGTGGTGACATGCTATGAGGAGGCTGCTAAGAAATGGATTTCTCTTTGTTTTAAAGAGAAATGGAATTCTCTAGTTTTAGAGAAATAGAAATGAAAAGTGGAAAACAAACAAAAGAAATATTTCTAATTCCATTTCTCCCCAATCAAATCCCTCTACCAAACACCCCCTTAAGTGAAATGAAAAATAAAGCCCGGGCATGGTTTTGTTGAAGCTCGATTTTTTATGCCTCTAATTCTATTAAATCATGTATGTTGTGTTTGAATTTAGATTAGCTTGTTGTCATTTATAACTATAATTGTAATGGTTACGGACGTGTGTTAGAACAAACTATATGGTATCGAATAATTATCGTGAAACAAAAGTTTCTAGTAAAACATGTTAAGTCAATTAAGTATTATTAAATTAATATAAAGAAAATTAAACAAAAACTTGAAGAAAAATGTGTTTAAGTTAAATTATGGTGATGAAGATGGAGACTCGAAGTTGAATGCCGCAATCACTTGTTAATTTTAATGAAGTAACCAAAAATATTGTTTTTACTGTAAATTATATCTTTTAACAAAATTGTTCTTTATGAGATGAAGTAGAAGTGCACAAATCGGGTATTAGAAAAACTCAGGTTCGGGTATGGAACCGTGTTCGAGTATGATCGGGTATTATCAATACTTGGGTCGGGTTCGGGTTCGGGTCGGATATAGAACCGGGTATATAGAAAATAGATGCGTTTTAGGTTATAGAATGCACACTATTTTTTATACCTAAACATAAACTTGCGTCTACTGAAAATCAAACTAATTAGGCCCCACATGTGTGATGATATAAAATGTGCCTATAAATACACGTTTTTATTCATTTAAAATAACACTTACGCTTTCATTTCATTCATTAATAGCATGTCACATGTATGGGTTCGGTGTTTTGTGCATTCTTATGTTGTTCTTGGGTCATCGGTGCGAATTATTGTCTTCTATCTATTTCATCATATTAGTTTTACCACGTAAATTTCTAGTGGTATTAAGAATATTTAAATTGTAGGTGTATCTATGGAACATGATGGATATGGAACATTCAAAACCAAAAGTTTGTATTTCAAGAAGATTATATATATAAATGGTGGGTGTATATGTGTGTATGTGTATAAATTACTAGCATTACAAAAGAGACTGTTTATACTAAGGAGCCCTATATACTATCAACACTCAGATAGTAGAATAAAAACAATAACTACTGAAAGTGTTTAGAATCAATGAAAACCCTTGATTCTAAAAGGTCATGCTCACTCACTAACATTTGTTGCAACTAAGTATGGGATACAGACTAAGAGTACGAAAATGATAAAATAGCCTTTGGCTTAGTATCATTGTATACTTGTGTATCAGATTCTATAGTAGAACGTCAGTAGTTTATTTATTATTAAATTAATTTACAGAAAAGTATAACAAAAATACTTCGGAAACAAAATGTGTTTTAGTTAAATTATAAAGATAGTTAAATTATAAAGATAGAAGACTCGAATGTGAATGCCCTAGGCAATCACTAAATTTTACTGTAAAATTATATCTTTTAACAAAGTTGTTCTTTATGACTTTTAAGTGTCTTTTTACAACTAAAATTTTAGCTATCATTTATATATGCACAAACCGGTTAACTGGTTATTTAAAAACCGGTTAATTTAATAACCGATTAGTAGTCAACGGTCAATTAACTGGTTAGGGTCAGGTACTAACGGTTTTCAAGCACAAAAGCTCTGGTATAACTGGTTTCGGATAAAACCGAACCAGTTAACCAGTAAATAACCCTAAAAATAACCGGCTTTTAAAAAAATTAAAAAAAAAAAAAAACTAAAACTGGTTTCAGTTAACCAGTTTTGTAACCGGTTACTAGGCCAAAATGCATAACCGGTTACTAAACGCCAGTTTTTTCTGGGTAGAAACCGGTTATAGTGTGCACCTTTATTCGTATATAGCCAAGTTAGTTTCAAAGATTAGTGAATCTGAAAAGTAACCACATTCAACCACATCAAGAAGGAAAACTGCCTTGGATCAGTTCTAAGCATATTGCATTGTAAACCAAATCGCGATTACAATTTACATTGTTCTCGCACAAGCAACAACAATTGAATACACCTACATGGATTTAACAAACACTGTGAAAGCCAAAAAAAACAATCTACTAAACAAAATACACGACAAAACAATATGTTATCATCTATATTTATATGTTTCCTATGTACCTTAGCCAAGGTTGTCTTATGGACATTTACAGACAGGTGGCTGGACGTTAGAACGCACACATGCACGACATTATTAGTATGATCAAAAGGCTTAAGGGTCGTGTTGACTGTTTGACCCGAATACTTTAAAGTGTTCAAATTTCTTCAGATAGTAATAAAGGTTTAAGCCTTCTTTCTACTTCCTTGCATTGCAAATCAATTTCTTCAAGAATCATGGTCAAAGCAGATTTGCAAGAGACTTCATCTTTAAATGCAAGGGTCCATCTTCCATCAACCAATGACTTTGATCTTAGTTTAAGATTGGCAGCGTTTTTGGCGGTTTCGGTTAAGGGTAAAGTAGATGGACGGATTCGAAGGTGTACCCATCTTGCATGCCTTTCGTCTATTCTTGGCTGTAATAAAAATGCAAAAAAAAATAGATAAAAATAAAGTAAAATACTTTTAATCCCCTCAGAAGATTGTTATGGACAGCTGGTAACTCATGAGCTAGTCGAGGTCGGCTCAATACAAGCTCAAATCAAGCTGAGTTTAAACGAGTTCTAATAATTATCATCTATAAATTATGATAAAAATTACTAAATATCGTATCTTATGTTTTATATGAAAAGCACAGTTACTATATATTTGTTTGCTAGTTTCTTGATCCCGGAAATCTTGTACTCAGAGTCACGGATAAAGTGGACTACCCAGCGCCTTTGATACTTGGTGGATGACCTTTCTAGTGGCTTTTTCCCGTCCCTTTTGGGACCATTCACCCTTTTCCCAACCAAGCATAGGTAGAAGCCCTCTTTCCCATACACAACGACGGTTATGTAATTATAGATATACATAATGTAATTAATAAATAATACTCGCCCAAGTCGAGTTTGAACTAGAAAACCTACTCACAAGCCAAGCTCGAGTCTTCGAAATAGAGCTCAAAACAAGCAAAGCTCGAGCAGTAAGTTAAATGAGCTTGGGCTCGGCTCAGCTTGTTTACACCCCTACTGGCAACAGCAGTGAATGGTTTAAAAGGTAAAATATAAGATTATTTACACTCACATTACATCCAGCCAAAGGCGCAACGACACGAACGGTTCCATAACTAGGTTTTTGAGGTAATTCCTCTGCAAGAACAATCCAACCAGAAGTCCCCATGGAAACTGCTAAAAAGCTAAAGTGACGTTCCTTCCCCCTCTCGAAAGCAATTCTACATGGTAGTGCATCAACTGAAAATTTTAAAAAAATATAAACAATCAACATTTAGGCATACACATACATTTAATAATAATATTGAACACAGGTTATGGATTTCTAACTACAATTCCTATGCTACTAAAATAAATAAATCAGTTATCACTAATACGAATCTAATAAACAGAACCCTACTACAAATTTAAAAAGACTAATATTTGTAAGATTAACTTCATATTAATCTATTTGTTTTATAAAATTTAAATATCCTATAATAACTTCTCACGGAAGGAATCTGCGAATATTAAATCCCTAACAAAAGTGGTGTTCGTTTAGTGAAACAAGATAACTTCTCGCGGAAGGAATCTGCGGATACTAACAAACGCAAAATAGAACTATTTGCAAAACTAGATAACTTTTGCATGAGAAAACCTTGAGAAACTGGTTAAAATCTCGCAAATGAAGTCTTGCGAAACTAGCTTAATTTTGCGAAACTAATGTGGTTATTCCTTTATGCGAAACTAAGGTCCAAATGTTCAACGACACTTTAATCCTAACGAAAGTTAGGCAGTTTTGTGAAAATTAATTTGCAAAGCTGATGTTCCTATGAATTTAGTCTGCGAAACTGAGGTGGAAGCTAATCTGCGAAACTAATTAATGGGAGAGGTGCTCCTCTTGCCTTTCATGATAAAAGTACTGCACAGGATAGGATACTTCATGAGAAATGGGAGAGGTGTAACTGAATGTCTCTTATGTTCATGAAAAAAACTCCATTAGTAAAATCATTAAAGGATCCAATCCTAATTCACCTAATGCCAAGACTTAGCAAATGTGAAGGAACAATTCAAGGGAACTTCCAAGGTCCATGCTAGCACTCTCATTCTGAAATTGTGTGAGTACATCATGATGATGAATGACATGGCCCGTAAGCTGTAGGAATTAGATATGGAGCTTAGTGACGGTTTTCTGGTGCACTTCATCATGACATCATGACTTCTCTTCCTTCATCATTTGAAGCATTCAAAATCAACTACAGTACACAGAAGAATAAGTGGTTGATAGCAGAGTTGATTACTATGTGCGTTCAGTAGGAAGAGCGTATAAAGTTGGATAGACTGAATGTGGCTTACATGATGACTGCTAATCCGAAGAAGAGTTCGGCTAATGGCATTAAGTACTAAGATGATGTTTTTAAGGTCCATAAACTGAATTCAAGTGCAACAAATACTGCAAATTCTGCAAAAAGACTAGTCACATGCAGAGAGACTGCTCAGTCTTTAAGGAGTGACTAAAAAAGAAAGGTAACCATCTTCATATGATACTTGAGCCCCTTAATATAAATGTTCCATCTAATACATAGTGGTTTGACTCTAGTTCTATGGCTCAATCTAGAAGCTGGAAAGAAACCAAAGACCACTTAAACTCGGGAATGGACAAGAAATTGTTGTAAAGGCCATGAGAACTTTAGACTTAATAATGAAAACTGGTTTATGTATTAAACTTTATGATACCTTATATATTCCTAAGATTACTTGGAATCTTGTATCAGGATCAAAGTTAGACATAGAGGGTTTTGTCACTTCTCAATGTCATGGCAAACTTACTATTTCTTTAAATTCTCAAGTGTTTGGTTGTGGTTATCTAGATGGTGGTCTCTATAAATTAGAACTAGATGATTACTTCTCTAAATCTTTGTTATCGTATAACTAGTTTTTACGCGGCGCATCGTTAAAAACTAGTTGTGCTAAACCAATCGTCGTCGGTCCCAAGCGTTGAGAAGGTCAATTTTGGCTACGCTCGTTATTGTACCGGAAGTAAAAAAGTAAAAAAAAAATTACAAAACTTGAGGTGGACCAATGGGGCAGCATCGGTCGGTAAAACCCGATCATTGGTAAAACCCGACCGATGTCGATTTCTGGTGTTTAGGTGGTTAATCTACTCGAATTTGGTCGGTTTTCGTCATGTTCGTTACGATACGAAAACTAAAACGACACATTCGATTTCGTTACATTCGCTACGGAATTCGAACTAAAACAAAGCGCGTTGAATTATAGATTTGTCACGATCGTTACGACAATAACAATAACAATAACAATAACAACAATAATAATAATGAGAACGTAACAAAGAGAAAACGAAAACAAGACATTGAAACTTAATCCATGTTGTGGCCTCAACGTTTAGGCCACATTTCACGAGAACGTACTTCTAGACTCGATAAAGATGAAGTTTTACCATTTATCAATTTCAATAGTTTTGGAAGACGTGCCAAACACATTAAAGGCAAAAGATAGCAATTAATAACAAGGGTGCCACCAGGAGCTCTAATTAGTTAGATATCATACTAATATTAGTAGTCCATACCGTGTCGCTAGAATAAGCAAACATACCTCATTTATCACCTTTATTAATGATTATTCACATTATATATACTTGTATCTCATTAAGGAAAAATCCGAATCACATAACTTTTAAAGATTATAAAACTGAAGTTGAAAAACAACTAGATCAACAAACTAAAGTTTGGGAGATCAGATACAAGAGGTGAATATTACGGTAGACATACTGAGGCTTTTTGTCCAGTTAATGAGTTTTGTAAGGGCCAAGGGATCGTGAACCAGTACACCATGCCAAGTACCCCTCAGCAGAATGGTCTCGCTAAGAGAAGAAACACGACCCTAGTGGACATGGTACGTAGTATGTTAGCCAACTCACGTTTATCTATATTCCTATGGACGGGGGCCTTAAAAGTAAATGTTCATATACTCAATAGGGTCTTAAAATCTGTCTGTAAAACTCCTAATGAACTCTCGACATAAAGGAAACCGAGTCTAAGATAAATGAAAGTATGGGCTGCACCAAAGCTAAACTTTACAATCCTTTATAAGAAACTCGACATGAAAACAATAACCTTGAAATATTCTATGCAGTCGATATCGCCTAGCGGTGATATATATTAGTTATCGGTCCCTTGGTAAAATATCGGTGCCAATAATATCGGCGATATTTGACCGATATATCACCGACATTCCCGATATCAGTGTTTTAAGTCTTAATTATCAATTTTTAGTGTTCTATGTTAGTGTTTTAAATCTTAATCAGTTCCTACTTGCTATGATTGTTAGTGTTTTGCAAGTTTCAAAAGGTAAATTTGTTAGTGGGAGGAGAGTATACAAAATTATTAGTGTTAAATTGCTATATATATGCATTTTATATTATATTAAAATTACCGATATCCCACCAATATCTCACCGCGATAAGGGATTTCTCAGATGTCCTTGACCGATATCCGATATTTTCCGCATTAACTACAAAGGTAATATTCTATTGTGGAGAATGGAACCTTCTTTATAAGAAGGTGGATATCTTCCTATCATAATGTGTTTTGGGCGCTTAATGTTGGTGGATGAGAGAGCTCCACAGTTAAGCGTGTCGGGTAGGAGTAGTATCAGGATGGGGGAAGTCTCCACCTGGGAAACCAAAAACAAATCAATGAGGCGATCGTGGTTTGTCACGACCAAAATGGACATCATGACGAGATAATGTTGGGTTGTTACAAATAGTATCAGAGGCAAGGCTAGACCAACGGTGCCAGGTCCCGCGAGGATGCTGGACCCTTAAAGGGTGAGGGTAAAAAGCTGAAGTGATCCCACATCGGTTGTGAAGGGGGGCAAAGGCTTCATTTCCTTATAAGTGACTTGATACCTTCACTATCGTAACGCTTTCTGGGCGCTTAATGATAATGGATAAGAGAAGTCCATGGTTAAACATGCTCAGACGGGAGTAGTATCAAGATGAGTGGCCGCTTAGAAAATCTCCACTAGGGAAACCGAAAACAAATTCGTGAAGCAATGGTGGTTCGTTCTAACAAAAACAGACAATATTATGATGCGATAATTTTGGGTTGTTACAAACTTATGACTTTATCGGGTATCCCGAGCATTTAAAGGGTTATCGTTTCTATTGTCTTCCCCACGTCACTCGTATTGTAGAAAGCAAAGATGCTCATTTTCTTAAGGATTACACGAACAGGGGGAATAGTGAAAACCCTTCTTATATTTTGCATGAAGTACAAGACAGGGCGAGGACGGACTTGTCCCTTACTCTAATTACTCTTGTACATGCTACACCACTTATCACTGCACCGCCCCTTACACTCTCGAAACCTCATGAGAATCTGAATATTCCTGAAGATGAAGGCACCTCAAACGACCCAAATCAAGACAACATTGAACTCATGAGGTCATCTAGGTCCAAAAGGCCTACTAATTTTGAAAACTATGTAACCTACTTAGCTTTTAGCTGAAATGGATGCCCAAAAGCTTACTAATCCAACCTTTGTAGCGAAGCCATTAAGCAATGACTAGTCTTCTTCTGAATGGAATAAAGCTATGATTTATGAGCTTGACTCCATGAAGAAATATGACATATGAGATTTGGTTTAATTACCCAACGTTGTTAAAACCCGTAGAATGTAAATGGATCTTCTAAACAAAACTATATTCGAATGGAAACGTTGAACGCTATAAATCTAAATTGGTTGCAAATGGTTTCATTAGAAAAAGAGAACTAGCTATCAATAGACTTTTTCGCATCTCTCTCGAAAGTATTCTTTAAGAATCATTATGGCCCTCGTAGCTCACTTTGATTTCGAGCTACATCAAAAGGATGTCATAACAACTTTCGTAAACAGTGACTTGCAAGAAGATGTGTTCATGAAACAACCTGAAGGTCAAGAGTATTTAATCTGCAAGTTAAAAGGTGGAATTCCAAGATTATCTCAAAAGGCCTATACTGAGCATGTCCTCACAGTATAACATGCCACACTGCACCGCCTGTGTAGCTCCAGTAGTTAAGGGAGATGTTTATCATTTCGATGTCCGACAACCGAGGTTGAAAAGGCGTAAATGAGAATGATCCCTTATGCAACAATAGTCGGGAGCCTTATATATGCTCCAGTCTGTACTCATCCAGATATCGCTTATATAACTGGCATGCTAGGTTGTTATAAATTGACTCATAAAAGGAGTGACAATGTGGAAGTGGTCTGTTATTCTAATTCTAACTTTTACCAAATGCAAAGATGATACAAAATCCACTTCGGGTATTTCTTTATGTTAGCAGGCGTACCTATCTCATAGAGGAGTCAAAAAAACAATTGACGACAACATCCACTATGATGGTTGAATCTACGTTCTTGTTTATAACACCACTTGCCATGGAATGTTGCTAAAGAATCTTGTCACTGGACTCAAAATCAATAATTCCATTTCTAGACCATTGTAGTTTATTGTGATAATTCAGTCGTCGTTAGTTTCTCGAACGGTAATAGTTCGACTGGTGTTGGATAAGTCTTGTTACAAAGTACTTGTTCGTCCGTGAGAGAATTGAGGAAAATAATATTTGTATTGAGTATATAAGTACCAAAAATATGCTTACAGATCCGGAGCTCCCAGCTAAATTATTCGAAGAACTTGTTTCGAAGATAGGATTTACTAAAGACCTTATTTAATTGCATATTTGCTCTTGCTTGCGTTTATATAGAAAAAATTTCCTCATTAATACTTTGTTTTTCTAAATATGTTTATGCATGCCTAATTGCATATAGAAGTTGTTATACAATAAACATTAAATGGATTAATCGTCTATTTGATCATAACTTGAGTTTTGAAATTGGATTGTTGTATGATTAATGGTAGTCTTGACTCTTGACTTTATGTTTAATTCAATGACTATATTTCTTTGCTCCAGTCTGAGTTTAAAACTAAAATGAGTATTAATTCTGATCATACTTACCTAATACCCGTCATAAATAATCCTTTGGCCTAGTGAGAGAATGTAAGATAACTTTTATATTAATCTATTAAACCATCATAATGTACAATCTAACCGAAACCCGACAAGTGAATCATGGCTGGTTAGAGATTTATGTTAAAGTTTATTATTGATTTCATCTTATTGGAATCAGAATTGATCAACAATATTCAAATATTAATAGTGGAGGGATGAAAAGTCTTCTAGAGTGTATTTATATCCTTACAAGTTACAACATCCTAAATTGTTTAAAACTTGGGAATTATACTACTAAGAAAGCAAAGGTATTGGTTAACCCATTTTGACCCGCATGAAGCCCAGGTTCAATTAGAATTAGCAGAAAAAGCAAATGAACCAAACAGATGAGTCCAAACAACTTGGCTCGACACTTTATTCAAATACAAAATAACATGACCTATATAAAACTAAATGTTAGACCCGATATATATAGCTATATCAAAAACAAACTGATTCTTAAAATTAACTAGAAATGAAATAACAGATCGAAATAGAAAAACAAATTCATAATTCAATTTTAAACAATTGATTGCCAATTTTTTTATTATTTTTGTAATTCCGAATTTGCACTTCAAATTATCTCTTATTGACTCGTTTTGCCACCTTTACAATGTATGACGCCTTAACAAAGGATCAGACAGCTTAGACCCTCTATAGAAGCTTTAGGAATCGGTGTGATTCAGGACTGACATTTATAGACTTATATATGCATGTAATATATTATAATTTATAATAAGTGATGTCCAAAATATGATTTTCAAATTGAAGAGGTAGTATGCGTTTTATATTTTGATACACATTTAAGTGACTTTCGATCAATTTTACCTGTTCTCTTTCAGCATTTTTTATGATAATATTATGTATTTGAACTGATTATAGATAAAAACAAACACACATATCACCCCCACTAATAGATAAACGGATTAAGTATGCAACAGTTATATAACTAGGCGAGCAAATACTAACTCAGATGTAACTCCGTGCTCAGTTTTGGACCAATAGTATTCAGACCAGCAGATTTTGCTCGGGAAACTTCTAGAAACTCAGCTGGAGGAAGAATAGGAGGCTGATCTGGTAAAGAACTACCGGCTGAGAAAATTTGAAGCTGATGAAGAAGCACAAACACCTAATTTCAAAAAAATAAAAATAAAACTTCACATTTACATTCACTAGTTATATATAAAATATAGACATGCAAATATGCAATAAGGTTTGAATCTGGGGAAAACCTTAACACGCTCGTACATCGCTTCACCAGCAGCAAGAGATGATTCAATGGGTATAACATCTATCAAAAAACCATGTTGAAAATCATGTTAGTACTTCAAATCCATACTTAAATTACAGGTGGAAAGATAGGCAATAGAGGTAGGGGTGAGCATAAAACCGAATTAACCGAACCGAAACCGCATAACCGGAAAAACCGAACCGAAGCATTAACCGACGGTTAATTTTTTAGTTTTTCGAAAAACCGATTTTTGGGTTTAGGTTAGGTTATCCATTTTAAAAAAACCGAAAAAACCGAACCGAACCGATTAATCGAACATATGTTTTCTACGTGTTTTTTTTAAGATGTTATGGCCAGAAACAAAACACCAAAAGAATCTACCATTGATGGTGATGAAGATCATGAAGATAATCAAAATTGGGTCTAAACTTTGAAGATGAAGATTCAGGAAGCCTTTGGTTTTTTTATTAAGAACGTTGTTAAACTTTAAACTCTACTACTTAACTTTGTATTTGTTTGGTTCCACATAACACGTGCCTATTTTTGCATTTTGAATTCAATATGTATGAGGTACTCAATTTTTTTGAATTCTATTTTTTTGTAATGTCTACTGACAATAAAAAAACGAAAATAACCTAAACCGAAACCGAAAATAACCGAAAACCGAATAATCAAATAACCGAAAACCGATTGGTTGGTTTTCTAAAATAATCGATAGCTTAGGTTTAGGTTTGGGTTTCACCCAATAACCGAACCGAACCGTGCTCACCCCTAAATAGAGGTGTGCATAAACCAAATTATAAAGCCAAAAAAAAATTAAAAATATAACCAAATTTAATCAAAACCGATGGGTTGGCTTTAATTTTTTTGGAAACCAAAATTAGTGGGTCAGTTTCGGTTGTTGATATTTGCATAACCAGCACAAGAGCCCGAACTTGTAGTTTTAGAAAAAACACAGTAACTGAACCGATCCAACACATATAACCGAATTATATCAATGTCAAATGGTAAAACTCAAATTATTCATGCTCAAATGTGTAATCACAACTTATCTAGCGGTTTAAAAAAAAATTCAAACCCAAACTTTTAGGCCCAGTTACATTATTTTGGGCCATTTTAGTCAGGGCCAAACATTTCAAGACCAAATTTAGTTCACGGTTAAATTACCCATAACTGAACCAAACTAACATTTAAAACCGATTAACCATAACCGACTTTACATAAACCGACCGGTTATCAATCTCCGATTAACCGAAAATTCGGTTATAATTACAGTTTTGGCCCAAAACCAACCCATGCACACCCCTAATGGATGGGTTGGGTAACGGGTATATTAAAAATGGCAACCCTTTTTGTTCGCTTAAAAAAACTATAAATAACTAATGCCTTAATACGAAAACAAATTTGGACGTTGTATGCATAAAATATAGATTTTCAGAGTTTCAAATGTTAGCTAACTTATTTAATGTGACCATTTGGGATAAAAACGCAACCCAAATCGACCTATGCATAAGCAACCCAGTCAAAATTGCACACTCTGGTTTAAATGATTGAGAATATTAGAAGTCATACCACTCGAAGATGATTTTCTTGTAGGGAAGAGTATGGACTTGGGATCCTTTCGAGGGGAGGAAGCCTCAATTACTACAATTAAAAATAACAAATGATTTTATAAAATATGATATAAAAGCTTAATTTACTTCTCATAGACATCAAGTACCTCTTTTGCATTTTCTCCACTCATCACATAGCACCTGTATGAGTAGCTCGGGCCAGGATCCTCTTTGCTCTTCAACAAGTTGGTTACAGCACTTAATAAAAGAATTCTGTAAAAATAAATTTACAATCAATTCTCTTCACATATCTTATTTTTCAACGTAAGGTAAACTAATTACAATTTTAACAAGCATTATGAATATAACTTATTAACACAAAATATTGAAGCTACCTTGATGGATTGAAGATGATGAGTGTTAAACTCAGTCTCACTGTATGGAAGCAATTGCCTCAAAAGCCAACCGCCATCCCATAAAGCATCTGCTGAAATGCTTGTTCGGGAAAAAAGACCAATCAACGCATCAAGTACCTTAAACCAAGAATATACAAATTGTCAGAATAAATATTACTTATGAAGTGTCTATTTAGGTTGTGTTCAAGTTTAAACAGATCAAGCAAAAAAACCTAAGCTAAAGAATGTTCTAAACGGGTTGAAAGACCACCCAAAGTATACTTTAAATGCATATAACCCCTTGAACCATTTCCTTCAACTATTCAGGCATGTGGGCCCGAGTTCATAGATATGATATAAGCATGTTGAAAGTCATCTTAGAGGTGGTGATTTCAACCAATTTACCTAAAAACTGGTTTATTTGAATTATGTTTCATCTTTAGCAAGTCAAATGGGCTAAGTTGTCATGTTAAACAAAAAAGGAAACGGGTCAAACAGGTATAACATAATGAAATAACCCAGTGGTTGTATTTGTATATTTGTACTGATAATTGGGTTTAACTTTAACATTAGTCAATATCTAGAGTTGGATATTACAAGAAGATACCTCTAGACTATCATCATCATCATCATCATCGTACTCAGTATATCCCACCAATAGCAATGCTATGGTAGGGTCTGAGGAGGGTAAGATGTAGACAGCCTTACCTCTATCCCATAGGGATAGAGAGGCTGCTTCCGGTGAGACCCCCGGCTCGACCTCTAGACTATGATAATGATAAATATAACTAGTCATATTCCCCCACAGGCTAAGGACAAGGGACGAATGTAAGTTTGGTCTTTAAGAGAGAAATCTTTGAGTTGGCAGTGACTTTGTAAAGAAACCAACAAATTGATCAAATTGTTGATATTTAACCTTGATCAAATTGTTGATATCTTTATAATGCCATTGTCAAATCAAAGATTCATTTCTTTACAACCCAAGCTAGAGTCGTTCCCCATCCTTAGCAGGCGAATAGATATTAGACTCGTGACTTTGACTACAATGAGTACATTAAGCATTAAGCTCAAGCATGCAAGGATTTGAGAAGACGAGAAAGCTTGCAAACAATTAACCACATGCTAACAAAACATATTGGCCACATGCTAACAAAAAATATAAAGAGCAGGGAAAAGAAAAGTACTAGACATCTATGTACATGTGGGCTTTCTCCAATTTCCTGGTATGAACACGACACTTCATATTGGTCCTGTTAACAACAATGGAGGTGTCAAAAAGATCCCAATTTGCAAAAGATGTCACTTTTTCATGTATATGATCATCTAGGCAACAATATTTATATTTGATACCCTTCATTCTTATGCAAATTTTAACTAACAAATTTTGTTGATCACAATCAAGGTTAACGAGGACTCGAGGAGTATAACGTATCATACCTTTAATCTTTGTAGGTAAATATTGAGTTCACCATCACTCCCATCCTTCGATGTACTATTTACTGAAGCAAAAAGTTGTTCATCACCAGAGTCCTCACCGACCAGGGCTTTCTGCAATCACAAAGTATACAAGGCATTACATTTTCACTAGTCGAAAAGAAGTATATAATACTTCTTTTATCTATGGTGTTAAATGCTTAAAGCCCAACTTTAAAAAGAGTCAATATTAAGTAAATAAGGCCTAAATCAATTTAACGGGACTAAAATGATCTAAAGATGAACTCTTACTACATCATGTTAAAAGATACACTAAATAGATTAAAACAAAAACATAATTAATGTACTAACCCTTTATTATATGGCAATGTAATTATGTACTTACAATTCTCCACAAAACAAGTGAATAATAAAAAGGCATATAAAGCTGTGCACTCGGGCACATTGAATTGCGGAAAAAGTAAACATTCTCAAAAGTTTTTAAAATAAAACCAAAACTTTTAGATAACCCACCCCACGCAAGAAGAGAACTTACAAGAAAAGTCCAAATATGAAATCTAAGTATTTAAATAAAATAGAAAGTTTGACTAAAACTATAAAAGTTTAAAAGCATTGATGCTTGTACGTTTGTGCTTCAAAAACTTGTACCACACGCACAACTCGGATTTAAACGAAATTTGCATCAGTACGTAGATAAAAATAAGCACATAACACAGTATTTTCAGAATTTTATGAAGTAATAAAACATCATGTTTTAAAAGCTATAACAGAAAAAGAAAAAAAAAACAATGTGAATGTTACATGTGGCATGATCTAATTGGGAATAAAATAAACATAGTTAAAAATTGAAGGGTGTAGTAAGTTCATGTGGGCTGAAACCGCACCTTAAGAAAACAATACATTAATTAGCTTGTACTATGTGCTTTAAAAGTTTTCTTAAGAGAACAGTAAAACTCACTCACAATCAACATTCGGAACTTAATATATATATAACATGTGAAAAATCTAAGTAAAAAAATATTCATTTTCCCACCACTGTTATAAAAGCATAAACAGTAAAAGAATGTAAAGTTATCAATCATTTATTTAAGAAAACAAAATTAAAAGAATGTGAAAAATCTAAGTAAAAAGTTAGCAGAACAAACCAGCAAGAGTTTCTTATGTTGTTGACGTTGTGGAAGGATTCCAAGAGCATCTAGCATTGATTCATCAAGCTCTGAAGTTCAAAAAAAATATGAGAATATATGTAATCAAGCAGAATCTGACAACACAAATAATAGCATACAACCTTTAGTTTGCAAAAATGTGGCCAATACACTCAAAGAACCAACCACTTGCATATCATCTCCGCTTGTGATGTAAGACATCAAAGCATCCCTGTATAAGAATAAGAAGTAGACAAGTGTCTTGTAATCCCCATACACGTTTTACAAATCAGTAAAATCATAACAAGAGAAAATGATGCTCGCTTTTAGCTATGTGACAATTACTAACAAAAACCAAAATACTGAAGTAACAGCCATTATCAGATTTCCATTATACCATGAAAAATATGTTTGTACTAGTTTCCTTCTCTGCCACATCGTTACAAATTTAAGAAACTAATACTTGTAGTGGTAACTAGACCAATCATTCAAGAAGAGTAGACAAAACTCAAGTTGAAGTTGTTAGTTGTATTTAGTTAGGGTTTTAGCCCATATAGTTGGCTAAAGCCCATGGGCCTTTTATGGGTTGATAGCTAGGGTTTATTTGTGTATAAATAGATGTAGTTGTTTATGTATTTCTCACACCTTCAAGTAATAAACATTACTTCACTACAACCATCTTATTCTTCACATGGTATCAGAGCTACGGCTCTCGATCCAAACCCTAGCCGCCATCTGATCCGAACCATAGTCTGACCAGCCCGCTACCAGATCTGAAACGAGCTTTAACCTCGTTATACCTACTGTTTTGTCACGAAATCTTTTTTCGAGACACCTCCTACCATCACCGCCGCCACCATCGTAACCAGCAACCTCCGAAACATCATCCGTCAAAAAATCGCCGCCAGCCGCCACCTGACGCGCCGCCACGCACCGCCACTGTCGCCCACGCACCGGCGCGTGTGGGCGCGTGACTGGGTTTCCGGTCACTGGATTTTTTCCAGATCTGTTGTTTTTTACTTCCGAAGCTTCCTGTGTTGTTAGTTTTCTGATACGACAACTTTTTCCGTCTGTCTCGGTTATTGTGTTCGAGTTTTGCTCAAACACTCCAGCTACCAGATCCAATGGAAGCCAAAAAGACCACTGAAAGTCAGATTGCTCCAGGTATTATCAACTACTCTGCTGTCCTTCGCATTCCCGTTAAGCTTGACTCAAAAAATTGGGGTTCGTGAAGTCTCTTTGTCCAAAAGGGTCTTGAAAGTATGGAAAAAGACGACCATCTCACTAAACCACCCCCGGACCCGATTACCAAAGAATGGAAAATTGATGATAGCGGAATCCTAATGGCCCTATGGAATGCTATGGATACACAAATCCTTACTATTGCTCAAAACTTTTCCACCATAAAAGAAATGTGGGATCACCTCTCTTCATCCTTTTCGGCTAAGGAGTCTATCTCTCATGCTTATTCTGTGGTTCAAGCCTATGGTCGGGCCGAGCAAGGTGATTCTACATTTACCGACTATTTCACACGATTCTGCAAACTCCGAGATGAGCTTCGCACTATGTTTCCACCTACTACTGATTTGAAGATTCAGGAGGAGCGAAACGCCAAGATGGATGTCATGACCTTCATTGCCGGGATATCACCTAAGTATTCAAGCGCCCGACCCCTACTGTTGAGCAACTCCGCTGCTACATCTTCAGTTGCATCAACCTTTCACCTGTTACGGGAAATGTATGGTCCTGGTGCAACTCTACCTCCTACTGATACATCGGCTATGTATACATCTACTGGTCGGGGTACTGGTCGAGGTTCTCATATGACCCACAAAAAGGGTATTGGACGGGGCGGTGGTCTTGTTTGTCACTATTGCAAGGAACCAAGTCATACGAAATGGGACTGCCCGAACCGCCCTCCTGGAAGTCAGCCACCTCCTCGTCCCAAAGCTCGTTTGGTTGCCGCTGGTGAGACTTCAGATCCAACCGCCACTCCCACCTACACAGTTAGCGAAGAAGACTATTGTCGTCTCCAGCAGCTTCTAGCCTCTTAGACTCCTGCTCCTGTTCCTACTCCATGTGCCAATACGGCCGATTCAGGTACGCTTCCTAGTCCTTCATCTTGGATTATTGATTCGGGTGCCACTCATCACATGACTGGGAACTCGGGTATTCTGTCCAACCTTAATAAAGTCTCCCACCAACCTGTTCGACTGGCTGATGGGTCTTCGTGTCCTGTACTGGGGGTTGGATCCATTAACACCTCATCCAACTTAAACCTCTCGTCTATTCTATATGTTCCTAAATTTCCCGATAACCTTTGTTCGGTAAGCCAACTTACTAAACAACACAATTGCTCCGCTAAATTTTATCCTACTCACTGTATCTTTCAGGAACTAGGGACGAACCGTCTGATTGGCACAGGTTCTGAATCTGGAGGCCTCTACTGCTTAATCTTCCCGTCAGGTCCTACATGTTCTACAGCAACTGCTTCAGTCAAGGAGGACCACTGTCGATTATGTCATCCCTCTACAGCGGTTATGAGGCAAATGCGTCCAGATTTACCACTTCCGTCTTTTAATTTTCATTGTGAGTCGTGTCAACTTGGTAAACATACCAGGCGTCCCTATCCCCCTAGAGTGTCTAATCGAGTCAGTTTTTGTTTTGAACTTTTGCATTCTGATGTATGGGGGCCTTGCCCTACCAAATCTACTTTGGGTTTTGAATATTTTGTTAGCTTTATTGATGACTATTCTCGCACTACTTGGATTTATTTGATGAAATCTCGTAGTGAGGTTTTTTCCATATTTCAAGAATTTAATGCTTATGTTCAAAACCAATTTAACACCACCATTAAAACTTTCCGATCCGATAATGCTAAGGAATATTTTTCCACCGACTTTTCTTCGTACTTAAAAAACAACAGCATTATTCATGAATCATCATGTGCATATACATCTCAACAAAATGGTGTGTCCGAACGCAAAAATCGTCACCTATTGGATGTTGCTCGCACACTCATGATCCAATCACGTGTCCCTCATCGTTTTTGGGGAGATGCCGTTCTCACAGCTGCATATCTGATTAACCGTATGCCCACACCCGTTCTTCATGGTAAAACACCGTTTTCTGTACTATGTCCCACCGGTACTCCTTTTCCTCTCGCACCTAAAGTCTTTGGTTGCGTTGCCTATGTTCATGACCATCGTCCGAAAACAATCAAACTTGATCCCCGAGCCCTTCGTTGTATCTTTGTTGGTTACTCACGGGTTCAAAAAGGGTATCGGTGCTATAGCCCTTCTCTTCACATATGCTAGGCGAGGTAGGGGTCAAACATCAGCGACTCTTGATTCACACCCAGGCCACGACCCCGAAATACCCTCCGATACTCCGTCTACATCTGAGCAATCCACACCTCTCACTAATACATCCTTACCCGATCCAACAACCTCTGATACACCCGTTTATGATCCTCCTGGTGCCCCATTTCCCGATATACCTATTTCCTTTCGCAAGGAACCCCGGAAATGTACTCGTTACCCAATTCAGGACTATGTTGCCTACACCCACCTATCTCCTGAATCTCATGCGTATACCACTACCCTTGATTCCTACCCGATTCCCAAAAATGTGACGAGCGCTCTCGCTCACCTAGGATGGAGACAGGCTATGGAAGATGAAATTGGGGCTCTAAAGTTCAATCATACATGGGATCTTGAAACACTTCCTAAAGGGAAGCGTATTGTTGGTTGTCGTTGGGTGTTTACGGTTAAACTACACCCAGATGGCTCCTTACACCGCTTAAAGGCTCGGTTGGTTGCAAAAGGGTATTCTCAGGCATATGGCATTGATTACGATGAAACCTTCTCTCCGGTTGCTAAAATGCCATCTGTCCATATTTGTATCGCCCTTGTTGCCATTAATCATTAGCCGCTCCACCAGCTTGATGTCAAGAACGCCTTTCTTAATAGTGTTCTTGAGGAGGAGGTATATATGGAGCAGCCCCCAGGGTTCGTTGTTGAGGAGGCCTCGAAAGTTTGTAGACTACGTCGTTCATATGGTCTTAAACAGTCACCCAGGGCATGGTTTGGTCGATTCTCTAGTGTTATGGGACAGTTTGGGATGACTCGGAGTGCCTACGATCACTCTGTCTTCTTTAGACACCGGAAAGGAAAGAGGATTATCGTAGTTGTTTATGTGGATGACATTATAATCACAGGTGATGACGAGATCGGGATTACCGAACTCAAGCAGTTTCTTCAGTCTCAGTTTCAGTTTCAGGTCAGCGACTTAGGTCGATTGAGGTATTTCCTTGGCATAGAAGTATCCCGCTCTCCACAAGGAATACTTCTCTCCCAACGAAAGTATGTTCTTGATATGTTAACTGAATGTGGCTTACTGGGTTGTAAACCTGTTGATACCCCAATGCTTCCTACAAAGAAACTCCTCCCAAAGGAAGGAGATCCAATGAAAGATCCTGAGCGATACAGACGGTTGGTTGGTAAACTTAATTATTTAACCGTCACACGACCGGATATCTCCTTTACTGTCAGTGTTCTGAGCCAATTTATGGCTACACCATACACCGGTCACTGGGATGCTGCCCTTCGTGTCTTAAGATATCTTAAGACCTCACTTGGCTTGGGTATATTATACTCCGATCAGGGTCATTGTCGTGTAGGTGCTTTCACGGAAGAAGGAGATGGTCGGATATCAGGGTTCTCAGATGCAGATTGGGCAGGTTGTCCGATTTCTCGACGATCTACCACCGGATATTGTGTGTTTGTTGGAGGAAATCTTGTATCATGTAAGAGTAAGAAGCAACACACGGTTTCCCGGTCGAGTGCCGAATCGGAGTATAGAGCCATGGCAGATGTAACATCAGAGATGACATGGGTTCGTCGTCTTTTCAGAGAGCTCGGGGTTGTTTCTAATGACTTGATGAGGTTATACTGTGATAGTCAGTCAGCCATTCACATATCCAAGAATCAAGTATTTCATGAGAGGACAAAACATATTGAGGTCGACTGCCACCTTATCAGAGATCGAGTAGTAGGCACACAAACTGATCCTCCTTCCATTCAACCAGTTCATGTGAAGACAAATTTTCAGCTAGCAGACATTCTAACTAAACCGCTCCGAAAAGCTCAGATAGATTTTATTTGTAACAAGTTGGGCATGATTAACATCTATGCTCCAACTTGAGGAGGAGTGTTAGTTGTATTTAGTTAGGGTTTTAGCCCATATAGTTGGCTAAAGCCCATGGGCCTTTTATGGGTTGATAGCTAGGGTTTATTTGTGTATAAATAGATGTAGTTGTTTATGTATTTCTCACACCTTCAAGTAATAAACATTACTTCACTACAACCATCTTATTCTTTACAGAAGTATTTAAAGAGCTCGTATCATTTTTCAAACTACAACCGTATCAAATGTACTCGCTCAAAAAGCTGAAACCACTTATCAATATTTATGTTAACTTGATAAATCTAGAGGTTCACAGACTTGTTGACACTTTTATCTATTTAAAGTCGCATCCAAGCTAGTAACAGGTATTGGAATTTGGTATGTATAGCAACTTAGCAAGTAGCACATATTTTCATTAAACCCATAAATTAAAGGGTGACAACACAGAGATACATATACCAAGTGTCATATATAATCAAAAATTTTATTATAGAAAATGTTTCATTAAATACACTGTCATCAGAAAAATAAGACCTGGTGGACAATCGAAACAAAGGATAAAAACCAGAGGCGGTATATTCAACCTGTTTATTATCTCTAATAGGTAAAATCAGAAGAAAAAACTGCTGTGAAAGTAACAGGTCAGATGAAAACATGTAAAAAATCATCCAAAGAGTACTTTTTAAGCATAAAACCTAAAACTCACTTCATTAAAATTATTAGATTACTATTGTAATAATATATACACACTCATTATGTATACAAAAAATAAAAAAAGGCTAAAAAAAGCGTTTTGAGGTCAGCCAACTTGACCATGACTATGTGTTTCAACTCAAACATGCTTTCACCGTTACCCAGCCCACCCATTTTTCCACCTCTATTCAAATGGTTGTGCAGAAAAACATAAGGATGCCATCACAAGAATAAGTATTTTTAATAGTAAATACCTTAAAACTGAAGCAGAACGGCAGCAATGATGTGGACCACTTGATGAAGTAGATAAACTCGGAATAGAAATCATCATGCTACTAGAATCCAGATTTCCACTTGGCTTCTCATCATCTACATGGCTCTCCTCATCATGGTCCACCATGAATCCATTGTGCTTAGCCTCAAACTTTGGCGGTAAACGATTCAACCGAACAAATTAAGGCAGCTGCAACAGTATTCGCTAGATCTTTAATCTTAAGAATCCGCAATATGCAACACAGCAGATAAAGAGAAGTGACTGAGCCGAACTTCCTCTGAAATAACAAGATTCAATGTTTAGTAAATAACTAAATAATAGTTTTTAGTAGAGGTGTATGATAACAAGAAACATATAACGAGAGAAAACATATACATCGGAAGCTTCAGCTCTTAATGAAGGAAGAAGCATTGGGAATATGAGAAGTTTCAACATGCCGTCTGTAATTAATGCCCCGACATCTGGAATGCCAGCAGATACAACATCACTAAGATAGTATAAATTGTCTTCAATTTCATCCACTGCAGAGAGTATCCTAGAGGTTAATTCTGAACCCTGGCTCCTGTGTCATAGCAAAATATAATGGCCGGTTAAATGAAACCAACATATCATGCAAGATGTATAATGGGCCTAAGCCCAAGACCGATCTTGTGCCCAGCCCAAAAACACTGGTCCTTCTAAGCCTGGTTAAGTCCAAATGGTTAGGCCCATTCCCAGGACTGGTACTAAAAGCCTGGTTCTTTAAGCCCCGTGAGTAAAATTATTTTTCTTTTCATATAATATATGTATTTCTAACTTCTGGGTGATATATAATGTTTTTTATGAGTTAAAAGTTTAAAACTTTTTTACACATGATGTAAGCTTAAATTTGCATACTTTTATACTTCGTACAACATTCTTGCTAAAATTAAATTGTCAACTTTGAATTATTGAATTTAGAATGTAATGCTTTAACTTAAAACATTTTTGTAGTAATAGTCTAAAGTTATAAAAGGAACAACGGAACAGCTTAAAAGTATAATTTATATATGAAATAAGTCAGCTTTTAAATAGATAACACGGCAAAAAGATTTGGCATGTAAGAAGCGCTGGGCCCATATGCAAGCGCACAAATCAGGTTTTTGGCCCAAACCGGTTCAGGTTAAAACCGGATCGGGTTGGGTCAAAGACAGCCGAACACGGTTTTCGATGAAACCGGTTAGGGCTCCAACCTGATTTTTAGGGGAAAAGATCGGACTTGACCAGTTTGAACCCGAGTTTAACCGGTTCGGTTTGTTTGACCTGATTCAAACTGGTTTCAAGAAGGAACAGGATTTAGCAACTACTTTAGGCCTCCTTATTGAAAACTATCAAACTAATAATAATTTAAGACAAACGATACGCACTCTGTAATAGGTGATACCAATCCATTTAAGCTAATGCAGTGTTCTCTAAAGAATTTAACCAAGTTCAAGAAGTAATCGCCATGAGGGGTAGTGGCAATATATTTATTAACATATATGTCTCCAACTGCAGAACAAACATGAGTAAGAATTACTGTAGAATAACACCAAGGGTAATTTGGGGAAGCAAATATATAATATTAAAAAGAACTAACCATGATAGATATTTAATGTCAATGCACGAACTGCGGTGCGAATCATGCCCTCTTCATGAAAAGCAAATCGAATTGCCTCAACATATAGTGGAAAAGCAACTATTTCCTCCTAGATACACAGAAAAGATGAAAATATATATTGGTACAAAAAGAAAGCAAGGGGTAGATAATATACATGCACACACACAACACACACACACATATATATATACATACACACATATATAGAACAGATACAAACTTACCTTTTCAGTCTTAACAAGCAAAGATATAGTATTTTTGTTTAACTTCCCACTGATTGCTCTTCAAAAGATGCAAATTCAAATCAGTCTCGGAAAAAAAAAAGATAAAACTCAACAGATAAAGCATTTAAAACTCAACAGATAAAGCATTTTAATAACAGAAAAATATAACTTTTGAAAACCAACAGATGGGTGTAAATATAGCTAACCTTAGGAAGGATATATAGTATGACAAAAGCTCTTCATTCCGAAAGTCAAAAGGATAAGTTATAAGAAAGTTTATATGTTCATTACTAAACAAATAATCTGCACATTTACCAAAAAGATATTAATTGTTGACATATAGAAGCAAATAAACAATTTAAAAAAGGAAAAATAAAACAATTCTTACATATTGAGTGATCACTTTTCAAGTTCTGAATCATAATGCTCATTGTTTGAAGCAACTGAACTGAAACAATCACATTCTTACTAATCTTCAGTATACGTACAAATTCCCCCATGACCTGTTTCTCCATAAAAAACCTGCCAAATAGGCATCATTAAACATGTATCTTGTTTAATATTGTATAAACACAAACGTGTGACGATGTACAGCACAATCATAAAAAGTATAAATAGAGTAAAGGTCAAGTTCTCAAGAACCGCACTCGAAGAAGTTCAAGTCATGCTGGTCGCCATATGTTATCAACTCTGCAATAGATCTCAGTGCCTCAATCACAAAAGCCTATTGCAACATAAGCAAAGTTAATGTCACTGACATTATTCATCATTGTAACAAATATATTTGCTGTTTTATGAATTCAAAAACAAAATACATAAAATTCTAGATGATGGAGTTATGGATCTTTTACCTTGTTAACGTCATTAACAACTTGAATTTTCATCAGCTGGTCAGTTAAATTTCTGCAAAGAATGTTAATCAATTACAGGGTACAAATATCAAGATTGTTTAGCACACCATAGATATGATTGATGTTCAGTGAACAAAACAAAATCGTACATTCATCATCGCTTACTAAATAATTACATGTATTTTATCAAATTTTGATCTTCTTCAAATTTGGAAGTTACAACTCTATGTGCAAGGCAGCCACACAAGTACTTTAAGTAGTTACTACAGAATAAAAAATAGGGATGAGCAAATGGTACCGTACCGGTACCGCAATGAGCATTTCAATACAAGTACCGGTACCAAGCTTTTAAAAAAATCGGGATCGGAAAATTCGATACTGATATTTTCCGAATTTTGCCTACAATACCGGTACCGAACTAAGCATTTTCGGTACCGGTACCAAGTTTTTGGAAAATTTGGGATTGGTACCGAGCTCAACCCTAATACAAAAGACTTAAATTATCATTTTAAAAAAGTAAAACAATAGTCTTTAACGCTTGTGCTATCTTATATACATATACTTCCATAAAAAGATATTTTATTTGCATGCCAACACTCCAATAACTAGGGTTTGGAATTTGGATAACTGTTTTGTATTCTCTTCCCACTATTCTACTTTTTTTCGTATTTATAGTTTCATACACACTCGTCCTCTAATATAATTAGTTTCTCTTAAGTATTTCTCAAAATTCTAGCCTTTAGTTTATAAGTTTGTAGCATATACATAACAAAAGTATCTGATTGATATTCATGGATGATTAATATGGTTTAAAAGTTAAGATTATCTTGACAAGTTTCTTCTTCAATTTAAAATTCTATGTGCTATATTCATAGATGCATTTGCTGCACTGCAATTCTAGTATTCTTTTGGCAATGCTGATCATGATACTTGTTAGTCAAAGCTTTCTGTACCCTATCAACCTAAGCCACTAAATCATCATAACATAAATTTGCCCTAAACAGTTCCCCCAACCCTAACAACTAACCTAAACAACCAGTAATAGCAACAACAAAAGAATCTGATTGAGCTTTAGTTCATATTTATGGTTTTATACACGCTCATCCCCAGCTTGATTTTTGTTTCTGTTTCAGGTACCTATCTCTTTTATTCAAACATAATTAGTTTCTTGTTAAGTACTCCTTAAAATTCATAGCCTTTAGTTATTAAAAGCCCACGTTTCTTGCGCCTAGGCCCATTTTTCAGGCAAAGCCCAATAAATGGGCTTCTAGTTCCTAGGCGAGCGCTTCGCCATTATCTACAGCAGGTATAATGAGAAGATAAAATCCGAGAAAAAGAAACACAAGGAATGCTAGTGAAACTTAAATCTAGGAGAGGTCAAACAAATTACATTGAACATCTTGTTAATCAAGTCTTGGAATTACATTTGAATCTTGACTATTTTAGAACTTTTGGCACTAATTAGATGATATTAAATGTTATATAATAGCTTTTATTTATCTATTTAAAGAATAGTATTATTTTCCATATACATAATATACTTTAAAAAAAATTATTTAAGAGCGTTTTTTTAGGCCCTCGTCACTTTTGCACTCTACGCGCCTTAATTGCACATAGTGCATTTGATGACTATGGATCGAATTAAAATTATCTTGACAAGTTTCATCCTTATGTTATAACGTTACATCCTTTATGCATATATGCATTAGCCACACAGCAATTTTAGTATCTAAGACAATGCTAATCATGATAACTATTCCAACCGATAAAGTTTAATCTAGTCAAACCTTTCCATACCCTATCAACCTATAAACATCACATGCCCTATCAAACTAAAGCACTAAATCATCATAACATAACCGCAAGCGTTCAACGTTACAATTTTGCACTAACCTAAATCTCCCAACCCTAAAACCTAACCTAAGCAACCACTAACAACAACAACATTCAATCAAATTTCAAAATCAAATTCAAATTCAAATCGAACAACAAGCAACAACAGTTAGGTAATTTACCTGAGTTCATCCAACGTAAACCGATCTCTAGCTCTCCAAAACGAAAACCACATGTTTCTCCAAATCAAATCAACTCTCACAAGTAGTCTAAATTCAACATCCTCATATCATATATAATATCAATCTCACAATAATAACATTCCACCTCTGATCACTTCAAATCACCGTAAACTCTCAAACTACGTAACTATAAGCCCTAATTACGGCCTAATTATGACCTAATTTGAAACGGTTACCGTAAACCTATCGAATTGAAGACGAAGAAGAGCGTATGATTATCGATCGAGTGTGTGTGAATTTGGACGGTGAGATCGCCGATTGCCGATATACTTTCTTCCGGTTAAAGGTTAATAATAAGATGATTGTGATATTTATATGTGTAGTTGACACAACAAGCTTAAAGGCATGAGCTGGCAAACGGGATGGGTTATTTATTGGGTGGGTCGGGTTTTTATTGGTATTATGGGCTTTGATTTGTTGTCTTGTGAGGAGTTATTTATAACGACCAGTTGGAGTGCATAAATCGGGATTTTTAAATATGCGATTTCGAGTATGGAAATGGGTTCGGAAATAGTATTAAAAAATCGAGTATTGGTAATACTCAGGTCGGGGTTCGAATATTTTTTCTAAAAACAATACCCTATGCTACCAGGTACGCCATATCCTCAGACGGGCGCACTCATGATGTCTCGGTATGGCCAACCATGGCAGAGAAGCTTACAGTGGAAAGCTTCTCTAGGGGCGATTTGGAGAAGGCCGCTGGTTAAGACCGATAACGGGGTTAGGCCTATTGTCATAGTGGCGATTTGGAGAAGGCTTGTATATAAGGTAGTTGTAATGAGTTTTGGGAAAGAGATGGCAAATTACCTTTGTGATTTATAATTCAGGGTGGGGATCCCAAGTGAGGCGGAGGCGGTGCTTCATAGCACATATAGGTTTCTTTATATTTACCACTCTAATGGGTCATTGGCCTTGCTTACAGACTTACGGTCGATTTTTCTAATGCTTTCAATATGGTGGATAGGACGACACTCTTGCAGAAGGTTCGTGCCAGATGCCCATCTATACGGACAACCGGCTACGGCTACATTATATGTAGGGAACAATTTTATTTCGTCAACCAAACAATTGGATCCTTTAGGACCCCTCTTATTTGTGTTAGCTTACACCCCCTCATTTATCGAGTACGAGATTGTTGCAAGCTATTATTCCATGCATGGTACTTAGATGATGGCACGATTATAGGAGATGCCATTGAAGTGGCTAAAGCCTTAGATATTATCAAGTCTAAGGGACCATATTTGGGGCTTAAGCTCAATATAAAAAAAATTTGAAGTCTTCTGGCCATCTTGCAATGGGGTAAAAGTAAAAGTAGGTTGTAACATCACGTAAATTACGGGCCAAAAATGTCAAGTTTCCAAAGTCAAGGGACCAATTCTGCCATTTTCCAAACTCCAGAGGCGAAAATGAAAAATCTGATTTCTTGACCCATCGCGCTACGCGACAGGTTAAGAAAGACACCCATCGCGTACCGCGATGGGTTGTCTGATAGGTATTGACACGTGTGCCACGTGGCACACGGTGGCAACGCCTGCCGCCACGTGTCACCACGTGGCAACACGTCCGCCACGTGTCGCCACGTGGCTCGGCGCCTGCCACGTGTTGCCATGTGGCAGGTCTAGGGTATGACTGGGCAGGCCTACATCGCGGTACGCGACGGGCCAGCATGGGAACCCATCGCGTACCACGATGGGACCCAATTTCAGCCCTATAAATAGCAGCTACGGGTTCATGCTATTCTCACTCCAAAACACACACATTACTCTCTCACTACTCTCTCTCAAAACCTCGTAAAGCGTGCCATCGATCTACCTCGAAACCGTGCCCCGTTACCTCGTTTTCCGTACTCATCATCTCGAAATACGTACCACTTTCCGACAACGTTCCAAGTGAAGAGGAGGTGTTGTCCCGACGTCCCAATGACTACCTCGAAGTACGTGCTATAAGGTGTTGGTTTCTCGATAAGCGTGTCAAGGGTTGATTAAGCGTGTGTTGATAAGAAGGATAGAGTTGAAGTGCTGCCCGAATGTGAAGGGTATTTTTTTTAAGCCAAGCAAGGTAGGCATAATGCCCGATCAAAATAATAATAAAATATTGAAAAGGCTTAATACCCTAAGTCGAAATTATTCTCGATAAAAAGAAATAAATAACAAAGAAAATAAAGAAAGAGAAATAAAATATATATGAGTATATATATGTGTATAAATATTCTTTGTTATAAAATATATTAAGTATAATGAGTATACTTAAATAATAAAGAAATGAATACGTTTCTTAAAGAAGAAGAAACGTCGGGTTTTATAAATAAACTAAAGGTTTATAAATTACTATTAAAACTAAAGGTTTTAAAGTAAAATGAAATAATGAATTAAAGGTTTATCGAGATAAATAAGACTAAAGGTCTTAAGTCGGATCGTGTATCCAACTAATGAATGTTATACTCGTACTATAGGTGCGAGATAGCGAAGGAAAGACTAACGGACGGTGTTGGAAGCCGATCCTATTGAAAAGGTGAATACGCCCCACTTTTATAAACTTATTTTCAAACAAACAAACGTGTTATGTGTAAAACTTTACATGAGGCTATGTGTCTCTAAAAACATTGTAAATAAGAGTATAAACCTAGCCCTCAGGCTGTGGTATACGTTTGTTTGGATCCTTACATATGTGGTATGCGGTGGGCACATCGCACCACGCCTGGTCACGACCTCCAGCCAAGATGGGCCGAACCAAAGTATGTTCGAGTAAGAATGACCTTGTGTATATTTATGGTACCTAAGTACGTCGGAACGCTGCTGTGTTCTGCTGAGGTGACCTAGTGTAGAGACTCGAGTTTATAATGATTGTTTAACTTGATTATTCCTAAGCCAAGATGGGCTGAGGCTTACGTAGTCACGAGGGGTAATTAAGTAAAGAAAATATTTTTAGCTTCAGCATATTCACCAGCATTCGTTGCTGACGTATTTTATTAACATTTTGCTGGTAACCAGAAATAGAGCCTAGGACGAAAAAAGCTCAAGTATCCGATGGCTCGGATAATTTTGTGTAAATATTAAAATATGATGTTTTGTAAACTTATAAACAAGTAAAACTAAACGAGACTTTCGTCTCGTCTTTGTAATGTAAATATTTATAAATATGATCCTGATGTTTTATAAAGTCTTCCGCATTTACCCGCAACTCTGATTTATTTACAAATATGGTACCAACTATGGTTCACACTCCTAGGCCTAGATTGGGGGTGTGACATAGGTTTATTTCCTAGCGGGATTAGAAGGCCAAAGTTGGGTATGAAACTCCTTAGGGGTGTAACAATTGGCAAAAATAGGCAACTAATATAACCGTGACTATGTAAAAAAATAATTATATAAATAAAAGTATTTTGTTGTCCAAATTGCAAAGTTATGAGAAATATATTACTAAATGTTCGAGAAAAAATTAAATTTGTTGCGTAGCGAACACTGCGCGAAATAACCGTTTGCGACAATTTAAAAACTGAAAGGAGTTCAAATGTGTCAGGAACAACTCGAAAAATTATAATATTTTTGAAAATATTAGAAATACGTTTTATTTTTAGAAGGCTTGAATCGCGAAAATTAGAAAATGAGTAATCCAGAGTCAGTAACGAACTCTGTAAGAACCAGACACCAACTAATTAAAGAAAATTAGTTTCTCTAGCTTATGTTGTCAGGAATTTGATTTCGTTTAAAGTTTGACAAAACTTACTAAAAACAAGATTTGGTTGATTATCTAAAATTCGTAATCCGTTAAACCGAAAATTTAAAACATCATTTTAAAACCCAACCCTTTTCACCCTTCCATTCCCCTAATCGTCCACTCCACCTCTCTTTTCCTCCTGTTGCTACAACGGGTATAACACACTATGAAAGTATCGTGGTTCAAGAGTATGATCCTATCGAAGCTTCCTAACCTGCTAAGAATCAAAGAAAACACAATCGTTAGTCTCGCCATGGGAGGGGGCCTCCTACGATCAACCTCCGGCGTGATAATCAGTGATATGATACGAGACAGATATAGTAGGAGTGTATAGAGAGATTTTAGAGAGAGTAGGATGAGTTAGAATGTGTCAATACTTTTGGTGAAATGTTCAATTTATAGGCAGTTTGGAAGCTACTCCGGGAAAGCTGAAGCTTCTTGATGCGTGCTGTGTAGCCTGTATAAAATATGATAGATTGGATATTTAGATTTTGCACAAGATCATGTTTTAAATATATAAAAGTGATTTCTACAAAGACTAAACACACACAAAATAGGCAAGTGTACCTATCGTATATGTAGAATACTATTGGTAAGAATCAAGTATCGATCCGTGGACACAAAGGTTTCTAATAATAAATCGTTGTTTTACTTCAATCGGAGGTTTTAATCATTTTGAGGTTAATTTTTGAACTTTTTATAAAATATAAATAATTATATATATATAATATATAGGTGACCAAGATAAGAAATTCTAAACGAGTTGTTCAATTATACGAAGGTTACCATCCAAGATCAAGAATCCACTCCATTTTAGCATTGATAATTAATATGTAGACATGTGATAAACTTACCGTAGCAATATATGATAGATAACTCCTTAACCCAAAGTGAGCATCTTTGGAACTAAGGAGATGATATGCGCATTTTAAAGTCAACCCTTTCCTAATGTCATACCATCTCAATGATGTCAATTTAAGTTGGCAAGTAGTTTCATTAAGTAGAAAGATTAGGATTGACTTCAATTTCTCGAATACCAATTCTAACAACTTCGGGTGATTGTAGTTCATCACACAACCTCCCCTTGGTTGATTTAAGTAGGTTATGATTACACATTCCATTAACATATGGTTTCTTTAGCTAATTTGATATCCTAAGCAAAGCCATTTTCGGATTACCAAGGTTTAGAAAAATACACCATAACTTATATCTCATCATTTCTAAGTACAATATAAGGATCCATGTTTCGATAATGTATCAAAGTATTTCTATCTTTCAAGAACATGAATTGATCATGAACGATTGCCAAAGCGATTGACAACCACCAAATTTGAATTAGTGATTTAAGATGGTGAAACATTTCTCATCAAAAGATAATTGTAATATAACCATGTACTTAACTAGACTACATCACATGTCTTGATTAATTATTAAGTAAAACAAAGCTTCTTCATAGATTTTAGATGGTAAAAGAAGTTTAGCTCATAATGAGCATTATGATGAACATTAAGATGATTGATAATAACAAATACATGATTAAACTTGGAACAATCTAACCAAATGTAGATGAATCCTTCTTCTTAATGATGGGGATGATGGTTGATGATGATGATTAGTGGTGATGACCTCCAAACCTTCAAACTCTTCACTAGATCTTCAAGGTGGGTGTTAGTGTGTGTTTTTATAAGAGGGAATCAGATAGAAATCTTTTCAAGACACACTTGATGAATGCAACATGAGCCACTATTTATAGGCAATCTGGATGGTGAGGCACGGCCCCGTGCTTGATGAGCACGGCCCCGTGTATTTTTATGACATGTGCCAGATCTGTTTTGTCTTTTGTTTGAGTTGGCAACGGCCCCGTGGTTAGCAGACACGGTCCCGTGCTTTTTAGTGACATGTGCTCAATTCTTCTTTGTTTTTTCTGCATTCCCGTCCATGGCCCCATGCATGCTGAGCACGGTCATGTGCTTTTGTTCTCATATTTTGTCTTTTCTTGTTCCATAAGCATGGGGGCTTGTTTCTTGAGACATGGGGGCGTGTTTCTTTGTTTTCTTCTGTGTTTTTGCTTGTTTCTTCGTTTGAGGTTTGGTTTCACCTGAAATTACGTTTTATTATGATAAGTAGCCTTTTTTGCTATGTTATTAGATAGAAATTGCAGTTTTTAGAGATTATTTGATGCTGAAAAGATGTATATTTCTATGTACATCAAACATCCCCAGACTTGAACATTGCTTGTCCTCAAGCAATCGTCTTATAAATGTTCTCTAAAAACAGCAAATTTAGATTATAGCTATTCCTTAAGCGAGCTCCAAGAAGATGAAACAAAATAACCAATCTTTATGTTAGTGATAAATAAGAGAGAACTTTTGTTTTTATGAGCTTCTGTTTATGCAAAACGTCACGTTCTCGCAATGTTCACTCACACTCGGTTTTTATATCTGATCATACCTGGGATGTAGGTATGTGAACACTCTTAGCCAAAATGCAACCTGTGATAAATAAGCTTGTAACAAGTTCAAATCTCCACCTTTTGAAGGGTTGCATAGATCAGAAGGTAAAAAAAAGGGTTCCGGTTTAGTGTGAGTAGGGATTGGTATTTTGTGGTGGTTCAAGGTTTAATGGTAAATACAACTTCCGCTGTTTTTCGGGAGTCTTGAGATATCTTCAATGGTTAGCTCCTTTTCTTCGATTTTTTTTAAATACTATATACCTAATGACTCTTTTAAGGTCAGATCGTCAAGACCAGTTTTATCGAGGATGTGGATTAATTCTTCCTCAATCCTGTTATGAATATAACTTCCAACTCTAATGGATCGTTCGGCTTTGAGCCTAATAGCCCCCATCCTCATTAGTTCGGTATATTCATGCTGAGATTGAGTTTGACTTTTTCAACATCTTCCTTCGTGGGACCAGTTTCCGCAACCTAAGCATCGTTCATATCTTTTGCTCTTCTCTTCATTGTGTTTTTGGAAATTCCACAGAATGGTGGCCTTTGTTCGTTTTGGCGCCACTTTTTCCTCACCTCATTGCTAAAGAGAAAGATTCTCTCCCTAAGTTCTGGAGGCAACCTAGGTTTTGTGAAGTGTATGCAGCAAAGGAAATTGAAATCGAAAGAATGCATTTCCAGTTCTTTAGGGTCTGCCGGTAAAAGACCAGTGTTGTATTTTACCGGTTCAAAATGGCTAAGGTGATCGGATTTTTGGGTTTTGTAATTTTGGTAATGGGTTTGTGTAAATATTACCTTCTTCTTTATACAACGCTTCGTGCGGTCTTGAAATGAATAATTGCGACAAATTCTAAATCACACGAAACATATGACTCACTCAAAGCTTCCGAAAAAATATTTATATGGCATGAGGTTTATCTCACAGTAACGGAGGAATTGGGTATTAACGCCATATTTTGCATAAACTTATTCTCAATATTACAAAACTTCTTCTTACTTTTCACTTTTATGTAATGATTGGTTATTTGCAAAAAATTTTCTTGGTTTTCTTTTTAGGTTTAGATTAATCTTTGTTTGCTGCAAAATATATTTGTTTTAGAGATTTTTATAATTAGTTGTCTGTACCGTTTCGGATCGGATCTTAATCAATCATGTCATAACTCACACAAAATTAATCATGTTGACAAGAGAGTTAATGACGGGTTACTATGTTTAGAAAGATGACCGTTTGTTAGAGGCGGAATCAATAACAAACATACGGTTGCAATGAATATTCAAAATACGAAGACACACGGAGGATTCACTCAAAAGATTTCCATTTATATAACGTTAATCATACAAAAGGATAATCTATTAGGGTTTAGGAGGAATCCTAGGACAGCCGTCACACACACAATATTCTTTTAATTAATGTGTCGGTCTTATCCGTATTGTCTCGTATTTTCCGTCTTTTTGGCGGCGTGCCCTAATTATTCTATTTATAGGCCTGCCAACCTAGGACAGGCTGTCATTCCTTCTAGAAACCTTATCCGATAGTACATATTCAATTTACATATTCAAAAATTATACTAAGTGTAAAACAAGTCTTCCGGGTAGGCTTTTCATTAAACTTCAGTCTCCGAGTACGCAGCGTACTCGGCCTTCCTTCAGACTTGGTAAACATAGAAGTGTACTCGGAATCAGTTTCCGGGTAGACTTTACTTAACAAATATTTTACTAAGTAAAATATTCACCGAGTAGACTTCAATCTTCTTGAATTTATCAAACTTTGCTCGACAAATCCTTACGAGCAACCTTGTTCTTCTATGATCCTGTTCGGCTCATTGTTAGTTAAACAACTTATTGATAAGGCGTACTCGGGAGTACATACCTTACTCGAGCCGAACCTTACTCGATATAACTTAGAGATATTCCATCAACTCATCAAGTATACTCGGACCATAATTATTAAAGAATACCTTGCCCGGTCTTCCAATTACTTGGCTTCTTGGACTTGGTTGACCAAACCTTACTCGGAAGAGTAAAATACTTGGTCTTGAAGAACAATCCTGCTTGACAAAGTGAACCTTACTCGGATATGCCAAATAGATGAACCTTACTCGAAACTCACCAAAAAGCATACCTTGCTCGGATATCCACTTAAGAAGATTATTTGAAGTAAACCGTGCCCGGAAGGCAAAATCTCGTACTCGGCTAAGTAAAAGCTTACTCGAAGGTCCAAGGTGTACCCGGGTTCAATACTTAGCAGTTTCTGAGGAGGTTGAGAAGATTTCGATCTTCAATATTCTTTATTTAGGTCAAATCTCCTCATTTGGGTCAAACTCTTGACCCAACAATCTCCCCCTAGATTGGAACACCTCAGCTGACCCAAAACATTCTATGGTTACTTACACTTAGCAAAATACACATCAAATTTCATAATTGAATTACATAAGTAAAAATTACATAATTAAAAGTTTGTCCGAAGACATTACAAAGCAAGGCCTATTTTCATCTATTCTGTCTCTTCCTTTCATTGTAGGCTGCTTGTCTTCTCATTTGTATCACAGATGCAGCTCTTTCTCTGAAGATATTGAGAACTTGGTAGTGAGTGTGTCCTTCTGGTATCACCAAGTCTCTGATGTCAGCTAAATCTTCATTGTGCAAACAAGTAAGATCTGCAACTCTCTTGATCACGGCCAGCACCTTTCCATCAGAATTCATCAATGCATACTGTCCATTTTATGTGTATTCTACTTTAGCAATGATGCCATTCTTATGTACAGTGTAGTTCAGCCTCCTCATTCTTCTTCCCATACTCACACAAGTATTCATGTTGGACAGTGGGTTTTCATCTCGGACATACATCTGATAGTCTCTTTCTGCAATGTCCATCTTCTTCACTTTAGCTGATCTTCTAGCTTTGTGCATTTTTGCCACACCCCAGCTTATGTGATCTCTTAAGAATCTAAACCCATTTCCAGCTTGTTCATACAGGTATTTAGATAGGTCATTCATTTGTCTCCCTGCGGATCTGCTTCTGTCCCTGAAATCATATAAGTGAAGTGACTCCATTCTTCTTAGTTGTTCTTCGTTGTATTCTCTGAAGTCACTTCTTACAACAATCTCCCGTAACTGCCTACTTTCCATTATGACTTTCAAAGAATCAGTAACTGAGTCATAGTAAAGCTCTCTTGGTAGATCCACACCAGACTGTGGTCCATATGATCTTTGTTGTGAGGAGCTGCTTGACTCACCTCTTCCACCATGACCTCTCCCTCTAGGGAATCTCTGATGAAATGGAGGTCTAATAGGAATGGACTTTCTTGGCTTTTCAGGACCTAAATTAAAGAATTTTCTTTATGTGGCCTCCACCATTTCAGTTGGTAAATTTTCAAGCTCTCTCACATTCACCCCATGCTTGTGAAGCTCATTCAACATCTTTGCCATTCCCACTGTATTTGCTGATCTTGCTGGTACAAACCTGCCATTTGCATAATACCTAGGGTTTTCACCCTCCCTTAAGGCCTTTTCCCATTCTGCCTTCTAGATATAAAATAAGTCTTTCAGATCAACCTTTTCCAGGGCATTGAAATCAGCTTCAGTCATGCCTCTTTGATGTATCATTATGTTCCTGAGGATGTTTATCATTTTCTCATTCTCCCATGGCAAGAACTTCTCTTCATCAGACTCAGGTTCAGGCTGTTCTGGCTGAGGGATAGGAGCTTCATCAATTTTCTCTAGTCCTTCTCTTTCTCCCTTACAGTCCTGATCCTTCTTCTCTTCACAGGTGGCTCACCATCAGTTTCTTTCATAATTGAGCTCTCAGTTTGGACCCTTTTCATCTCTTTCTTTTTCATTTTGGAATATTGGTCAAATACTGCCTCTTTGCTCAAGTTTCTCACAACCTCAGGCTTTATGCCTTTCTCAATCAGATAACCACACATTCCATCATACTTTTTCTTTAATTCTTCCAATTCAATCTTATCATCTTGTTTCACAAACTTTTCTGCAACTATCTCTTTCTCACTGTTATAAAGATCTTGAATTTGTTCAGCAGTGTATTTTTCTAAAGCAGCTTCAGGATAGCCTCTAACCTTCAAAAAAGTTTTATAGTGCTCAGTATTTTTCTTTCTTTTCTCAACCCTCTTTAGGACTTCCTCTGCATTTATTTCAATTATGCCCCTTTGAATATAAGTCATTTCAGCTTGAGGGGTCTCAGCATTAGAGCTTGTGCCAACTTTTTCACCTCCTTGATCAGGGTGATCATCACACTTTCCATCAGACTCCTCAGAGTCATCCTCCCCATCATCTGATAGATCATTCATGGCATCTATCTTTGGTTCATCAGAGGCAGGATGCTCTGGTTCAGTAACATCAACATCATGAACCTCAACCTCAGGGACATCAACATCAGGGACCCCTGGTAATTTTTCTCCTGGTTTCAGTGTTTTCAAGGGGATTGCCCTGATTGGTTCATCTCAGTCTGTTCAGCAGATTTCTTTCTTCTTTGATAGGTCTTTTCATATCTTCTTTCTCCCCATTTACTAGCAGGGTTCTTTTTCATATCCTCCTTAACCTGTTCTGCCCATTTCTTTGCAGCTGCAGATGTAATTGACTCCCCAATCTCTTCAGGTATAATCATGTCAGTGTTAAGATTGGTTGATGGTTCAGCAGTCTGCTCTTGTTGCTCCTGAAACTTGTTAACCACCTTTCTCAAAGAGTTTTGTTCATATTCACCAGAATTTCAATAACCTCTTGATCTGCCACATCTTGAAATATTTCTTTTGCTACATTGGCTTCATTGATCAATAGGTCCTGCTGTGCCAACTCTTCTTCAGTCAAGGAATGGGCAATTGCTTCCATTTCCATTGATTCTTTAATAAGTCTTTCTTTCTTAGCAAGAGCAGCAGCAGCAGCAGTATCTACAAAGGATACATCTTTCTCAAAATATACAGCAGGCTCATCCTCTGTTGCTATCCCTTTGCCTTTTTCTTTTCTTTTTCTCAACTGCTCTTCATTCTCTTGCTCATCACTAGTTTCATATTCATCAATTTCTTTGAATAAGTCTTCCAATTCAGAGTCATGTTCTACCCTCTTGGAACTGGCTTCTTGATCATCAATTTGCTCAGTGTGTTCTAGTTCCTCAGTAGCAGCACTCACATTCACATTCTCAACAGTCAGTTCTTCATCAATAATCTCAGTCAGTTCTTCTGTAATTACATTTTCATGATCATTTGACTTTTCATTTTCATTTGTTTCCTCTCCACACACCTCTTCTTCATCACTAACATCATAATCATTTATAATCATTTTCAGACCATCAATATTTTCAGCACTTTCAGCATCAGTCACATCATTTTGATTCATATTCTCCCTCTGTTTTGGGGCAGCTGAGGTCTTCTCAACCTCCTGCACCAGGGTTTAGACGTGCACAAATCGGGTTCAACTGGAAAACCCGAACCGGTTCGAAACCGGTTTTTTCACACCGGGTTGTAAAATGGAACCGGTTCCAATCAAGAACCGGTTCGGTTCCCGACCCGAACCGATGCCCAGATATGCTAACTTTTAAGAACCGGGTAGGGTATGAACCGGAACCGGTTTTTACGTAAAAACCGTTTCCACCGGTTTTTTTGAAATTTAAATATTGTAGCCGTTAGGAACCGGTTCCAACGGCTATATAGCCGTTTTTGACCGTTGGAACCGGTTTTTTAACTACAAATAGGTTATTTTCTTACTATAAATAGCAAGGTTTGTTTGTGTACTTGTTAAACCAATTCCAAAACTATAAAACACACTCCAAACCACAATTAACCTTAAACCGACAACAAATGGCAACTAATGATGACGTTGTTATGGTGATCGAAACAACAAGATGCCCCGATGTTTGGTTTCATTACGATTTGTGTCTCATGACCGACTCACATGAGTTGGCACGTTGCAAATATTGCTCGAAGTTTCTTAAAGCAGGGTCCAACTCGACATTACGAAAACATACGAATAAGTATTGTCGAGAGAAAAGAAGGTTGGAAGCTAAAAAAACGGAAGTGGGAGAGTCGTCCAGCTCTACAACCCAAAAATAAGTATTCCCGGATTAAAACGACGGACTTTGTTTTTTATGTTTTAGTTGTTATGTTTAGTATCGTTTATGTTTTAATAATGTTTGTAATAGTTAACGGAATAGTATTTTAGTTTGTTTTTGAGTTTGGTGGTAAAACAAGTGGCGGAAACAAGTTATATATTGGTTTGGGCATCAAAAACCGGTTCCAACGGCTATATTACCGTTGGAACCGGTTCCAACGGCTAATTGGTGTTTAAAAAACCGGTTCCAACGGCTATATTACCGTTGGAACCGGTTCCAACGGCTAGTTTGACTTTTGTTTGACCCTTCAAAAAAAACCCGTCGGAACCGGTTTTTCCAGGTAAGAACCGAACCTGTTCCAATTAAGAACCGGGTAGGAACCGGGTTGGAACTGATACTGACATACAAATAGGAGAACCGGGTACGATTTTCGGGTACAAAAATACCCAAACCGGGTATTGTACCAACCGGGTTGGAACTGGAACCAGTTCCGGTTTGGTTCCACCAGTTAGGTTCCGGAACCGGTTTTTTTGTGCACGTCTACCAGGGTTCGAATCATTAATTCAGCATCAGCTAACCTTTTCAACAATATTTCATTTTCACTTGTTAGCTCTTCATTCTTTCTACTCAACTCAATATTTTCATCCCTAACCTCCTCAACTCTCCTCTTCAAGTCATCATTCTCCAACATTAGTTCAATATTTCTTTGAAGTGTGTTATCTTGTTGGCTTGAGGGTGGTGTTGTAGGGAATGGTTCATAAGTGGGTTGTTCAGTGATGGATGGGGATTGTGTGTGTTGTGTGGAGGTTTCTGGTTGGTCTAAGTTGAAAGATTGAGGTGGTGTTTGATGTGGTGAGGTATGTGGTGGTGATTGTGGTAGTGTAGGGATAGGTTGTTCAAGTTCTTCATGTTGCTCCCCCTGTACTGGTGCCATAATCTCCATATCCAGACCATCTCCCCCATTATTGCCATCTACATCATCATCAGAGTCTCCTTCAGCACTCTCCTTATCACTCCCTTCTTCCTCCTCTGAGCTCAGCTCAGGCACAGGCATAACAGCCAAATCATGGTTTAATAACCATAGCAGAATTTCAAATGGAATACTTGCATCAAAATTGTTAGAGACACCAGGATTCTTTATTCTCTTGTAGGCATCGGGATCTTGCAGTTTATGGGTGGTTCCAATTGTTGGTAAATCTTGTAGTGTGTTATTGAATATGATCTGCAGGAATCTCGGGTACTGTAAAAATCTCTTTCTTTCCGGTTTCTTTAGATTCCCCACTAGCCCATCAAATATCATCTTGGAAAAATTAAATGGCAGATCATAGATTGTTCCAACGGTGGCATTTGCTAGATCAAGACTCATCAGAGTCCACGATCCCTTTCTAGGAGCAAATCCATGTATGATGTGATGAATCAGAAATCTGTACAACATTGGAAATAAGCCCTTCTGAAACTGTCCCTCATGGACATTTCCTTGATACCCCATAGTTTCTCTGAAAATCTTCAACAGATGCTTTGTATCGAAGCTGATGTGATTGTGATCATCATCATTTAGTCTTAAACATCTTCTGATCAATCTTTCAGTGATCTGTATTTCCTGTCTGGCCACGGTCGCCTCGATTCGTATTTCATAACCGTCTTCAATAAGATCTGCTGATCTCCAGAAATCCAAAGAGTGATTTATGTAGATAATCAGGCATTCAGTGAGTGCAAAGCTAATGTTTGACCGTGCCATCCATACGATCATCCGAGCCATCGGTTCATTTTCTGGTGTTACTTGTAGTAGTGCGCACATATTGTGCTTTGGCTCAAACACATACTTCGGCTCGTTGTCTGCCATATCTGTAAAACAGAAACAAACATATTCAAAGTGAAATTAGACATAAAGTTTAAAACTTTAGACAATTTCAAGTTATAAAAATGAAGAAGAAAGATAGAAATCTTCAAGAACCTATTCTTCGACAAATTAATAACCTAAACACATAAACAGAGTGTTAGTACTCGAATACATAATCAGGTCACAATAACAATCTAATCATGATCGGAAAACATAAAATTTTATGCTTACCGAGTCGGAAATTAGTGGCTGATAAAAATTAGGGTTTGGATTAATCTTGAATTCGATAAGTCGGTTATTTTTCTTAGTAAGAGAGAGTTGCAGTGGAAGGAGAGAGATAGAGGGAAATAATGTAGAAGAAATTTGCCTAAGTCCCTCTTTTATACATTTTGAAAGTGGGTTTTAAATGCTTTTTGTCTTCTTGTGAATTACTAGCTGTCAACCAGTAACGTTATCCACTTGATATATTAAAAACATTTAATCTCATTTAAAATCATAAGACCTTACTCAAAAATTTAATTTAACCAAAGTCTACTCGATCTTCTTCCACTAACAACCTTACTCGGTCAAACTTTACTCGAAAACTTTTCATTTTGAATGTGAAGTTTGCCCGAATACTTCTCTATTTAAACCTTGCTCGATCAAGTAAATTAATTTAAAGTTAAGATATAATGAAGAAAACTTACCCGAAATACTTGATTTCTTGAGAAATAAATCGCAAGACAAATAATCAAATATAGTTATCAAATAAACATTCTTACTAAGAATCAATTAAGATCCTCCAAAAATTTCTCAAATTCAAATTAAAACTTATCTAGCATGAACCCTAAAAATCATAATCACTAACATATTCAAACAACGTATTCATTCAAGTATGAATCACTTAAACAATTTCATTATACCAACTTACATAATCAATCAACGCATTCATTCAAGTATGCTTGTATGAAGATTGTGCTCGAGCACTCTGTCAAATGTAAAGTGTGCTCGGACAACAATCTTGTGCCAAGTATACTCGAATAACTTTCGTATAATACAAAGTGTGCTCGAAACCAAATTCTAGCAGACAGTGTACTCGGAAAGTTGGGTTTTGAAAATTACCAAGTATATTAAAGGAACACAAGTGTACCCGAAATATAAAGTGTGCTCGGAAAACAAAGTTTGCCCGAAAACACTTGTAATTTCAAAGAAATCATAAACACATATATCACAGAGCATGGTCGGAATGAAATTAAACACATAAACATTTAAGTGTGCAATAGTCTAAAATTTCATAGAGGTTGCTCGAAAATCCTAAGTTAGCATAATGCTTGCTAGGATAAACACATTCAAACATCAGGTATGCCCTTGTTCGAGGGAACTTATAATATCAAACCATACCCGAAAAATGACAAACTTAAACAGTATCATCTAAGCATGCCCGGAAAGATTAAAAAACCTTTCCTAACAACATATTCACTCAAAGCTTACTCGGTACACTCATTTTAAGTGCACAAAGTTTGCTTGAAAACACAATCAGCATATTACATGCATAGCTTATTCGAAGCTAACATAAAATATGCATAGCTTACTCGAAACAAGATTTTCTTGTTAACAGTTAGCTATTTCAACACATATCTCAAGACTTCAAGCTTGCTCGGAAAGTGAGTGCAACAGTGTAAACACTTCAAAGCATGCCCGAAAATCATAAAGTTAGTCAAAAATGACTAAGCTTACTCGGAAAGGTTGAAAATTGTCAAACCTTACCCGAAACAACATATTCACACATAATCAACTGTTCTGTACTCGGAAAGGTTGTAGTTCAATAACCTTACCCGAAAATACATATTCAAACAGTTTGTGCTCGAGAAGGTTAGAAATCATCCAACCTTACTCGAACTTACATATTCAGACATAATCAACTGTTTTGTAATCGGAAAGGTTATAATTCAATAACCTTACCCGAAAATACATATTCAAACAGTTTGTGCTCGAGAGGATTAGAAATCATCAAACCTTACTCGAACTTACATATTCAGCCTATTTTAGGCAAAATGCAACACTTTTTGACTTAAACCATTTTTCAAAGACATTTCTAAGTTATGTATCATTTCAGAACATAGTTTAAGAGCAAATGGTGCATTAAGAGATCAAATTTCAGTTATACTTCACTTCAAAACAATTTCTTTTATAAACTGAAAAGATCTCAGGAATGGGATCATATTGACTAAGTAGCTATCTCATTACTTCACTCTTAGCATTATTATGACAACTTAGATAAGTTAACAGCAGGTATAAACTTAGCATGATTTTCATCTCTTTGGTGATATGATTAAGATTCAATTTGAGCATAATGCAATAATGGTCAACACTGTGCTATGATGCCTCATATCTCTTCTCAAAGCTTATTTGGCTTTCCCCAGATCACCCCAATTTGACTCCAACCTCCTGTATTTGGTCAAAAATAGTTTTTGTATGACAGAACTTATTGTAATTTTGCAATTTTGATATTCAAACATGTATAGAGGTTGAACGTTGGACTTATAGTTAGCAACATGCCTTTCATTCAAGATGAGACAGTTTTTGTCAACATCTTTGTAGTTCTTGTTGTAACCCTCTTGTTTGATAAAATATCTAAAACATTTATCAACTTTTGGTTGATTTATTCATTCTTCCCCTTGTTTTTGATATTTTCTTAAATTTTCTTAAAGCATGTTCTTTGTCATATATAAAAAAATGTTTCATTTTGGTTGACCAAATAACAACAGGCTTGTGTATGACTGGGTAATCACTTTTCTGCCATATCATTCGAAGAGATCTATCTTGAGACATGCAAAACAACTATGCATCTCCACATAAAGATTAGCATTTTCATTATGTTTATATCACCTTAGATTTTACATCATCATGGGAAAACAACCATACATGTTAATGACTATACTAAGGCCTTTTTAGCCTATTAATTCCATATGATCAGCGAAGTGGTCAATGTACTATCATTTCCCATAAATACAGTTTAATATTCAATCACCCCAATATCTCTTCATTGTCAGGTTAATGGCTATCCTGTTTGACCAAAAGTGGTCAACAGGACCAAACATACATGAGAATATATGTCCTTTCAAAGTCAGAGTTATTGACATAGTTTTAAGTGAAGGAATAAGAAACAAGTCATAATTGCCCCAAATGCATTCAGTTTTCAGGTCAATGGCTATCCTTTGAATCTAAGAGATTCAAGGACCAAACATACACAAGTGCATGTCCTTCCAACTGGGCAAATGACATAATTTTCAGCAAAAACAACTGTGGAGATCTTTTCCTTTAAAAAAAAATCCTTCTTTTAAGCTTCTTAAAAGCTTGAACTGAATAATCTTATCATATCTCTACACCTTAATCAACTTGCTCATGTTTTGACCAAAATATAGTATTTATGCAAAATTCATTATAAATTTCATTGAATCACATAATTTTGACATAAAACACATTTTGACACAAACAGTTGCATCACATACTCAAATCTTAATCATTCTATCATCATCAAGAAAAACAGACTGTAATATCATTCAATGTCTATTCTACCTTAACAACTTCAGAAGATCATATTAAGAACATATTCAAGTAACCATAAACACGTGATTACCCATGACATTATATAAGCAATTAATCTCACCTAAACAGATCAAATTACTTATCATAACATCAGATCAGTTAACAAGATAGTCAAGTATTATCATCAAATTCAACCAAATTGCACAAATATTTACTCAAGCACCTATCAGTTAACATCAAAACAGTGACATAATCAAAACATATTGAACAACATATTCAGCAGCATATTCAGCAACATATTCAACTTGTGTAACCTCTTCTAAAATATTCAAGTAGCACATAGAGGTACACAAATAAGCACACATCCTTAATCAGATTTCATCAGAGTTGATCATCCCCAGGGCTTTCAAAAGAAAGTTGAACCTGGTTCTATCAAGTGGTTTGGTGAATAGGTCAGCCAGATTATCACTTGTATCAACTCTTTGCATGTCAATCAAACCCTTTTCACTACAATCTCTGATGAAGTGATGTCTGATTTCAATATGCTTAGTCTTAAAATGTTGCACAGGATTCTTAACAGTAAAATATGCAGCAGTATTATCAATCAGAATAGGGGTGTTTAGAAAGTTCAAACCATAGTCCAGCATCTGATTCTGAATCCAGAGAACTTGTGCACAGCAGGCAGATGCAGCAACATATTCAGCTTCTGCAGTGGAGATTGACACTGTGGTCTGTTTCTTGCATTGCCATGACACTAGCCTGTCACCCAAAAACTGGCATCCTCCTAATGTTGACTTTCTACTCATATTACATCCATCATAATCACTGTCTGTATATGCAATCAGATCAAAGGATTGGTTCTTTGGATACCAAATCCCTAAGTCTGGTCTTCCCTTCAAATATCTGAATATTCTTTTCACAGCATTCATGTGGGAGACTTTTGGATTTGACTGGAACCTAGCACATACACACACAGCAAACATGATATCTGGTCTTGTTGCAGTCAGATACATCAGAGATCCAATCTTTGCTCTGTATTCATGTTCATCAACTGACTCCCCCTTTTCATCAGCTATCATCTTTTCTTTGGTGTCCATTGGAGTTGAGGCAGCCTTGTAATCATGATAGTTGAACTTATTCAGAATGTCCTGCACATACTTAGCTTGGTGAATGAAGATTCCTTCATCCTTTTGTTGAACTTGTAGTCCCAGAAAGAAATTCATTACGCCAATGGAACTCATGCTGTACTTGGACTTCATCACCTCTTCAAACTCCAAACACATATTTTCATTTGTAGATCCAAATATGATATCATCAACATAGACTTGTACAAGCAGCAAATCTGACCCTTGTCTTTTGTAGAAGAGTGTCTTGTTAATGGCTCCCCTTGTGAAGCCATTTTCAAGTAAATGAGTTGATAACTCATCATACCATGCTCTAGGAGCCTGATGTAAACCATAAGGGGCTTTGTTTAGCTTATACACCCTGTTTGGATACATGGGATCCTCAAAACCTGGTGGTTGAGTCACATACACTTATTCATCAATCTTTCCATTAAGGAATGCAGATTTGACATCAAGCTGGAATACTTTGATGTTCTTTGAGGCAGCATATGCAAGAAAAATCCTTATGGCTTCCAGTCTTGCAACTGGTGCAAACACTTCCTCAAAGTCTATCCCTTCCTTTTGAAGACATCCCAGTGCTACAAGTCTTGCTTTGTTCTTAATCACCAAACCCCTTTCATCCCTTTTGTTTCTGAACACCCATTTGGTTCCTATTGCATATCTGTCATGTGGCTTGTCTACAAGATCCCATACATGTAAATCTCTAAACTGGGCCAATTCCTCTTGCATTGCCTCTACCCAACTATTGTCTTTTAAAGCTTGAGCAATGTTCTTTGGTTCTAATTGGGATAGAAAGCAAGAGTACAGACAGATGTTAGCTATCTCAGAATGACTCCTTGTTACTCTTTCATGCAGGTTACCAATGATATTTCCAGCAGGATGATTCTTTTCAACAGTAGGAGTTTGTATTATCATATTTGTAGACAGATTTGTGTCAAGATTTGTTTCATTGATTTCAGGTTCTTCAATGATCAAATCAGCTTCTGCATCATGAAACTCTGGTGCTTCATCATTGGTTTGTCTTGAAGTAGATGCACCATTGTTTCCCAGATTCAAACTTTGAAATAAGTCTTCAAATCTTGCTGTTGTTGCAGCTTCTTTATCATTTGTTTTATTGCCTGTGTCACTCCTACTATGAACATGATCATTTTGTACATCAGTACTATCTTGACTTGTCATTTCCTGATCTTGTTCAATGTCATTCTTTGAGGAGCTATTCACAAAAGTGTATTCTTTTTCTGTTCCAGCTACTTTCTTCCACAATTCTTCCAAGTCCAGTTCTTTCTTCTTATTTTCTTCAAGTACACTGGTCTTGTAGAATGTTTCATCAAAGTCTTCAGAATAAATCTTGAATGACTTTATCAATTTTTCATGATCAAACAGCCATGTTGCACCACTGACTGTGTTGAATTGATTCTCATTAAAATTAATGTCAGATGACTCTATTACACTCATGTGATCTTTCACATAAACTCTGTAAGCCTTTGAGTGAGTAGAATATCCAACAAAGAAACAGTCTAGTGACTTAGTTTGAAACTTGTTCAAATAGTCTCTAGTGTTTAATAAGAAACATTTGCAGCCAAATGGCTTGAAGAACTTGATGTAAGGCTTTCTATTGTTAAAAATCTCATATGGAGTTTTATCATGCCTTTTGTTCACAAGCACTCTGTTCTGAACATAACAAGCAGTGTTGATTGCTTCAGCCCAGAATGTGACAGGTAAGTTAGCATCAGCCAACATGGTTCTTGCAGCTTCTATTAGTGTTCTGTTTCTCCTTTCTGCAACACCATTTTGTTCAGGAGTTCTTGGAGCTGAAAATTGTTGAAGTATTCCTTTCATCGCACAAAATTCTTCCATAACTCCATTCTTGAACTCAGTACCATTGTCACTTCTCAGCATCTTCACTTTCTTATTCAGATTGTTTTCAATCATTGTGACACAACCTTTAATCAACTCAGCAGTCTCATCTTTAGTGCTTAGGAAATAAACCTAAGTATATCTTGAATAGTGATCAATGATCACCAAACAGTATCTTTTCTTTCCAATACTTGGTACACTCACAGGACCAAAAAGATCCATGTGAAGTAACTCAAGTGGTTGATCAATTGAGTTGATGAGCTTTGTCTTATGAGTAGACTTGTGTTGTTTTCCCTTCTGACATGAGTCACAATGATCATCTGACTTAAATTCTCTTGTAGGTAAACCAATCACATGTTCACCCTTGACCAGTCTATTCATATTCTTTAAGTTCACATGACACAACTTCCTATGCCACAATTTAGATTCATTTTCAGTGGCTTTGGACACAAAACATGCATCACCTCTTGAAATAGCATCTTTAATATTCAACTCATACAAGTTGTCATTTCTTGGTGCCATCATCATAATCATTTCAGGTGGGATCACAAACTCAGGTTTTAAGATGAAACAATGAGAATCATCAAAACTGACTTTGTAACCCTTATCACACATTTGAGATATACTCAACAAATTGTATTGTAGTCCCTCAACATGAAAAACATTGTCAAAAGACACCTTCCCATTTGTCAATATCCCTTTACCCACAATCTTTCCTCCATTTTCATCACTCCCAAAGGCAACTGGACCCTCATACTTCTCTACATAATTCACAAGTGACCTCTTGTCACAAGTCATGTGCCTAGAACAACCACTATCCATATACCATATATCATTCAATGGAGTGGCCTGTTTCTTAGATGAAGATGCAGAGTCTATGGCCATGAATGCCACATTAGCTCTTCTGATATCATCTGCTATATCTTCCTCATGGTTACTCCAGTCAAAGCTTCCCTCATGCTGAGTAGTTACTGCCACGTTGCCTTGATTTCTTGGTTGATTTTGGTTTGCTGGAATGTTTTGAGTTGCAGGGATTTGAATAGCTTGATTCTGATTGTTGTTCATTTAATATACTTGATTCTGATTCATGCCCTGCTGGTTGTTCATCTGAGGCTAATAGTGGTTATTAAAATTGGGATTGAAGTTGTTGTTTGGATGGAAGTTGTTGTTGTTGGGATTGAATCCTTGGTTATTGTTGAAGTTCTGCTGGTTGTTGTTTCTATGCACATTCTGCTGGTATTGTTGTTGGTTTCTAGGCTGTTGGAATTGATTGATTTGAAAGTTCCTTGGCAAATTGCACTCTCTTGCAAAGTGTCCAGGCTGTTGACAGTTGTAGCAGGTAGCCTTGGATTTATCAAATCCTATTCTCTCATTTGGTCCAGAAACTAGTGATCTACCAGTTCTGTTGAACAGTCTCTTGCTTCTTAATACCAACATTGCAGCTTGCCATTTGAGATCCATGTCTTCAAGGTCATCAGCATCTATTTGTTCCAAATCATCCTGCACTACACTTGTGTGAATTATGTTTTTGGCCACAAATGCATTGTAGGACTCAGTGAACATAGACATTAGGGCTTGTGCATCATTCCCTTGAACATGCCCTGTACCAGCACTTTGAGCATTTCCATTTCCCACAAAAACTGAATCATCATCAACCAATTGAACATTAAATCTCTGTTGACCACTTTGATTGCTTGAACCACCTCCAATGAAAGACCTAGCAGTCTCATTGTTGTGATCACTTGGTTCTTCAATGATGGGAATTTGTTGTTGATTCTTTGTTGTAAGATTCCCCATTGGAGCAATTATAGCATTTGACACATTGAAACTTGGTTTATCTTTCTTGATCATTTCATTCTCAATCATTTCAAGTTCAGCAGCTTGAAGAAAACATACTACATCATCCAATTTCAATTCATTGAAATTTTGCTTTTAAAGGATGAATTTGCAAGCAGTATACCATTCTTTTGGCATTGAGTTGAGCAACTTTGTATTTAAATCAAAGTCAGTCATTACATAGTCAGTTGTTCTCAACTCATTCACAATACTCAGAAAACGTTCTAGTATTGACTTCAACCTTTCACCATTTCTATACTTGAATCTTTCTAACTGTTGCTTCAGTCTTTGCTTCTTAATGTTATTCAATTCAGTATTCCCTTCATACATCTCAAGGATTGCATCATACATTGCCTTAACACTTTGATGACGTGCAACCTTTGTGAGGATTTCCCAAGACAGACCAAGTTTGAGCATAGCCAAAGCCCTGTCATCAACCTTTCTCATTCTCTCTCTAAGAGCAGCAATAGCATTTGCATTAGCACCTTCTTCAACAACAGCTTGTGGTCCATTCTTGATAGAATTCCACATATCCACATCATTATAACAAACAGCAGCCTCAAAAAGCACTTTCCACTTGGTAAAGTTCTCCTGACCATACAATCTAGGTATCTTATTAGTAGACACCTCTTATTATCCAGACATTTTCTTAAAACAAAAGTTAAGCTTTTATCGAAAATAGAGTACAATAATCAGATCTGAATAAATTCTTAGATCTGAGGTGTCTGATATGAATAGAACAAGATTTAACAATAAAAATCAAAGCTTTAAGTGAAATAAGGAAAAGAAAACACCTAAAACTTGTAGATCTGGAAAAAAAATGAAGAAAAGAGCCTCTGACGTCACAAATCAATCGAACAGTGCTCTGCTTACGTCATTCTTCTTCAAAACTTAATCAGCAACAATCTTTCTAAAAATAGCAGCAACCGGCTCTGATACCACTTGTTTGTACCGTTTCGGATCGGATCTTAATCAATCATGTCATAACTCACACAAAATTAATCGTGTTGACAAGAGAGTTAATGACGGGTTACTATGTTTAGAAAGATGACCGTTTGTTAGAGGCGGAATCAATAACAAACATACGGTTGCAATGAATATTCAAAATACGAAGACACACGGAGGATTCACTCAAAAGATTTCCATTTATATAACTTTAATCATACAAAAGGATAATCGATTAGGGTTTAGGAGGAATCCTAGGACAGCCGTCACACACACAATATTCTCTTAATTAATGTGTCGGTCTTATCCGTATTGTCTCGTATTTTCCGTCTTTTTGGCGGCGTGCCCTAATTATTCTATTTATAGGCCTGCCAACCTAGGACAGGCTGTCATTCCTTCTAGAAACCCTATCCGATAGTACATATTCAATTTACATATTCAAAAATTATACTAAGTGTAAAACAAGTCTTCCGGGTAGGCTTTTCATTAAACTTCAGTCTCCGAGTACGCAGCGTACTCGGCCTTCCTTCAGACTTGGTAAACATAGAAGTGTACTCAGAATCAGTTTCCGGGTAGACTTTACTTAACAAATATTTTACTAAGTAAAATATTCACCGAGTAGACTTCAATCTTCTTGAATTTATCAAACTTTGCTCGACAAATCCTTACGAGCAACCTTGTTCTTCTATGATCCTGTTCGGCTCATTGTTAGTTAAACAACTTATTGATAAGGCGTACTCGGGAGTACATACCTTACTCGAGCCGAACCTTACTCGATATAACTTAGAGATATTCCATCAACTCATCAAGTATACTCGGACCATAATTATTAAAGAATACCTTGCCCGGTCTTCCAATTACTTGGCTTCTTGGACTTGGTTGACCAAACCTTACTCGGAAGAGTAAAATACTTGGTCTTGAAGAACAATCCTGCTTGACAAAGTGAACCTTACTCGGATATGCCAAATAGATGAACCTTACTGGGAAATCACCAAAAAGCATACCTTGCTCGGGTATCCACTTAAGAAGATTATTTGAAGTAAACCATGCCCGGAAGGCAAAATCTCGTACTCGGCTAAGTAAAAGCTTACTCGAAGGTCCAAGGTGTACCCAGGTTCAATACTTAGCAGTTTCTGAGGAGGTTGAGAAGATTCCGATCTTCAATATTTTTCATTTAGGTCAAATCTCCTCATTTGGGTCAAACTCTTGACCCAACATTAGTGGGACAAACAATTTGGTCAAGTTATTCCCCTCCCCACACTTGAATCTCACATTGTACTCAATGTGATAAGATTCATGAAAATATAAAAATTCTAGTTGAGTATTATGGGTTAAAATGGAGAGTTACTTCCCTACGGGTTCACGAAATTTTGACAGAGCGTCCCCTGTTTTTCGTCCGTTTTCCTGTTTTTATACCTGTATAATATAAAACTGCAAACAACCACAAACAACCAAGCATAAACTGCTGAAAATTGGGTATGGAATCATCCATCCCTAGCCCTATTGGGCTAAATTAGAACCTATCATAATGTCTTTGGCACCAACGGCCATAAAATATCCAAATCAACATAAAAATAAACAAACAAGTACGATGAAAATTAAATTGTTTAAAACACATAAAAAGTTCATGAAATACTACCAATCCGTGCCCATGCCCGACCTACCAGTTCCGCCAGTCATCAGTTACCCGTGGATGGCTTACGAATCCTTGTTCGTGCGTACTCAGCTTCAATTCTGTCTTCTCATTCGTCCTCCATCAGCATTTCCAACTGGCTTTCCGGGTCCCAAATGTCGCCTCGGCTGTTAATGAACCTCCACATTTCTGGTCTTGCACTAAAGATTTGGGCTATCTGCAATTTGTAACATAGTTTGAGGTTAAGAGCAATAGGTTTCGGGCTTTCTGTTCCTTCCGTGTCTACGTCATAAGCTTCGTAAAGCTTGTAAATCCATGCACCGCCGTAGAGTGGGGTACTTGTACATTCAGCGGTTGCATTGGTCCTGAAAAGTTGACAAAAGAGATAAGTAATGTTGCAGTCAACTTTATTCCTCATACAGTAAAGTGCCCACAGATCCCGTAAATTCACCACCCCTTTATTTTTGCTACGTGCTGTTATCGTTTTGCTTAACAGCTGGTGAATATATTTCATCAGTGGATCTCGTAAGGCTGTGCTTCTCGAAACATTGACGTGGTTTGTTTCATCCTCGAAACCTAACAATTCCCATGCTCATGATTGTGTATCCCCAATCTCATTATCGCCTTCGTTTTCAAATGTTATCTTTGCGTAGGCCCAGAGTTCTTGTTCTGTTTCGTCTTTCGTGTAAATTCCCATATCAATTCCAAGTTGGGTAAAAGACGTGGTGCGCCACACACCTCCACATAGGAACTCAATTGCATCTTCATCCCACATATCTAAATTCTTCTTTTTTATGTTAAAGGATGCCAAGAATTCCCTTGTTAGTTCTGTTACCGACTCCCCTGTTTGCTCAAAAACCTTTTTCCACGGCCCAATCACAAATGTGTTGTATCTGTTCCATTGATTAACTCGGCGTAGAGTGTCTTGGCAAGCATAGAAATTTGGTTCAGGGACTCTTCTGTTTAAGTGGCTTAGCCATGCATTTGCTTGTCTGTCTCTTGCGTCATTTCCGTTGAAGACCAAAAATGCATGAACATCTTCTCCAAACTCAGCCATCTGCAGTTTACACTTATATTAGTCAAAATTCACGAAAAATTTGCATTTTGCTGAAACAGAAGGTAAAGCACGGCGGCGTGCTTCCAGAAGCACGGTACCGTGCTGCTGCTTCTGGTTCAGTTCCTTTGACTTTTGGTTGACCACGACTTGTGTTGTTTTGGGCATGGCTCGTGTTTCTAATAACGATTTCTAACTTACTCAGACTCAAACCCTCGTTTCTAACCGGTTATATCAATTGGGTTTAATGGTGGGTCGGGTATTTGTGCAAAAACCCAAACCCGATTTGTTTCTTTCAATTAAACCCTAACCATCAATCATTCAACAATCTATTCATCATAACCAAGCATAATAACCCATACCCTATTCGGGTTTTGACCCGATTTGGTCGATTTGAACAATTTTAGGGTTAATCTAAACCTAGAATGACGAATTTGGACAATATAATTGTTAAATTAACATACCTTAGGTTTAGAATCGAAGATTTAATGAAGAAATTCGTGAAATAGTTGAGGTTTCGGCGGTTCCCGTAGTGAAAAATAGGGTTTGAAGTGATAGAAAGTTATTTTATTAAGTTAAAAACTCTTAACTGCCCTGACACAAAAAACACGGCCCCGTGTTTTAGGAAGCACGGTACCGTGCTGCATAGTGCAGACAATACTGTTTTGTTTATTTGTCGAGCTGGTTTGTTTTTAACTGGGTTTTATTTTTGGTTATTTTAAACTTGGTAAAAACATCCTAAATTTCATTAAGAACATAAATGTAAAGACATAATTAAAGATAGATGAAATGAAAAGTACAACAACAATTCTCGGGTCCTAACACATAGTTCTAGCGGAAACAACTTAAACGAAAAACAAAGGCAGAAACTTCAACGGCCACCACTTCCGAACAAGTCCTGGATGTGTGGTGGTGCTCGTTTGGCTTCCAAAAGTTCCTCAAGCTTTTTGTTGAGCGTGACGATTTCTCGGTTAAGAAAGTTAACTTTGGAAGTCACATCCTTGTGGTGGCCATCCACAACATGGAAGTTTTCGAACTTAAGCAGGTCGACTTTGTTAATCAACTCGACTACTCGAGCTTCGGTTTGCATATTGCTTTCAACTTGATCTCTTACGATGCTTTGGAGTCGCATGACTTGTTCCTCAGGAAGGAAGATTCATGTTGTTTCCCTTTTTTCACTAGCTTCCATTCAACCCGTTTTCCTTCCATTTAGGTAATTTTTGTTTGGTGTGAATGGAATAGTGAAATTATGCATGCATTATATAGAGACCGGAAAGTTGAACACGGCACCGTGCATTAGGAAACACGGCCCCATGTTGCTATAAGAATAAATGTTCCTGAGTCAGAGAATTGTACGGAGTCAGCGCATATCATGCTGAAGATTCTAGGGTGACCACGGCGTCGTGTTTCAGAAAGCACGGCCCCGTGCTTTTTGTCCCAGTGTTTTTCATTTTAATTTTTCAACATGATTTACTATCCGGAATTTTTAGAATGACGTTTATTGTGATAATTTGGAAGTTTGGTCATCTAAAAATTACCTTTCATTAAATAAAGATCCTAGAACAATTTCAGGATGAGCCCGGTTTTCCTAAGAAAATAGTCGAGTTAAGCCCGAAGTCCTAACACATTGTGCTTAATGCACTTGATTACACATAAAAGCATAAAATTAAGTTTCCAAGAGTTCCCCGGAAGGCTCTCCTCCTCTGAATGGTCCTGGTGGTGGAAAATACGTGAAACCGAGAACTTAAAATTTGAGTTGCTCGTTGATGTCTCGGAGTTCCATTTTCATGTTTTCCACATATTCGGTGAGTTGTATGAGACGCATCTCCGCAAGGAGATTCATTTCGGTGAGTTCTTTCACGAGTTCTTGAAGTTTCAAAAGAAGCTCGGTTTTGGAAACATGGCAGACATCATTTCTCGGATGTCGGGAAACGGGAATTGCTTCATTCATCTCAGTTGGTATGCTGAATTTTCAGAGGTTTTTGGTTTGTTTTTGGTTTGTCCAAGGAATGCAATGACACAAGGTGCCTTTTATAACCAAACAGGAAACCAAGCACGGCACCGTGCTTATGGAAGCACGCCCCCGTGTTTTTAGTCTGACAATTCAGTTACAAACCAGTCTGACTGAGATTTTTGCAGCGTAGATGCCGACCCGTATTTTTCGGCACGAGACCGTGCTTTTGAAAGCACGCCCCCGTGGTTTTTATGTTTTCTAAAAATAAATATTTTCTTTAGTTATTTACAAGGCCTAGTTTTGAGAAGGTCTTGGCCAGACCTTATTTCCTCACGTTCTTAATCAAGAAGTTTGGAGGGTTAATACCTCCAGCACTTCTTCGAGTGGACCGTCGATATATGGTTTTAATCGATGTCCATTTACTTTGAACTTCTGGCCGTTTGAATTTGAAATTTCGATGGTTCCATAGTTAAAAAATGTTTCCACTACGTATGGACCTGACCATCGGGATTTCAGTTTTCCTGGGAAAAGACGTAAACGAGCGTTGTATAGCAGTACACGATCGCCGATTTTAAATTCTTTATTTACTTTTAAATGAGCGTCGTGTATGCGTTTAGTCTTTTCTTTGAGGACCAGGAATTTTCATAGGCCATTGTTCTTTGTTCCTCGAGCTCACGAATTTGATCTTCCCGGTTTGCTCCGGCGGACGTTAGATCAAAGTTCACTGCTCTAAGGGTCCAGTAGGCTTTGTATTTCAATTCTACTGGTAGATGACATGCCTTCCCGTAAACGAGCTTGAAGGGTGTCGTTCCTATGGGAGTTTTGTAGGCCGTCCTAAGGGCCCACAATGCGTCATCTAATTTTTCTGCCCAATTTTTGCGATTCATCCCCACACTTCTTTCCAGAATTCTCTTAATTCCTCGATTCGAGACTTCCACCTGTCCACTGGTCTGCGGGTGATATGGTGTTGCCAGGCGGTGGTGAACCCCATATCGTGCTAAGACCTTGTCCATCAGGGTGTTACAGAAGTGAGTACCTCTGTCGCTGATGAGGGCTTGTGCTTCTACCCATTTAGATACGTAATCGACTGCTACAAGAATGTATTTGTTTCCGAATGAGTTAAGAAACGGCCCCATGAAATCTATTCCCCATACATCAAAGATTTCACAAATTTGAATGCCCTTTTGAGCCATCTCATTTTTCGATGAGATGTTCCCGGCTTTTTGACAAGCATCGCATGCTTGGATCAAAGTTTGTGTATCTTTGTATATAGTGGGCCAGAAAAATCCTGCATCAAACACTTTTCTGACCGTGGTGGCGGTACCGTGGTGTCTGCCTGTTGGTCCTTCATGACAGTGTTTGAGAATGTCTAAGGCCTCCTTGCCTGCTACGCACCTACGAATGACTAGATTCGCACCTATCCTAAATACGTATGGATCTCCCAGAAGTAAAACTTAAGATCGGAGAAGAATTTCTTTCGCTGTTGATGGGTAAGTCCTTTTCTGAGAATTCTACAAGCTAAGTAATTGGTGGCGGTACCGTGGTGTCCGCCTGTTGGTCCTTCATGACAGTGTTTGAGAATGTCTAAGGCCTCCTTGCCTGCTACACACCTACGAATGACTAGATTCGCACCTATCCTAAATACGTATGGATTTTCCCATAAGTAAAACTTAAGATCGGAGAAGAATTTCTTTCGCTGTTGATGGGTAAGTCCTTTTCTTAGAATCCTACAAGCTAAGTAATTTGCGAAGTCGCCATACCAAGGACTTTCATCTTTTTCCTTTATTACGTCTTGAATGTGCATGAGGACTTCATGTGGGAAATTATCATTGATAATTTCCTTGTGAAGTTCTTCGGGGGTTGGACATTCTAAACGTGAAAGATGGTCTGCGGCTACATTTTCTGCTCCTTTCTTGTCTTTAACTTCGATATCGAATTCTTGGAGTAGTAGGATCCATCGGATGAGTCTAGGTTTGGCATCTTGTTTGTTGAATAGGTATCGTATTGCGGCATGATTGGTGTAAACTATGGTTTTGGAAAGAACTAGGTATGATCTAAATTTTTCAAAGGCAAATACTACCGCTAGTAACTCTTTTTCTGTTGTGGTATAATTTTCTTGTGCATCATTAAGAGTTTTACTGGCATAGTAAATTGGGTGAAAGTGTTTTTCTTTGCGTTGTCCGAGTACGGCTCCAACTGCAAAGTCGCTTGCATCGCACATGATTTCGAATGGAAGGGTCCAATCGGGTGTGGTCATGATTGGTGCGTTGACAAGTTTGTCCTTCAGTTTATTGAATGACTCAACAAATTCCTCAGAGAAGACGAATGGTGCGTCTTTTTCTAGAAGTTAGGTCATAGGTCTTGAGATTTTTGAGAAGTCTTTTATGAAGCGGCGGTAGAAACCTGCGTGACCTAGGAAACTTCTAATGGCTTTGACCGAAGTTGGCGGCGGAAGTTTGGATATGGTTTCTATTTTGGCCCTATCAACTTCTAGTCCGTTTTAAGAAATCTTGTGTCCTAAAACAATGCATTCATTTACCATAAAGTGGCATTTTTCCCAGTTGAGCACTAGATTTACTTCTTCACACTTAGCTAACATTTTGTCTAGGTTTTTCAGGCAATGATCGAAAGAGTCTCCAAAGACTGAGAAGTCGTCCATGAAAACCTCCATAGAGTTTTCGATCATTTCATGAAAGATGGCTACCATGCAACGCTGGAAGGTGGCTGGAGCATTGCATCGTCCAAATGGCATTCATCGGTAGGCGAAGGTTCCGTATGGACATGTAAAAGTAGTTTTCTCCTGATCTTCAGGAGCAATGGGAATCTGAAAGTATCCGGAAAATCCATCAAGAAAACAGTAGAACATTTTTCCAGACAGTCATTCGAGCATTTGGTCTATGAAAGGAAGTGGAAAATGATCTTTTCTTGTGGCATCATTAAACTTCCGGTAATCAATGCAAACTCGCCAGCCTGTGATGGTTCTCATGGGTATTAGTTCGTCCTTCTCGTTCATTACGACCGTCATTCCTCCCTTCTTGGGTACTACCTGAACGGGACTTACCCAAGGTGAGTCTGAGATTGGGTAGATTAATCCGGCATCAAGCAGTTTGATTACTTCCTTCTTCACCTCATCTTGCATGTTAGGATTGAAACGTCTTTGATGTTGGACCACGTGTTTGTGTTCTTCTTCCATGAGGATTTTGTGAGTACAAAAGGAGGGACTGATGCCCTTGATATCTATGATCTTCCATGCGATAGCCTTCTTATGGTTTTTGAGAACCTTAAGAAGTTCGTCTTTCTCTTCTTTGGAAAGGTGAGATGAAATAATTACTGGGAGTTGAGAGTCTTTTTCTAGAAAGGCGTATTCGAGATGGTTTGGTAGTTCTTTTAACTCTAAGGCTGGTGGTTCTTCAATTGATGGTTTTAATTTTTCATTGTTTTCAATGATTTCGCATATCGTTTCTTATTCTTCTTGGTAGTTATTGTTGAGATTTTCGTTTTCTAAAATGGGTTTGTTGAGTGTTTTGTCTAAGACTTGTGTTTCTATGGGGGTATTAATGGAGGAATCTCGCATATAGCAACTTACGATGGAGTCTATGATGTCAACACAATATAAAGTGTCATCGTGTTGTTGCGGATATTGCATAGATTTTCCTATGTCAAAAGTGATTGCCTCGTCATTGACCCTGAGAGTGAGTTTACCGATGCAAACATCAATGATAGCCTTTGCGGTGGCTAAAAAGGTCTACCTAAAATTAGAGGTACACTTTTGTCTTCCTCCATGTCTAGAATCACAAAATCTACTGGGAAAACAAATTTGTCAATTTTGACAAGCATGTTTTCAACAATGCCCCTAGGATATTTAACGGATCGGTCAGCTAACTGAATGCTCATGCGGGTGGGCTTTGGTTCTCCTATCCCTTGTTTTGCAAAAACCACATAAGGCATTAAATTAACACTAGCTCCTAAGTCAGCCAGGGCATTGGTAATAGATAATTTCCAATGAGACAAGGGATAGTAAAGCTCCCTGGATCGGTCATCTTTGTTGGTAGCTTGCTTTGGAGGACAGCTGAACATTCTTCACTTAGGGTGACATGCGAGAGTTCCTCCAGCTTCCTTTTGTTTGTCAGCACTTCTTTGAGAAACTTGGCATATTTTGGCATCTGAGCAATAGCTTTGTCAAAAGGGATGTTGATATGGAGTTGTTTGAAGAGTTCTAGAAACTTCCCATACTGGGCTTCCAATCGCTCCTTCTTCAGTCTTCCAGGGTATGGAATAGGTGGAACATAAGTTCGGACTGGCTCCTTAGGTTGGATTATGCTTGTTGGGGTCAGCCTTTCCTGCGTTTCATCAGGAGACTTCTTCTCCATAACTGGTTCTGAGGTTGGTGAGACAACAGTGGTCGTACTGCTTCGTAATGTAACGGCGTTAGCTGTTGCATTCGGGTTGGTGATTGTGTTGCTTGGAAGGGTGCCAGGTGGTCTTTCGGATAATTGTCGGGCAATTTGTCCGATTTGGGTTTCTAGGTTCTGAAGTGATGCTTGTTGACTTTTGAGATGGGCTTCATGTTTTAATAATACTCCGCTGATATCAACAGCTCTTGAGTCGGCTTTCTTTTCTGCTTCATTTGTTTTGGTCATTAATTGGATTAACATTTCTTCGATCTTTGAGTAGCTCGGGTTTTGATGGTTACTCGAGCTTTGGTTTTGGTATTGAGTTTTAGGTTGGAAGGATTGATTCATCGGTCTCTTTTCGAATCCTGGTAGGGGTTGAGTGTTACCTCCGTCTTTCCAGCTGAAGTTTGGATGGTTTCTCCAACCTGGGTTGTAGTTATTGCTGAAAGCGTTGTCCTGTCGAGCGATGAAATCGACTTCTTCCATGGCCATAATGACTTGTTTACAGTCACTCGTCTTATGATTTCCTCCACAAGTGTCACAGGTGAGACTGTTTTTTGATAGCTCGGCTTGAAGTTGTTCGAATTTTTTAGAAAGAGCTTCAAGCTGTGCTGTGACAAGGGTGTTGGAATCAACGTGGTGTATTCCTTTATGGGTAGGTTAAGATCTTGGTGGGTTGTAAGCAAAACTCTTCTTTGTGGCCTTCTCCAGGACTTCAAATGCTTCGTTAGGTGATTTGGATCCCAGGTCTCCACCAGCGATCTGGTCGATGGCCTGTTTGTTTTGACTGGATTGTGCGTCAAATAAAGTTTGTACTTGTAACCATGCGCTCAGTCCATGATGTGGGCATCTTCTTAAAAGACTTTTGTATCTTTCCCATGCTGCGTGTAACGATTCATCATCATCGGTTCGGAATCCGGTAATGCTGGCTCGGTATTTGGCAGTTTTGTCGGGCGGAAAATATTTGAGGAGAAACTGTTCAATCATCCGGTCCCAAGTGGTAATAAAACCAGAGGAAAGAGATTCTATCCATTCTAGGGCTTGGCCCCTTAGAGAGAACTGAAAGAGTTTAAGCTTGATTTGATCTTCTGAACAGTTTTGGATTTTAAAGGTTCCGCAGATTCGTAAGAATCGAGATATGTGAGAAAGAGGGTCTTCGTCGAGGAGACCATGAAATTGAACTGAATTTTCCACCATATGAATGGTGCTTGATTTGATTTCGAAATTTTCGGTGATTTCGGGTGGAGCCACTCCATTGCCGTAGCCTTCAAGAGTTGGCTTGGCATACTGGCTCATGTTCGGCTCATTGTTCTGGGCCGCCATCATTTCTTCAGTTTGATTTTCTCCTGATGTGGTGGCGTCTACTGATTCGTATTTGATTGCTTCTGCGGTTTCTGTAGTCCGTTTACGAGTTCGTCGACGAAAGAGTCGTTCCGGTTCAGAAATTGGAGAAACAAGCTCAGGCTCAAAAGTATAGGACATACATAGGACTAAATCAAAATTAAACACTATAGCAAAAGATAGCTAAAGTTAGTCTAAAAGGTTAGTCTAGTATTAAACTACGAGTTGTGCTACGCTATTTTTAACTAAACTAAACTGAGGTCTTAATTAAGCTAGAGTAAAGTTAAGGTAAATAAAGGTAAAAAGTAGGCTAGCCGTAAAATTATATTTTAGTATTTCGTAAAAATTAAAAATAAAGTGAAATAGAAGTTAAAAATTTGTACAACTATAAACAATGATTAAATTAAAACTTGGATCGTTCTTAGAAACGTACCTTGTCCCCGGCAACGGCGCCAAAAACTTGATGCGTGCTGTGTAGCTTGTATAAAATATGATAGATTGGATATTTAGCTTTTGCACAAGATCGTGTTTTAAATTTATAAAAGTGATTTTTACAAAGACTAAACACACACAAAATAGGCAAGTGTACCTATCGTATATGTAGAATACTATTGGTAAGAACCAAGTATCGATCCGTGGACACAAAGGTTTCTAATAATAAATCGTTGTTTTACTTCAATCGGAGGTTTTAATCATTTTGAGGTTAATTTTGAACTTTTTATAAAATATAAATAATTATATATATATAATATATAGGTGACCAAGATAAGAAATTCTAAACGAGTTGTTCAATTATACGAATGTTACCATCCAAGATCAAGAATCCACTCCATTTTAGCATTGATAATTAATATGTAGACATGTGATAAACTTACCGTAGCAATATATGATAGATAACTCCTTAACCCAAAGTGAGCATCTTTGGAACTAAGGAGATGATATGCGCATTTTAAAGTCCACCCTTTCCTAATGTCATACCATCTCAATGATGTCAATTTAAGTTGGCAAGTAGTTTCGTTAAGTAGAAAGATTAGGATTGACTTCAATTTCTCGAATACCAATTCTAACAACTTCGGGTGATTGTAGTTCATCACACAACCTCCCCTTGGTTGATTTAAGTAGGTTATGATTACACATTCCATTAACATATGGTTTCTTTAGCTAATTTGATATCCTAAGCAAAGCCATTTTCGGATTACCAAGGTTTAGAAAAATACACCATAACTTATATCTCATCATTTCTAAGTACAATATAAGGATCCATGTTTCGATAATGTATCAAAGTATTTCTATCTTTCAAGAACATGAATTGATCATGAACGATTGCCAAAGATATTGACAACCACCAACTTTGAATTAGTGATTTAAGATGGTGAAACATTTCTCATCAAAAGATAATTGTAATATAACCATGTACTTAACTAGACTACATCACATGTCTTGATTAATTATCAAGTAAAACAAAGCTTCTTCATAGATTTTAGATGGTAAAAGGAGTTTAGCTCATAATGAGCATTATGATGAACATTAAGATGATTGATAATAACAAATACATGATTAAACTTGGAACAATCAAACCAAATGTAGATGAATCCTTCTTCTTAATGATGGGGATGATGGTTGATGATGATGATTAGTGGTGATGACCTCCAAACCTTCAAACTCTTCACTAGATCTTCAAGGTGAGTGTTAGTGTATGTTTTTATAAGAGGGAATCGGATAGAAATCTTTTCAAGGCACACTTGATGAATGCAACATGAGCCACTATTTATAAACAATCTGGATGGTGAGGCACGGTCCCGTGCTTTATGAGCACGGCCCCGTGTATTTTTATGACATGTGCCAGATCTGTTTTGTCTTTTGTTTGAGTTGGCAACGGCCCCGTGGTTAGCAGACACGGTCCCGTGCTTTTTAGTGACATGTGCTCAATTCTTCTTTGTCTTTTCTGCATTCCCGTCCACGGCCCCGTGCATGCTGAGCACGGCCCCGTGCTTTTGTTCTCAGATTTTGTCTTTTCTTGTTCTATAAGCATGGGGGCATGTTTCTTGAGACATGGGGCTTGTTTCTTTCTTTTCTTGTGTTTTATTATGTTTTTTTTTGCTTGTTTCTTCGTTTGAGGTTTGGTTTCACCTGAAATTACGTTTTATTATGATAAGTAGCCTTTTATGCTATGTTATTAGATAGAAATTGCAGTTTTTAGAGATTATTTGATGCTGAAAATATGTATATTTCTATGTACATCACTTCTTAAGTAGAATATGTCAGCTCTACTTTTAACAAGTGCAGATTGGGCATGTGCCATTTCCGTGTAACCTGCAGTCAGCTTTTATTTTGTCTTGTAGCTACTTTTACTTTACGACATGTGTCAGCTTTTGAACAGTGATGACTTTTTCTGAAGTTACTGTAGCATAGGCTACTTAGTCAATGTAGGAGACTAATAATAATGATTTATAGCACGCCCCCTTGACAATCCACATGATGAAATACGCTTGTTTATGCTGCCTCGTTAAAAACCTTGCTAGGAAAACCCGTTGGGACAAAACCATAGCTAAAGAAAAAAGAGTGCAACGCGTATTGTCTCCCCTTGATTTATATATCATTTATAATCGTAAACATCATCTTCAGTGATAGTTGCCCAAAAGTCTTGTAGTCAATCATTGGCGTCTTGGTCCCATGACAAGTGAATCCTTAAGTTGAACAGTGTTGGATGATCTTCATGTGAAAACTTTACTTGGCTCATCTCATAAACATATACATTAAATCCATAGTACTGCTCTATATCTCTGCATCAACCAGAATAAAGCAAACTTGTTTTGATGGGTTAGTAAAATATAAGCCCATATCTTTATTACCTGAAATATACGTGTTAACCTATTTCGATGTCCTATTGCTTGACATATATTGATAAATATAAATAAAAGATATAGAAATCATATATAGTTAGCAATAAATATTAATGCGCATATGCATTTTTAGTGATGGTATTTTCTAACCAATAATATTTCATATTCAGATAGGAAACGATATAGTGACTGTTTGACATACTTTAACGTCCTAAAAGGATTAAATTTATCCATGGTAAAATGTCTCAACATTTCCTAGATCTTTGATGGATTTATAAACATGAGAAAAGATCAAATAAGAAGTTTGATTTTCCTAAGAAGGCTAGGAAGGAGGGTATTTTTGTCTAATACCTTAATATTGAAAACCCACTTAATTTAATTTCAAAAACCCACTTAATTAAAACCCACTTAAATTTTCACTTATCTCTTACAACCACCACCGCCCCCCGCCACCACCTTGCCGGAAAAGTCTTTGAAATTTCGCGGGAAAATAAAACGCTATGAAAAACACAATGAAAAAGACACAATTTAAAAAATACAATGGAAAAAACACTATGAAAATAAAAACACAATGACAAAAACACAATGAAAACACAATTAAATAACACAATGTAAAAAACACAATACAAAAAAACACTATGAAAAAATAAAACACACATGTATAACACAATTTTGTAAAACACAATTACGTGATAAATATACCATGCATTTGGTTTAATTATTCGATTCATTACTTCTCATATACATAAATTACACATACTAATATAAGGTATACATAACACAATATGTCAGCGTATACATGAGCTATAATAACTTATTGAAATAAGCTTTTTTTTCCGGTCACTTACAAACAAATAAGCAAGTATATAATCTATTTATAATTTAGCATCATATAACTAATCACAAATATCTTTACACACAAATATTTTAGTAACTATTTTCAAATAATAAATCAGTTAGTTTAAAATAGGTACTCAGAAATATGTTATAATCAACAATTATATAAACTGAATTGTTTTTTTTTAAACCATGAAACCGATTTACCAACCTCAAAGAAGATTTGTTTAAAAAAAGGAATCAATTTTCTTAGATATTTTATTCATGAGAATCATTAAAGTATATAAAATGCACCTAATATTTCACTAGCATTCTAGCATTGAAGTATGTGATTATCCACAAATTAAATTATAATTCTAACAGAAATCGTAGTACATCATATTGAGCATATGATAAAATGCAAAATAATTTATAACATGAAGACATTTAAATAAGGATTAAAAACAAGTTGATGCCAAAATTTTACGTAACAGATTAAAAACAATTTAGTACGTGTATGCAAACTTGCATAGTTCTTAAGGTAGCGTTTGATATGCAGAAGTGGAAGACGGAATGGAATGACTTATTGGGAGGGAATGGAAAATAGTGTGTTTGGTTGACCAATGGAATGGAATGACCCATTACTTAGTCCATTTCATTCCCTCTAAAATACCCCAATTTCATTCCATCCATACCCCATGTTTTTTCCATTCCATTCCCTCCTTCACCCTACATCATCTCCACCACCCTCCCAACACCACCACCACCCAACATCAACATCCACCACCACCTCCAACCACCCCGCCGCCACTGCCACCAGCCACCACCATCGCCGTCCACCGCCGCCCACCGCCGCCGCCACCCACCTCCACCAACCATCGCCATCGGTGCCAGCCACCCAGCACCGCCAGCCGCCCGCCGTATATATCAACAATCGCCCCACCATCACACATGCCGCCCACCGTCACCGTTGCCCACCGCCGCCAATGCCACCAATCACCACAATCGGCGTCCACCGCCGCCACCACCCACCTCCACAAACCATCGTCATCAGTGCCAGCCACCCGCCGCATCCATCAATCATCGCCCCGCCATCACACACGCCGCCCACCGTCACCGCTGCCCACCACCACCTCCACTGTTACCGCCACCACCACCTCCACCGTTACCCGCCATCGCTCCCACCACCACCAACACCACTCACTACCATTTTAATTTTATTTTTTTATTTTTTTCTTACCTACCAACAATACAAAGTAATGATTCATTTCATTTCTATGTGTTAACCAAACATTTCATTGGAATGGTAATAACCCATTCTATTCCTTTGTTCATTCCATTACCGTGTCCATTCCATTCCGTCGTCCATTCCATTATCTCATACCAAACAGACAATAAGGATTTGAAAAAAAATAATAGATCTCTTTATTCTTGGTCCCTACATTCATAAACTTCATCAAGTATTTAGAAATTGCATGAACATGATTATACAACCGGTGTCACAAGATATTCGAGTATGATACGAATTTCTTAAAATCCTACTCATACATTTTCACATATTGTTAAAAACCAATTATATTGTTAGGTAAAGCTTGAAAACCGAATGAATATTTAAACAGAATGATAAGACTCAATCATATCTTTAGAATTCACTTATATCATTAACAAACACAATGATAAACATGTAAAACATTGTATAACTAATTAAATAGACCATAAAGTTACTAATATCAAGCATATATAAAAACGACAGTTTATCAAAACTGTAGAATCAATTTATAAACTAAAATTTTATAAACTGTTAACCAAAACACATATTCGGTTTATAGTAATCAAGAATTAATATAATTATATCTAGAGACTAAAGGAGATTAGGAAGCTCACAATACCTTATGGGTCATAACATCCCCTAAGCATGCATCATTAGAATAATCTAATGTAACCTCACAATACCTTCTTCACTCCGCTAGGGTTTTGTTTCATCATACATACATACATACATACATACTCCACTAGGTGTGAAAGCTCCGGGAAATTAGGAAGCTCCTCCACCATCGAGCTCCATGGTTGATAAAACAAACGGCAATTCATTCCCTTGATCGTGTTCAGCACCGTTAGCTGTTTTGGATCAAACCATGCAATCATTTGTTTTCCATCTTCAAGGTATACATTCGATCTATATTTGGTTTTCTATCATCTATTTAAATACTTTTTGATAAATTTAACCTGGAATTTGATTTTGTATCATCGTTTTCATCATCAATCTGACTGGTTATTCCAAGTGATTAACTGAAATTCAATCGACAATTATTAATTACTGAAATTGATTATTTTTCACGAATTTAATTTTTGTGTGTGAATTTTCTTTAATTTTAAGGTTGAGAAAACTAATGTTGCTCTATATTGTATTCAATTGAATCCACACTTTCCAAAATAAAAGAATAATAATAATAATAATGAAAATTTACAAGGCAAACGTCATAGACAAAACACTTATTTCTTGATGACAAGTCAATGTGCTCAAAGATCCAGTATGCTTATGTCATCTTATGTATATTGTTTGATATTTGATAAGTTTGGCCCTTTCACAAATTAATACGTTGATGCCTATGCTTGATCTCTAATTAGTCAAACCAAACGGGTAATGCAATCCCGAATGGTCTGATCTTTCGATTGTTATGGCAGGTTTTCCTTCTTAAGTTAATGGGGTATCTTTTAGATGTATTCCAGAGCTTTCACATATAAAGAAATAATGAAATTGAGGTGAATTATTTTGCATACATATATGCATCAAAATTTTCATTTTTGTAAATTGTTTTGTTGTCTCTGGCCGCTATTATTTGGCTATTATCAACTCATCAAAATCAATTATGTTTGGTTTGAGTTAACAGGTCAATACACATTTTCATCCAGATTAAGCACATTTTTATTTTTTTAACCATATATCTATTTGCTTTTGCAGGTTGCTGTTCTGGAATATATAATACATGGGGTGCTTTCAAGTAGTTTCAAGGTAATAGGAAGTAAGCTAAAAAAATGTAAATTTGCTCTAAATTTTTCACAACAATAATTTTAATAGTAGGCAACAATAATAATTGGAAATCAGTAATAACTGGAGTTCTTTATATTTGAATAGTTGGTTACTTTTTTTTTCTTTTTTATTTTCTAAATAGTCATAATGCAATTTTGAGCTGAAAAGACTTTGCATTAGTGTTTGTGTTTGTTCATTTAACTTTAAAGGAACACGAACCCTTAATCGGGAACATATTTGTGTTCATTTCATTCATTTTTAAAAATGAACATGTTCACGTCAGGTAGTGAAGACATGTCAACGGACATTATACGCGATGCATTTTTAGCAACGGGAGAGGAGTTTCTTCCATTCCGTCAAAAGTGAATGGTTAAAGAATCCAAGAATAGCTTGTGTCGGGTCATACTGTTTCCTTGGTATTATATGCTCGTGCGGTAATGGCGAAAGAAGAAGACAAACCTGTTACCGCATTAAAAGCTATTAGACTTTCAGAAGAATACAATGCAAGCTTTGAGTCAGTTAGATATTAACTAAAATCATTGCATCCTAACGATCCATATCATTCACCAGACAGGTGCTTTGAATCAGTTAGAGAGGAACTAAAATCATTGCATCCGATCGATCCATATCATTCTCCAGACGGGGTAGCAAGCAACTTCATAAAATGAGTTGATAAATGAATCTCTTTTCCCATTTTCTTTTAATCAGTTACATTCTATGCCAATCTTTTTTATTTGATCTGTTATAGAATCAAAATAACTTATTAACTCATTTCAGTATCTTTATGCCAAAGGTTCACACAGTTGAATGTTATTTCACCCGTTTGGCCAGTTATAAAGTCAACAAGGGGTGAAAAGTCATCTGGTGGTGTTGAATGGGGTTGATATTTGGGTTTATCAATCTAGATTATTCGGGTTTTGATGTTTGAAAGCCTAATCGAAATCCGACCTTAATGACAATTGGTTTTCAGGTACGAGCTCTTTGGATACGAGTGAGATCGGGTCGAAACGTGTTGGGTTGACGTCTTGCTGGTGCTCTTGGTCTCTTCAAGATATCTTACGGGTGGTCAATGGTCCGCACTCAATCTTACCCTTGAAATTTTTATTTAGTTATTTTTTAAGTTTATGGTTGTATAATCTTTACATGTATGTATGGGTTCAAAACGACTAAAGTATGTTTTTAAGTTTGGTGTCAAAATGACTAAAGTGTATATTTCAAAATCAGTTTTTGACTTTTGAATCAAAGTAACTTGACTTTTGAGTCAACATGACTCTTTTGACTTTTGAGTCAAAATGACTAAAGTCACCTCATCTCAAATGTGGAGTGAAAGTTAGTTTTTGAGTCGAAATGACTTAATGGAGACTAAGGTCACATTTCAAAATCATTATGGTTACTTCACAAAACTTGGTAATTGTATGATAAAAGTGCTGAACATCTATAAGCAACCATTTCGAGAATATTGAAGTGTTAAGTTTTGACTTATAAGTTATAACCACTACCCTATATAATCTTGATATGGGAGTTTGACTTCATACATTATAATGTATTTTTTTACACTTTCTTTAATGTGGTCTCCATTTAGATTTTTCAACATTTTGAGACACGGTCTCAAACTATTAATCTTTGATAGAAATGGTTATGCTAATAGTAGAATATCAAATGTTGTATAATAGAGAGTATTTAGAGACTTATGAATTGTAACTTTAGTATTACTCACCCTATCTAAGCAAGTTCTTTCTAAACCATTGAATCAAGGGTTATAATCATGTTTTTATCTAAAAGTGCAGTGCCCAACTTAATTTTAAACTTTAATGAATTTTTGTATCAAACAAGTTACTTATTTTGCAGCCATGTTGCAAATCCTGACTATTTTTGCGGGACCAAGCATAAGATTTTTTGTATTCGTTTTATTTTCTTTCAATAGTTTATTTTATTACTTATCTTACAAAAACACTTTTAATTACGGTACATTGTTAGTTTGTTACCAAACAATTTGGGCCTACTGGACAAGTGAACAGGTCATTTTGAAGTGTTTTTGACTTTAATGAATTTTTATATTTATAATGCTTCTTCTTTATTTACTTTAGGGTAAGGCTCAAGGATGTATTATAGACTTATACTCTATTTTCAGTATTATTATTCCTCTACTGATTTTTAGTTCTTTAACAAGTAACCAAATTTTTAATATATGCTTTATTTTTTTTTATTGATTTTAAAGAAATTGAGTTTGTGATTTTAATTGTATCATGCAACATTATATTTATATTTCTAAAGAGATTCATCTCACTAGAGTATGTGATTTAGTGGTTAATCCAATGTCCCATTGCGGTGTTCCATGGTTAATGGTTCACCAATTAGAGTTTAGGATTGAAACACAAGACAACTAAGGTTAGTTTGTGGTTAAATACAAAAGAATCAAACTTTGTTGTGAAAAGGTTCACTTTAGAAAGAATTACAACATAACAAGTCCGGATTACTATATGTACGCAACATATTATAATAATTGATCAGGTCTTCTCTTTTAACTCTGATCATATTCATAGATTAATCTCTACAATATATAAAAAGTAATTATTTGAAGTGATCTACTTATTAATGGCATTACTACGAACTAAACTTATATATATATATATATATATGATGGTTGTTTTCGGTTTTTCGTATCCATCATGCTTGCACAGTGTTGATAACTTTCATTGGTTTTATTATTAAAGTGAATTACGTAACAAAATCTGTCATGTTGCGCCGGTGACCGGTATATGTTAGGATCGTAACACTAAAAAGGTAAACGTATTGAATGATATTCACACTTATTGTATTTGATAAGATAATTATTTTTAAAACTACCTGTAGTTGATTGCTAAATCATAAACATAAATTAGTAAGCCCTAGAAAATAAAATAAAAACAAAAAAAGGCACAAAAAATGTTTGACTTGACAAAATCACATTTGAACGTATGGCGAGGTGACACAAATTTGGTCAGTATTTACGTTATCGATTCAAAATCGTAAACACAGATTAGTATGTCCAAAAAGGTAAAATAAAAAACCAAAAGGAAAACAAAAACTAACATAGCATAACTACTTGGTGCCATCTTAGTCCAAAGTGTCCAACCCAACTATAATCCTAATTCTTCTTTGTACAAACAATTATTGAAAAAAAGTATACATAACAAATAAAGTAGAAAAATAAATCCAAATAAACTTTACTACCCGTAGTGTCATAAATTTTAATTAACATCATCATAAGTAAAATAAAATGTATATGAAACCCAAAAAAACTATCAAAACCTGGATTCAAATTATATATTCACAACAATATTACAAATAAATTTAAATAAACCCGCGTAACACGCAGGCTAAAAACTAGTTTGATATATATATATATATATGTGGAGAGTCACTCTAATAATAATGATTTATAACAAACTAGTTTTTATTCCCCGTATTACACGGGTTGTTTTATATTGTTTGTTCTAATATTTATTAATTTTTTGAATTTATATTTTTTTATTGTATGAAAGTTAATAATGATAAATTGTTTTACAAATAAATGCATTGTTATAACACGGTTTAAAAGCTATATGGTTTTGATGAGACCCAAGACCCGTTTATTTTTTTAACTATAAAATTGGTTTATTAATTATAAATAATATTTATGAAAGTTAATATATGGTTTGATGAGACCCAAGACCCGTTGATTTTTTTGCTATCAAAGTGGTTTGTTAATATAAATAATATATATATATATATATATATATCTTTTTCAAAATAAATAAGATATTAATTTTTATTATATCCTATTTTATAGGATTTTTACATCAATAATTTGGTGAGAATAATTTTTAATTTAATGAGATGTTATAACCCGTTTAAGGAATATCTGGGTTTGGTAAAACCCATACCCATGAATTCGGGTCAAATGCATGAGAAGCCTTAATTTTAAAATCAAGCAAATCTGGTGACTCCAGAAAAAGGGGGAGCGACCACATCGCGACACGTAGGATTTTTAGGTTTTCGTTTATATATATTATAGATTATACCTTATTATATATTAGTTTGGTAATTGTTGATGGACCATATTACCATTGCTAACTACTAACACTGTATTCTTGAGTTTTTTTTCCATGAGATAAGAAAGGAAATGATAAGATTTTAGTTTAAATCTTCATTCTTGAGTTTTTTTTTATAAAAGAAATGATAGGAAATGATATGAAAACTTGGGTGTTTTAAGTCCCAAAGTTTTCTTGCCAATTTGGCATGATTTGGAAAGAAAGGAAAGGATAAATATTTAAGATTACCACTTTACCCTTCAATCTACATCTAATAATTGTTTTAAAAAGGCTATATGTGTAAAACTACACATTTTTTTCTTTTCCTTTCCTTTCATTTAATCTAAAGAATGTAATTAACCATTTCTTTTCTTCCCCTTTCTTTCATTTTTCATTAAACTTGAGAATGCATTATATGTATGTACTTTCTTTTCTTCTCCCATCCTATCCAATCTTATACTTTCCTTTCTTTTAATTAAAAACTTGAGAATGCAGTGTAAAAGGTTTCCCCTTGGGTGTATATATAGAGAGAATAAATTAACATTATAAACTAATTTTACATACAATTTTATGTTCCCTATCTCTCCTAAATCGGGTTCTTCTCAAGAACCCTAAGACCATCCTTAACTATACATCCTAAAGGAGAACTCGATCAAGATGACAAACATGTCGACTACATCATACTCAGCTGCCATTACTACTCTCCATGCTGTAACAGGTTCATAAGTTTAATATGTATCATGTTTTCTATTACTTTCATGAAGAACTGATCAACAGAAGAATCTTTAAAATTGATTAATTACTTTTGCAGGAAGCATGTTTCAACAATTAATCAATCTATCTCTGACCATATAAATTGTGTAATCAATTTTTTTGACCATATAAACTTTGTAAGAAATCTTTGAACCATATAAATTGTGTAATCATATTGTGTTATTTTTACCCACTTCTTTCTTTGAAACAGATAAATATAAACAAGTTATATTTTACCCACTTCTTTCTCCCCCTTCACCCCTTCCAAATGTTGTTAAAGAATTACCAACCTAAAGACTTTTTTAATTTATTTTTCAAACCACATTGATAAATTTCGTTGATGAAATGCATAATGTTGAAGAAAATATTGTGGAATCCGATGAATCTTTCGCCACCGTCATTGTGGAATATGGTTATTTTTTCGCAACTTAACAGGTATAAGTTTTCGTTCATGTTTGTATTATGTTATCCTGTTATTAACAAAAATGAATCTTATTTCAGGTTTTTATGTGTTTCGATGAGTTGAAGCAATTGGCGTACAACATCGGACTTAACAATGGCTATGTGATAGTGACCCAAAGGTCTAAGACAAATGTTGTTGGCGACAAAAACAAGGTGTTTCTTAGATGTGATCATGGTGGTGTATACAAGGGGAAGGAAACCGTCAGACTTGTTGGTACCAAGAAAATCAACTGTCCGTTTTAGTTGATTGCAAACTACCACAAATAGGAAGATGGTTGGAAAGTAAAAGTTGTGTGTGGTACACATAATCATCTAGCTGCTATATATATGGAAGGCCATGAATTTTCAAAGAGGTTGAACCCTGAGCAAAAGGTTTTGGTGAAGGATCTGACAAACCAGAATGTTGATCCCCAAAACATTATATCAATAATGAGAAAACAGGACCCTCGTTGTGCGTCTAGGGTAAAAAACGTATACAACGAACAACAAAGGCAACGAGTATCCCTCCACAGTAACAAGTCTCCGATGCAGGTTCTTTTCACACTCCTGCCTAGTGCTGGTTACCTTCAAGAGCATGAGGTAAATGAATCCACTAACAAGTTGGAGAGGCTATTCATCGTTCATGAATTATCGTTCCCGATTTGGCTTACATTCCCGCATGTGTTGCTCATAGATGCAACATACAAGACAAATAGGTACGATTTTCCATTTGTTGAGATTGTAGGTGTAACTTCTACTCGTAAAACCTTTTGTGTAGCTTTCGCTTTTATAAGTGACGAAACAGAAGATAGTTTCAATTGGGTCTTAAGCCAACTAAAAAGGACGTTGGACAAGTGTATGCAGCCACGTGTCATAGTAACAGACAGGGAGTATGCTCTGATTAATGCATGTCAACGGCAATTCCCAGACGCTGAATTGTTACTGTGTCGATTTCACATATATCAAAATATTACCAAGCACCACAAGCAAAGCTTCCACTTGAAGAAGACTAGGAGGTCTTTTGCCATAAGTGGAGAGTTACTCAATTCTCCCACCAAGGAGTCATACCTTTACCATTGCTAGCGACTTGAAGAAAAGTACTCTTCAAGCCACCCAAGTAAGTATTAATTCTCTTCACCGTGTTGTTTTACATGTTACTGTAATTGAGGTGTTACCAATTGTGTTTACAATTACAGGACTATTTACTTACTTGTATGATACATAGTTAAATACTAGCAAAGAAAATTTTTTATCTGCATGATGCGATAAACATCTCAATTTTGGTAATCATACAACCAACCGAGTGGAAAGCCAACATTCTTTGTTAAAGCGACATTTGAGAAACTCCAAATCTACTCTAGAAAAGTTTCCGATAATTATTGATCGCATGGTGAATTTGCAAGTCGCTAATAAAAAATCAACCTTTGAACATAGCCAAATCATTCTCCATCATCACCATAAGCATCCAATCTTTAGTCTATTGCTACGAAAGATTTCTAGAGAGGCTTTAGATTTAATAGTAACAGAAGTTGGTCGGGTAAATGCTTTGCATGGGAGACCATGTGGTTGTTTGAAATGGTTGGGTTGGGGTCTTTTATGCGCTTGTTTCATAGATGATTGTATGAATAATGGTGTACCAATTCCCCTACATTCCGTAAATGTGTTCTGGATGAAGCTTGATCTTGGTCCGTCATTTGTTACTCGAGATAATGATACATGCATTGATGTATACTCGACACATTGAAGCAACGATATAACGTTCTCCCCAAACTCCAGCATAAGGGTTGGATGAATAAAATAAGAGCCCTATGGAACCACGGTGAAACGATCATCGAAGAGCCTGAAATTCTAACCAACACTCGTGGTCGACCTACAAAGGCTCAACAAAAGAAGAAACAAAATCTTGCAAAACATGGTTCGTTTGTGGTCCCCGATGAGCCCCCAATTCACAGTTCATATGTGAACACACAAGATATTGTTGATATTCAATATCCTACAAGACACGGTTCGTATGTGAACACACATGATATTGACTATATTCAAGATCCTGCAAGGAAAACTGGTCATATGTGAACACAAATGATACTGATTACATTCAAGATCCTGCAAGGCACAGCTCATACGTGAACACACATGATACATATTACATTCAAGATCCTGCATGGCATATTTCTTTCATGCACATGGGTTTATCTTCTTCTCTATTGGATCAAGGGGTGATTTACAAAGTCCATACAAGCCTTACTTGGATGTTAGTGGCCATATTGCATTCATTTGGCCACAATCAGGATAATACGACTGTACCGACATACGATTTTATGGGTTTATCCCAAAATAGCACCTATAACCATGCAAGTGTACCACGGGGAAAATAATGATAACATCTCCATTTAACCCCTTGAAGTTTTTCATTTCTCAACTTTATCAGTCCAGTATTGAGTAATTTCCATCGTCCGCATATCTATACGGACGAGTAACCAATCTCCATATGAAATGAAAACGGAATATACGCTTGGTCAACCTCCCAAAATCGGGGATATGGGTCTTTTTTCCGACAAACTCTATGGCAGTTATAGAGTCCTCGTTTGTCATTTCTTCAAAAAAAAACATGGCGAAAAACCGTTCAACGAAATCTTAAATCTTGATTTGTTCTCAATTTTATTTATCTAATAGTCATCAATCTTGTTATCCATGCTTCGATGTGTTGTAACAAATGGAAAAAGTGTTACTCTTTTATGTAAATATATATAAAACCATATAAAAGTTTAGAACTTACCGTCTGTGACAGACAACCGTTGAACTCATACCCTAACAGAGTACCCCGGAATCTTCGATCATATTTTTTCGTGGGTAAGAACTTGGTATAACAAAATGGGGCATCCCCGTTGTTATAAAACTCAATAGCGTCTCTTGACCAATTTTTCGTTTCTGGATTCGAATGTGCAACAACATGCACATTTTCAGTCATAGACGAAGACGAGGTTAGGGTTTTTGAATGAGGCTTCTTTAAACGCCTCTGGACTTCGTCAATCCATCTTGATGTTTTGGGAACTGGTTGAGAGAAAAAAATTTCCACATTTTCATTTTTATACTTAAGGTGAGACATTTAAAAGAAAATTAATGGTCTTAGAGATGATGGATCTTGTGAGATAGAAAAGAATGTATTAAATAGGCTGCGCGCACAACGGTATACAGTTCGTATGTAAAAACATACACCTCGTATGGTATTTTTAAAAAAGAAAAATACTCCAATACGAATCACAATACAATTCGTATAATTAAGTGAACTATTATTTTAAATTACAATATTTGTTTTTACATTAAAAAAATTAATAAGAAAATAATATACTAATTGTATGGAATACAATACACTTCGTATGCCAATGTTTACTTTAACCTTTAAAAACCCCTAAAAGGTCCCATTCTTCCAACTTCTTCTAACCATGACGGCTTAACCTAGCAATACTCCGGCTCATATAGTCATATGAGAAATGCATTTTCCCGGCAAAACCTCTCCACGACAAGTATGCTTTATGTTTCAATGGTGAATGAGTTGTATGATTCTTGTAAGGTTCGTAAACGCCACAATTTGTTTAACCTTACTTCTTCAATTTAAACTTAAAATACATTTAATTATGAAAAAAATGAAGAAGATTTGAAAGTTTTATATATTACTTACTGACCCTTTTGAGTATAGCTAACTTACCCTTTGATTACAAAGTTTAATTTCACTACTGCTTGGATCTTGTTTAATTTTGCGTTACTTAAAACTTAATCTTAAAAGCAAGTTCTTGAAAGTATTCACTATTTGCCGAACATAAATTCTCTCTAAGTTAAAATGGATCCTTGCTGAACATAACTTCTCACTATTTTAAAAACTTATTTTTGCTCGCAACGTGTGTTGCTGATGCAGCAGCCTTACATGATAAATTTGTTTCCCATACATGTTGTTAACAAGTAACCTCTTTAACGCTATTCGCGTTTTGTCGGAAAGAGTGGATCCGATGGTTACGCTTTGCTCGGGAAACTTCCCATTGAGGATCCGTTTCTCGACCTCCTTGGACATACTTGTTTTTAACATATTTTGTGGCGGTGTTTTCATATCCGCCACATGACATTCTTAGTTGGCATGGATCATTGCCACCCCTGTAGGCATTGACACTCCCAATATTCTATGGGTTGTTGACGGTTTGGCGTCAAAATCCCCAATCGTCTCTCTTCCCAAGATTATATCATAGTGTGGGTGCGGGATTTCCAAGACCAAAAAGTCCACGTCTTCAGTTCTTGAGTGTATCCCGTCACTGAGTGTGACCGGAAACGTCAATTGTCCCTACGGGTATCCAATACTTTGATTGAAACATGTAATCGGGGCGTTGATGGGGATCAACATTCGCCTATCCTTTTCTTCCAATAAATCGAAACACTGGCGATACATGATATCGGATGTGGCCCTCGCATCAATGAAGAAGCGATGCATCCGATAATGTCCATATACAGCCGTAATCACTAACGATGCTTTTCGGTTTGCTCTCCCTTTCACCTTTGGGAAGATTACTTGTTCTTCCTTCCGGGCGGCATCTTCGACCTGATTGCAGTTTTTATTCGTGGCGCCGCCTGAAATCATATTAGCATGTAGGCTTTTGATTTTCTTTTCTGGCCTTCCGCCATCGCAAATTAGGGGGCGCCTTCCTCTGCCTTTGATGTTTTTTACTAGGTGCTCCAATCTTCCATTTTTGACGTACTCCTCGATGACATCTTTTAAATTCGAACACTGATTAGTTGTGTGACCATGTTGTTCATGATACTCACAGTAACTTTTCATGTCCGCATTTGGTCCTGGTTTGATTGGAGCAGGTTTTTTGAGCTGAATGCCTTTCGTATACATTATTTGTGCCGAACTTTTGGTCAACGGGGTCCATCTGCTGGACGAGTGTATTTGCCCCTTTTATTTGTTTGAAAGGCTCGTATCTTGTGTTCTCTTTTGGAGGAGTTTCATGGTTCAGCCTTGACCATACGGAGGACACGTTTTTGCCATGCCGGACCCTGTTGATATAATTCCTTGCATCGTTGCGCATCGACTCTTTACCCAAGCTTTTTTCTGTTCGCGCGTATCTTTTGGTCGCGGTCATGATGGCGTCCCAGCTGTGCGGCATGCTATCCCTACCCGTAAGGGTTTGAATGAGATCATCGCATCTTATGTTTTGACGAAAGGCTGCGCGCATTAGTTCTTCGCCAACACCTCCGATAGTCAACCCTTCTTGGTTAAATCTAGTGATGAAGTCTTCCAATGTTTCATTATCCTTTCTTATGACATTAAGGATATCGGTCGGGTCGCTGATGTACCGCAGTTGTTGTCTGAAGTGTTGGGTAAATTTGCTGGAAAGATCATCCCAGCCTATGATTTGTCCCTCTGGCAGCCTTTCAAACCAAGCTCTCGCTGCTCCCACTAGTGTTAGCGTGAACATATGGCACCATAGCAGAATGATCCATCCCGACACTGCCCAATGGCTATATAGGTTTGTAAGTGATCATCCGAATCTAATAGGCCGTCATACTGGCCTATTGTTGGCAGGATTTTTGGATTTTCTGGTAGTTCCGCCTCAGCAATTCTTCTTATGAACTTCGATCTTCCGGCTGATGTTGTTGGCCGGTATGGCTTGGAGAAGTATTCGTTTGCATTTGGATGATATTTTATAAGCTTCTTGGCGGTCACATCTAGACCTTTCCAACTTTCTTCATAGTCTGGATCGTCTAGGCGTGAATCAACTACCTGCTGTGATCGTTGTGGTTTGTCTTCCGCCTTGTTGTTTAGCATATTGTTTAGTGTTTTGCCTTTTGGCGTGTTTGTTCGAACTGGATTTGACTTCTCTTCATCGCCATCGTATTCTTCTTCCGCATCGTTACTACTTGCTTTCCCGTCTCCTTGTTGTACTTTGGCCATAAGTTGTTGTTGTTCCTCTTCTAACCAGGCCATTATTTCTGGTGGCAAGGTCTCTTGTGAACGTGGTCGCCTTTTTGCTTTTTCTGTAATGGTAGGCCGAAGGGTGGACGCATTAGCGATGCCTTCACTGCTACCTATTAAATCAACCACCTCCAGATTCTCTTGTTGGTTGGTCTTCAAATGTTGGCCAACCTTTTTGGCAGGAGTTTTGCCACTCATCTGGATCAAGAATGGAGTGTTTGTAAGTTTACTGTTCTAGCAATATGCACGGATGGCTCCAACGAAGAAACACAAATCCTCCCCTTAGGTCTAATAACTTAGTCCATGGGTTATGGTTAAATATCTCCCATGATGGGTTAGAATCCTTCTTGGCCCAGATGAGCACTTCCTGCAAAACAGAACACCGTAAGCTCGTTACGAGGAATATGGGGGGATTCTCTCATAACCACCCTCCGTCGTGAGAATCAGTATTTGTTATGTGGTAAGAGTGTATAGAGAGAATTTATGATATTGGATGTTGGATCCCTTTACCGTTTGGAGATATCCTGGTATTTATAGCCGGAGGAGAGAGAGTATGGCCAACTGCCTTGTCAGGCTTTCCACAAATTATATTCCCCATTCGTGTGATTATGGAGGTTGGTGGACGTCATGGCCTTTTACTATTGGTATGGTGTACTATTTTATACTGTCATTTATAAGTTGTTCATTCCCCATTGGTTGGGCGATATTCCTGATGTATATATTTTTCCTTTTTGTCCCATGCTGGTGGAGATATTGGCGCTACCATTCCCGATGTGTCTGGGAATGTTTATTATATATTTAGCCACGTTTCTAGCGCTATGCTATCCGCCTGCCACTTGATCTCTTCACTCAGCGGGACCTTATGTTACTTTAGGGAGAGTTTAGTACCCTACCCCTACAGTATTATTATCATTATTAAAATTATCCATTTACTTATATTCATATTATCGTAAATACATCTTGGGTAATATCTAAACTTATTATTTATAAGTTCAATTTCATGAAGCATAAGTAACGAATTCTTTACGAATAACAATAACCATATAAATTAACTATCAATCATTCAATCAATAATATTATAATCCCAAATATAACTCAAATCACATCAAGATCTTTATTCATCCAATCATGTTGTATCCCTTATAACTAATTTAATATTTTATTATCTAACTACGAATCTTTGACGGTATATCCCGAAAGATTTATCTTTCCCACATCCTCATTTATATTCCGTGCATCCGATCAGGTGAATATCACATTCCCCCCTTTGCACTTATTTTTATCGTTTCGGGGACGTTTGCGTTAATATATATTTTCCTATTGTCTAATACGCAAATTGCAACGGTTTGTCATGTGTGTTTAATGATTTATAATTTATGTGTTATATGCTTTATTTGAATCGCATTCGGAGAGGTTCAGCACAATCTCATAATAGTATGATCATACGACCGTCGTAATAGCCATCGTCCAGTTTATCTGGCATCGTGCTCATCGACATCTCATTTACTTGCTCATTGGTTGAATTGATTATCTCACTTGATAAAGTTTGCACATTTTTAAGATAGGTCGTTAGTGGTGCCTTAGTAACATGCTTAGGAGCCCCATACTTGCTTATTTGTTTACCTGATGTGTTCTATTTGATTGTTTATAGCTTACGTAATTACTTGCTAGAGTAAGTACTTATTTAACGGTTTAATTAATTGTTTATTTTATTTGTCATTCACACACACACAACTCCGAAGCTATGCTTCACTCTCAAAATATTTTATTACTCTGAGAATAAGTCTCATTCTCAAAATATTTTTATAACTCCGAGACTACGCCTCAATCTCAAAATATTTTATTTAATCTTATTAGATTTCCTTTTATTGTTGGAAATTTCCTTGAGAATTTCCTAGTTTTGTTTTTGCTCTTTTTCACTTAAAACTAGAGAGTATGACAAGATTCCTCGCCATACTGGAAATTCTCATGCGGCCAACACTTTAAGCGCTTAACGTAATCGGCTAAACGGTTACACCCTTTATTGTGTTTCTTGTTTTAAAATGTCTAGGTGTAAAACCCATGGGACGCCATGGACACGCCAACCGTATATTTGCACAATTCGTTATATTTGCAATATTTTGTTGGAACGTTATCATCCGTGGTGATACACGAGATGTTTCAACTATTTATGCTTGATTTTGTTTATTCATTACTTAGTTTGGTGGGTTAAATCGCCATGTAACGCTCATGGCCGACAAACTCCATTGATTCGTTAATTAAGTTGGGTCATTCAAATTACCATGTGATGCTCATGGGAGGCCAACTCACACATTTGTTTTAGTTTTGGTATGCTAATAAGTCGGGGAAACAAAATGCCATGGAAAGCTCATGGGAAACCTAACACATTGAAGAACATTCGTTATTTGTTTATTTGTTTGATTTTTAAACGAAACGATTTATGATTTGATTTGATTTAATTATTCTATTATTCTATTATTAAATTATTCAATTACTTACTTACTAAATCACTTTTAAATCAAGATCTATTCGATCTATTTATACACTCAAACCATTTTTATTCCCTTGATCGGATACAAATCCCTCAGCCATCCAGACTCAGTTATCACGAGCTAACCAAAACAATTTACACTATATAATTGAAATTAATTTTCAACTATTCATTTTATCACGTTATTATAATAACAATACCTCAAGTAATTTAAACAATATAGTGGAGCATTATTTAATTATATCCTAATACTAACGGTTGAAAATAAACCTTTTTTTATATACAGGTTCATGGACCACATGCTGGTCAGGAGCAGCTGCTTGTGCAGGGGCATATGCAGAGACATGGCCAAGTATATGATCAAACATAAATTGTTAAAATTTAGATGTAAACCAAATAAAACAAAGCAAATTACTATTTAAGGTTTACTTTAAGTGTTATTAAATCTAATTGTTGTTCAAAACTTTCTAACATTGCCATCCGTAACGTTTATGTACTTGTTCAGGGGCCACGTGTCGATCAGGGGCAGCCGCATGGCAATCCCGGGACGGTGAATCAAGATATGTGATTAATTAATATTGAGCAGTGTTGATAAGGATGGAGAGGTTGATAGAGTGGTTGGTTTGGGACAGAAACGATCCCACTGATGATGTGCCATTACGTGATATCCCGGCTCCGCCAAAGGAGTCGCGTCCGCAGGAGGATTCAGGTGTTCATTATGTTGGTGATGACGCTAGTGATGACGGTATGATGCTGGTGATGATGATGCTAGTGGTGTTGGGGTTGGTAATGATGATGATAGAGGTGATGGCGATGATGATGTTGATGATGATGATGATGATTTTGGTTATGTTGATATTTTTGGTGATGCTGATGGTGATAGTAGTGACAAGGATCATGGTTTATGATGATGCCTAGTATTATAAATGCACAATTTAGTTATTATGGTTTATCTTTTAAAGTTGACGCATGTAAACGTTATCTTTTTTTGTTGTATGTGTGGATTCTAGTAATTTGGATGGATGTAGTAGTAATTTTCTTTTCCAACTATGTTAGTGTTTGATGTATGCTAGTATTTATAATTTTATGTATTTGTTATACAACTACGTGAGCTTAGTACTTAGAAATGTTAATAGTTTCGTGTTTTTAGGTCAAACTTGTGCTAAACAGTTAGTAGCGGTTTTTGGCAGTTGAAACCGAACTGAAGTAAAACAAAACACACAATGAAAATTATAGCCGAACAAATTTAATAAAGCTTGTGGAACAATTGCAATAACTATGTATTATCAAAAACCAAATATTATAAATATTATAAAATAAAATATATTAAAATTATGCGTCTGGTAACAAGTAGAAATGAAAGTGGGAAGTGATATTTGAACGTATATTTTATTATAGAAAGATTGTGCTTTTTTCTAAAGTTAAAATCTAGTTTTGTAGTTGTAAATTAAGTATACAAATTGTATAAAATAGCATATGATTCGTATAACGTTCACATGTTCTCTAACGCCTCTTAAAAGGTCATATTATCTAATTTACACAAAAGTAGGTGTACGACTAGTATACAATTTAGGTGATTCACGTGTTATATTATACGAACTGTATCCTTTCTATACGAGGCGTTTATTAATTTTACACAAAAGTTATGCATACGACTCGTACACATTTTAGATAATTCGTATTTTTGTTTGTATAAGCTGTACGAACTGTATCCTTTTTATACGAGGCGTTTATTAATTTTACACAAATGTTTTTCAAACGACTCGTACACATTTCATACAAAGCGTATAACATCTTAAAAGTTCAAATCTAAGATTTTAGCATACGGGTCGTATGCTAAGCATACGCTGAACGGTGTGTAACTAAGCCTAGTTGATAGGCTTAGGTGGTGTGTGAGTAGAATTTGCTCAAAAGTATTATATAAAAGAATTAAAAATTAAAATCTATTACAATAAAGTGAAGAAGTAAACGGATAACAAATTGTGTCGCAACCCCCATAATTCATTTAAACATTGTCTCAATCCTTTGGATGGAGCTGAAGCAAAGCAAGTAGTGGACTCCAAATTGAAACAAAAAAATGATTACAAATCTATCAACTCTCACAACATAATATTTTGTTAAATATTTTTTTTAACCAAGGTTTCATTAATTATATTGAACAAAATGATCCAATTATAATAGAGAGGCAGGTAAACGAACAATAAGCTGCTCCGCCACCTCTTTTGAATGACAAAATTGATCCTAAACAAAGTTATAGTTCTTTGGCTTTGATAAGTTATTGTGCACGACCCGCTGAATATTTCCATTATCAATATGATCTTTTTGTTGATTTATTGATTATTATCACGATGATCTTTTTGTTGATTTATTGATTATTATGCGGTTGTGAATATTTCCTATATTTATTCACACGTCTTCAATAATTAATAATAACCTTTGTCTCTTTCTACTATTCAAAAATAATATAAATGACAATAAAACACCCACATTAAGACAAACACCTGTCATTAGAAGATCTAAATTATCGACCTTCTCTGAAAAAACAATTAGCTCAACAAATCACACAATACATAGACGCTACATTGAAGCAGCAAAATCAAGGACGAAGTGCAAATAAAGACACTAACAATTGAGCTACTACTTGAAAGCCATTAGGAAGAATAAGATTGAAGGTGTCTGTGATGATTCCAAGAGTTATTATAACCCAATAGTATCCATTGAGTTGAACATTAGGTAAACAAGAAATTCGGTAGATAGTGCTAAGCAAACCCAATGTTGAGCAAGAAATTCGGTAGCTAGCGATAAGCAAACCCAATGTTGTTTTGGTTTTATAAATGAGCGAAACATCCAAAAAGAGTTGTCCCAAATGAAAAAATTAAAATTCTAGAGGAATATCCATGAAAGCTCGCAAGGATTCACTGAGTTATCACCGAATCTAATAACTAACCATTATGTTCTTATCGATACTTGGACTGAGTTAAGTTTGATTTTTAAACGATTAGGGCTATCTCTTGCCAGAAGACCAATTTATGTAGATAAAAGGTATTCATTAAGTTTACTTATGGAAATAAAACCGCTATAGTCATCTGTGAATGAAATCTTTCAATGGAAACCCATAACCTCGGTAATGATCTAAATACCAATCAAGTTAGACAACCTCGATATAGGTATAGGCTAATTATCTGAAAAAAATGTTAAGATCGTGGGTTCGAAAAGGCTAGTATGTTTACCACTCGCCAGTGGTGAAACTCTAGCAATCCATGGTGATTAGTGTGATACCAAATTGATAAATTCTTACCAAGATACGCAAACTACTGCATGAAGAATACTCTACATCTTGATATATACCTACAATTCAAGATTATTTAGAAGTTTTCTCCACAGATTTACCTGGATAATTCCCATCAAGACAGATTGAGTTTAGACTTGATCTTGTACAAGATGATGCACCGATATCTAGAACTCTATCCAAACAACTCTAGGAACTGAACAAACATACCATTATAATTCGCTGCCCATTATCGAGAATTGATAATCTATTTGATCAGCTGTAAGGTGGACTTGATCCATACCTGAAGATCGATTTACCAATTGGATATCACAGAAGAAGACTTTCTAAAGACATTTTATAATAGGACCATTATAAGTTTATAAGTCATACCGGTCGGATTGATAAATGAGTCACAATGTTCCTGAATCTCATTAATAGAATATGCAAATCCTACCTGAATGATATAAGCATATTTATTCACAAACCAAGAAAATTCATGATCACTTTAAACTAAAAAAAGGACGAACGCATAAGTATAAATGCTCAATTTATCAAGATTCTACAATAACCTCCAAAGACCGTATTAGTAAACCAATATTAAAAGAGACATTATAGTATATAGCAATGAATGTTTAACATGCTCAAGGGTTAAGACAGAATACTCGAAGCCATATAAAATTATGAAACAACAAGAAATTCCTCAATAAAAATGAGAGTCCATTTCCATATATTTCATAAACAAATTCCCACAAACACCTAAGTAAGCAAAACACTCTATGGATAATTGTAAAGCAATTCGTTCATTCTCTACCCATAAGGAAAAAGGTAAGAAGGAGAAATGATTGATTCCCGTCGAAAAGAATACTAGAGTAATCGTGTAAGGTAAATTGACAATTATGGTTCTAGAACATAATTGTGAATTTACAGGTGCATTTGAACTCTAATATGGCTTTTCTAGATCAAGATTTGGGCAAACCCTTCATGAATCCTTGAGATACTCACCTACCATTGGCTAAGTTTTCCTATCATATCGATTATCACTCCGGTATTAAGTCCAAGCTATATTAATCCTTATATGAAAACAAAATATCAATCACTACCTTATCAGGCTGAAGTTAGATAAAAGCATTTGACAAGATGTTCATAAAACCACCAACAAAGTTGCCCAAATCAGAAAAAGACTGAAAAACTGCTAGAAATCGACAGATTATCTATTCAGATAATCAAAGAAAAACCATTATAATTCCAAATCAAAGACAAAGTTTTATTATTAATCTCACTTTGTAAATAGGTAATTAGTTTTGGCAAGGGAGGAAAATTGAGTCTTCATTATATTGGACTTTTTCGAATTCGCCAATCGAGCTGCTCCAATTATGTGTAGATTCGAATTACCTACGACAATTAGTAGAATAACTGACATGTTCTATGTATATAATATAAATAAATTTCCATCTGACGAATCAGCAATCATTCCTATTATCAAAATCCGTGTGGACATCATGTTTAGATTCATAGAAGAACCTTCATAATTTATGGATAGAAACATTTAGAAGCTTAGGCGGAGCTGGATCAAGCTAGTCAAAGTCAGGTGGGATTCAAGACTTGATCTTGAGTTCACTTAGGAATGTTTAGAGCAGATAAAAACGATATACCTTCATCTATCTCTAGTAGGATTATACCTTAGTGCTACCACCAAAATTTCGGGACAAAATTTCTTGAAGGAGGGGAGAATGTGACACTCGGCTAGTTTAAGCCTAATCTGGTACTAATGTAATCCTTACTTACGTAAATAAAATAATATAATAAACAAGGGATATTATTTTAGTCCAAAAAATCCAAAAGTATTTGAGATACATTCAATTACGTTCGAAAAGTTCAAATTTTGGCGCATAGTGAACACTACGCGAAACAACCGCTGGCGACAACTTAAACACTGATAGAAGTCCAAACGTGTCAGAAGCAACTCGTAAAATTTAACTTTTTATAAAAATACTAGTGATAATATATAAAATTATTTTTAAAAGATTCGAATTGAGGAATTTAGAAAATAAGAGAATAAAAGCCAGTGTAGGATACCGAATGAGCCCGAAACCAAGAATTTTCAAAAAATTAGTTTCTTAGGCTTGTATTATCTAGAATTCACTATCGGATCAAACCTGACAAAAATTATTAGAAACAGGATTCGTTTGATTAGTTAAAGTTCGTTAGATGTTAAAACGGAAACTTGAGATTATTATTTAAACACCCACTAACCAACCCAACCCAACCCAACCCATCCCTTCCCCTCTCAAAACCAACGGCCAACCCAACCACGTTCCACCCACTGGGCTCATGTACAATCATTACCATTTGTGTGGTCGAGGCTTCAATTGTTGACAAAACACCTAATCTACCATCCACGTCTTCAATCTATATGCAAACTCATCATATTCTCCTTTCTTTAAAACCCCCCAAACGTATTCATCATCATCATCATCATCATCATCATAATCTATATTTTCTTCATATTTTCACTCCAATAAATCACAATTAAAAATCCACAACATGCATAACCCATAAAGAACTTGACAATCCATGAACACAAAGCAAAACACCATCACTCTCTAGCTCTCACACCACCGTCGGTCACCATCACCCACCTACATCACCACTTTACACCCAAATTTAAGCAAGAAATTATAGGGTTAAGAGTTATCTAGGATGAACTAAGAAATCTGGAGTTGTAAAAAGGCTTGAGGAATCAATATTCAAACACCGATCTAAGGATTTTCATCATCTTTCCTTATTATTATTTTCTACCCAAATCCAAGGTAAAGACCTAAATATATGTTTAGTAGTTTGATTTTGGTTGGTACTTGATATTTCACACAATGAAATCAAGGATTGAAATTGAAAAATGTGAATGTGTGTGCATGTGTGGGAACCGTAGGTATGTATGAGTGTGTGTATGTGGGAACCGAACACCCAATTTCACACATACATACATAGATTGACACCTAATATTGGTCATGAATTTGATTAAGTAGTTGATTATTGATAAATTGGACATACGTGTGTGAAAGTTGGGGATTTAATTTGTATTTTGATGAAATGGATTTTGGTAACTTTAAGAGAATGATAAAGAGAAAACAAGTATACAAATGAGTTTGGTGTTGCAAAGGATGAGTTAACTAGTGTATTTGTTAGTTTAAACCCAAGACTTGATCAAAGTGTACATATGGAATTTGTTGCAAATTATTAGGTTCATGCTAACATTTCATAACTTATTAGTTTGATTATCTTAGTTTCACGCTAAATTGAGTTGGAAATGATACTCAAGTTTGATTATTGTAAATTGTTGATTCATGCTAATAAATAAAACTTTTGATTTTAGCGTAGTTGACTTCTGCTTTGACTTTGATATCTAGCATGCTTATACATGAGAACTTGTTGAAAATTTGTTAGGCTTGTGTTAGAAGACACAATGCTAGTACTTGATGAATTATATTAGAAAATGATAATTTCACACTTACTAAAAGTGGAAACTTTTTGTTAGTTGTATGAAAGATTAGTAGCATAGTGCGTAAGGAAGTAGTATTAATTGATTGTCAAAATGGTTGATTGAGATAACTAGATATGATACCTCACCTTTAATTCGAATTGTGATTAGATGAATGATTAACTTTGTGTAAGTTTGCTATTAATAGAAACTTTGTTGTTAAACAATTTGGAAATGCACAAGTTGATTTAATATGGTTGTGCCATTTGAACAATATAGAATAATTCAACAAATAGGGATAAAAATCTGGTTTGTAAGTGTTAATTGTTTCATGTTAAATGACCAAACCATGTAGTTACAAATAGTGAGTTCCGGTTTGAACACACTAACTTGAAAATTGATTAAACTTGTACTTTGGTTCTATGTGTGTAAATCTGTAAATGATGATAAATTATATGTATATGTTAAAATATACATATTTCATGCATTAAGTGATTGGTATGTTTCGTTTGGTTTAGTTTGCTTTCGGTAACTTGAATGATCGAAAAGTTAGACTTTTAACGCGAACCGACATGAGTTTTTGGGACTGATCTAAAACAGCTCCTAAAGCCATAAATTTCTTATACATAACATAAGTCAATGTATAAGAGCTTCTAAACTTCGTCCTATTCGTGTCGCGAGAACCGACACGGAAACATTAAATTTGCTTAATTTGTGAAAATAATAACTAAAATGAAAAATAAAGTGTTTTTACAAAAGACCTAATAAAACTCATATATTTTCACATAAAATGTTAAAACATAATTTTCACACGAAAAAGTTAACCGGTTAACCGATAAACGCGAAACCGGTAAAACCGACCAGAACATCGAAAAAGACGCTAAAATCTTATAAATTATAAAACTTCAAATTATCAAATAATTCTAGCAACTAAAACATAATTATATATATTACTAAAGAATATAATTATTTGCTAAATAATATAAAGTATGATACTTGTTAAATTACTTGATGTGTGTGTATGTGTGTGTGTGTGTAAAGTATTACCTATTAAGATAGAAGTATACATATAATTGGAATCTTGTGTGCTAGTGTGAAAACATAAATCGAGCTTTAACAAAGTAAAAGTCGCCAATGAGTCATTCGAACTCGAACCAGATAAAGAAACGATTTGAAGAAACTGAACATTGTGTGAAATATTTTAAGTTGAGCAAACAACTTAAAATATATAATTAATAAATGTGTACTATATATATTCATAGGACACAAGTATTTTTGGATGTTTCATTTGACAAACTACTGAAACGGTGAGTTTCTCTTAAATCCCATTTTTAAAAAATAATTTATAAATTTTGGGGGAAAGGCATTTTAAACGCATTTTATTTTACAACCCGTTTTGAGTCAATTTAACTAAATAACTATTAACTGAATTAATAAGGGCGTAGAAATATTGGTAGATCTATCGGGGTGACGCCCCACTTCCAATCGCGTTGGGTTAAAAGTGGAAATATTTTGAGTTTGGTATGTTTTGAGTTATCATTTTGATAGTCATGCACCTATTGTACTCTTTGCTTGTTTACAACTAATACGATTTGTTTAAGAAATAAAGTGTTGTGTTTTCATAAAAATGATACCATCGTCGTTGAACGGTGATGATTTGAGGTGTAATAGTTGAAGACTACTATACCATGGTTTTTATATAAGAACATTTTTAAACGAGAACTCACCAACATTCGTGTTGATAAACGTTTTTAATATGTTTTTCAGGTAAATAAAGGAAGTATTGAAGCTTCCTAAAGAGCGCGGGAAAATAGTGACGTGTGTTTGAATGAAAAATGTTGACTTTATGTTGGACTTGTAGTTTGAATAATAATCGTGTAATGACTCTGATGGTTAAATAAAGTCCAACTTTCATTAGAAATGTATACACGTGATTAGCCGAAAACGGCGTCTGTCACCACCCGAAGTCTTGGTCAAATTATTCTGTTGTTTAAATTATTATTTTCGGGGTGTGATAGCAGGAAATTCACATGCGCTTCTTTTTTGCAGAGATCCTTGCTTGTTTTAACACGTCACAAAGAACATCACGTCTATATCTAAACCTTGTAAGCTCATTTCAATGAACCGCATGTTCACAAAAATTATCCAAACAAGCTTTTGAGACAAACCGGGCATGACTCATCAACTGGGAATAGTGGGTCATTAAACAATATTTAAGAATGGCCTGGTACTCCAATACTAACATGTGCTGGACTAACCCTTCGATGGGGATGATGATCAAGAAATTTTGAGCATGGGGTGCCTGAGGACATTCTAACACCACTCTTTAGCGAGTGGATAAACTAAACTTCTCTCCCAAACTTTGGACGAATTTACTATAAAGGGCACTCACCAAAACATATTGCACCTTAGGGGGCGGTGTCCTTATTAGCAAACTCGCCAAGATCAAGATCGGGAAAAGTGCAAACAATCCAACGCACACCTATAATTCGAGTCTAACCCATCAAAACCACAATCCCATAATTGTGGTCATGTAACTTCCAAGTTTATGCCCTTAGTGCTACAAAACATAGGTGGAAACATCTCCAGCAGAATATAAACCTAAGCCCCCCAAAACGGATTGGAAAGATACTAGTCTCCATTGAAAATCCCCCACAAACTGGACCCCCGCATACCGCAATATCCTCGATCGCTTCTCGAAGCCCTTTTTCAAAAACCGAGACGAAATCTTTAACAAACATAGGTCGGCATGTTCGGAGACGAATAACAATTTAGCAACCCCAATACAGGAGTGAAGCAATAGGAGCTCACATTGAGGGTCATGCAGGAGAGTAAGATGACTCATTAGGTCCATTGTGCTTGAAACTCTGTTAATGACCAAGCTACTGATAAAAGCTATGTCCTGGCTAACCGCACCCAATGTCACACCCCGAAAACCATAATTTAATCAGTGGAAGACTTTGACTAAGTCGTTAGGGTTGTGACAGATGTCGTTTAGCCAATCAAAACAAAGCAACTATTTTCAAATTAAAAGTTGGACTTTTATTCAAAGACCAGAGTTGCACGTGTCATAGACACGACTTTTACTACATGTCCAAGTTTTACTTTACATATTCAAACACACCACTGTTATTCTCTCACCCAACACGAAGCCATCACTTACCTGAAAAGCATATTAAAAACGTTTGTCAACACGAATGTTGGTGAGTTCTCATTTAAAAATATTATTATTTAAAAATCATCGTCTAATAGTCTTTAACTATGACACCTCAAATCCTCACCGTTCAAAGACGATCGCATCAATTGTTTTTATGAAAACATAACTTTGTATTTTTTTAAACAAATCATATTAGTTTTAAACAAGCAAAGAATATAACATGTGTATGACTCAAAATGATAATTCGAAACCTGCCAAACTCAAAGTATTCCCACTTTGAACCCAACACGGCTGGAGGGGCTATCACCCCAATAGATTACCAATATTTCTATGTCCTTATTAATTCGGTTAACAGTTATTTAGTCAAATTGACTAATCCCATTTTAACACGGTTTGTAAAATAAAATGCATTCAAAAATTAAATAAAAATATGTTTTGCCCCAAAAACATTTATAATTTACTTTAAAAATAGGGGATTTAAGAGAAACTCACAGTTTTGAAGCGATTCCGATTATGTCCAACGGAAATTGTCCTATTTATTATATAGTCCATGTTAATATTATTTCAAAGTTTTACAATGACCACGGCGATTTCATTTAAAATATCTAAGTTATCATACAAGCACACAAAATTTTCACTTATATCTCTATACTATCTTATCTAGCAAGTTATACATAAATATAAACACACACAAATATGTTCATTTATACAAGTAAGCACCAAATAAAGACATATTATATTACTAGTATTTATTTATTATTCATTTTTATAAAAATAAGGTTTTATTTTCTGGAATTTTATAAAATTATAACTTGTATTATTGTTATGATTATGGTGTCGTTTTGTCGGTTTGGTCGGTTTTGCTAGTTTTGCGTTTTAACGGCGAACTAGTTAACTTTTCGTGTGAAATTTTATATTTTAAATATTTTTGAAAACCCTTTATATATAAAATAATTAATTTTTTGAATTTCTTTTATAAAAATAATTTATTTTTCATTTTAGTTATTATTTTCTTAAAATAGCAAATTTTAACGTTTTCGTGTCGGTTTTCGCGACACGAACCGTCTAGGATCAAGTTTTACTATCTTGTCCTCCTCTTATACATTAACTTATGTTATGTATAAGTATTTTATTACTTTGGGGCTTTTCTAAATCAGTCCCTAATAATTGTGTCGGTTTGCGTTTAAAAGTCAATTTTTCGACCATTAAAGTTACCGACAAGCAAACCAAACTATATAAAATATCATAAACACTTTTATATGTCAAAATCAAGTAATTAAAATATATAATCTTCCAAAATTTTCCATATTCAAACAAGTATCACGACTCATGCAAAATACAAAAACTACAACTTTTAACACATTTCATGTATTCATTCAACACTTAGCAAATAAAATTTCTAACATGTAACCTAATAATGTATGAATAATTTCTTTATGATTAAATGTCCTTGCTTTAATGAGTCTTTATTAAAGTATTTTCAATATAATTACCATTATTCAACATTGAAGAATTTTCTAAGTGTCTTGACAATAAAGTTTCCACTTTTAGTAATTGTCAAACTATCTTTTCTAATAAAATTTATCAAGTACTATCATTGTGTCTTCTAACATGAACCTAACATATTTTTAACTAGTTATCCTATGCATGCATGCTAGATATTAAGGTCAAAATAAAAGTCAACTATGTAACTAGCAAAAAGTTTCTTGTATTAGCAATAACAAGAATTTACATTAGTCTAACCTAGGCGCTATTTTAAATTACTAAGTCATGTATTTTCTTAACAAAATCATTTCATCAATTTCTTATCATATCATCTTGTCATATCATCAATCATAAATCAAGATATTAAAATAAAAATCATTTCTACTTATTTTAAAATCATTATCAAGAGATTGTAAAAATTAACAATTTTAAGTAGTTACTAAAACTCTATTCTAGAATAGCATCCTATATTCCTACCATTTCTTCAATATTATTTCAATAAATTATCACCATGCCATATTAGATGTAAAACAATAACAATTTTATCAAACTCAAGAGTAAAATTCAAACATGCAATTATGCATGTGTGATTTAACAATTTAAAAAGACCCACTACTTCTTTTTCTTCTCCTTTCCTACGGGTTTCTCTCTCTTAAAGTTTTAATTTCAATTTATTATTTATACCATTTTCAAGCATGGATTTCAAGAATTCAAGCATCATAACTCATTAAAGAATAAAATACCTAAATCAAGAATTTATCTAGTTTTTTCTTTTTCTATCTAAAACCTCCAAAATCCATTTCAATCAAAATTACCAATTAATATAAAATCTCATGCGTGCATGTTTGCTTATAAAAAAAACACAACTTTAAACATCAATAATAGCAAAAAGGTAACACCTACATGTATGTATGTATGTATGTATGTTGTATGTATGTATGTATGTGGGTGTTAGGCACACGCCCACGCAGACATACATTCACACGATCCATGCACACACTTTTCCATTTTTAACCCATTTTGTGTAAAGTATTATCTAATCAAGTTTGAATAATCAAAACTAGCTTAAATCTTTCCTTGGATTTTGGGTGAATTTAAAAATATGATAACTAGAGATCTTGTGTGTGGGTGCTTGATGTCATGCCTAGTTTCCTAGCCTAGATTCTTGCTTCCTACAAGTTTTATCTCCCATTGTGTGTGTATGTGTTCTTGAGTTATAATTTTGAAAATGATGAAGATGGAGAGTGATGGTGATGTGCCGTGGGTTTTTATGGAAGGAAGAAAAGGAGTAGGTTAGTGATGTGGTGAACAGATTAGATAGATGCAGTGTTTTAATGAATCCAACTTATAATCCTAATTTGTAGAGATAGTGATTGTAAGAAACTTCGTGTTAGATTATGATTGGAGGTGATGACGTGGTACGATTACCCATCTACAAGCTTAATAATAGAAAAGCAGCTTACAAGCATGGAAGCTTATGAACTAAAGAGGAGGAAGCATAAGCTTCCGGATAAAGAAGCTTGACACTTCCCCAACAAGTCTCCTAAGTTGACTAAGTAGCCTATGCTACAGTAACTTCAGAAAAAGTCATCACTGTTCAAATGTTGACACCTGCCATAAAGTAAAAGTAGCTACAAGACATAATAAAAGCTGACTGCAGGTTACACGGAAATGACACCTGCCCAGTCTGCACCGGCTGAAAGTAGAGCTAGCCTTTTCTACTTAAGAAGCTTCAGCTTCCCCGAAGAAGCTTCCAAACTGCTTATAAATAGAACATTTCACCAAAGGTATTGGCACATTCTAAATCATCATACTCTCTCTAAACTTTCTCTATACACTCCAACTATATCTCTCTAGTATCATATCATTGATTCTCACACCAGAGGTTGATCATCGGAGGCCCCCCCTCCTATGGCGAGACTAACGGTTATGTTTTCTTTAATTCTTAGCATGTTTGGAAGCTTCGATAGGATCGTACTCTTGAACCACCATACAATTCCGGTAGTCTTAGCTCCATTGTTCTCAAGTATTACCTTTCCATGGTTGAAAAGAATTATCCTAATCAAGGTGTTCCTAAAAACGATGATCGGCCATAAAACTATTCCTCATCGGAGGAAAATGTTGGTCGGAGTCACCGGAAATAAGTAGGCCTTTGGTCAGTCATCACGATCATTTGAGTTCCAAACACCACCCTCTTCTAGAAGTGGAACATTCTCCCAAAGGAGTGATTTTATCCTTCTAGTGGAAAGAATAGATATGACGTCGGAGGGTGTTAACATGAACTTCCTTCAGCTTAGGGAGCTGATGAACAATTATGCTCAAGAAGATCTAACTAAGGGTATAAGGATAAGGTTAGACTCTAACGAAGAACCTGAGGTCATACTTTCCCCTACACCTCATCCACTGAACACGAGCATACCTTCTATGTCAAGAAGAAACACTCAAGTACTTAGCAACTCGCAGATAGGAGAATATGAAACTACAAGCTCTGCCCGGGAAATGGTAAGCCTCACGTCTTTACCATAACCCCTAACGAAGCAGGAGAATTCACCATAGAGCAGTTTCTTCAGAGCTCGCCCTCTATGGTACCTCCTCCAGCAAGCACTCCCTGGCAGAAGCTTTAATGTCATTACCTCTGGCAAGAAGCATGATAACAGCACCAATGGTTGAAGCTACATGCTCCATGCCTCAAGCTTACCTACAACCAGGCTTCATGCTGCCCTGTATGATATACCCTCAGATGGTCGCCTTGATGATGTCCCAATAAGGCCAACTCATAATGGTAAGCTTCTTAAGGCTTTCCGGCCATAAACCATCATGTGGTAACTCAAGCTCCAAACATCATCGCCACTAATATAAGTGACTTGACACACTTGGAACCTTACCAACCTTACAAGCCGTCAACCTTGCCATGCTTCTCAGAAAAAATAGCAAACTTTATGTTCCAAACGAAATCAAGATGCCGACTAATGTTAAAACCTATGATGGAATGGAAGATCCCGAAGATCACTGATGTGGTCTGAAATATATATATTATTATATATCTATTTCCTACACTTTTAAGTACTTTTGAGCTAGATTCTTAATAAATATTATTCTTAGTTGCCTTATATGTAAGTTTTAAGGTTTTAAGTGATAATTAGCTAAAGTTGGGTACTTTTACTAAACTGAGACCAACAAGTAAATGATAATAATTAATAATAATAATAAAAATAATAATAGTTATAATAATAATGAACACACTTCATAAAGTATAAAATATGAATTCTCGTGCGTTTGACTAGATAAACATTTAATATTATAATCTCAATTTAGGTGGTTACTTCACATATAATAATTTAAGTTTTGGTCCATTCAATTGGTTTCATCAGCAGGTCACTAAAAGAGTTAGTTATTGGGCCCAAGTGAAAGGAAGCTTGTGAAGTCGGTTACCAACATTATAAAAAGAAAGAAAGATGAAAAAGTGGGGGGGGGGGGGCTTGTTCAGTTTTATTGAAGCCGCCACATAATTATTTAGGGGATCATTATAAAAAGAAAGAAAGATGAAGCTTGTGAAGTCGGTTACCAACATTATAAAAAGAAAGAAAGATGAAAAAGTGGGGGGGGGGGGGGCTTGTTCAGTTTTATTGAAGCCGCCACATAATTATTTAGGGGATCATTATTATTTGAGCCGTGAACTAAAGAAAAGAAAAAGGCAGACGTCAAGGAGCGTCTAAGTCAGCCGTGAAGAAGAAGAAGAAGAAAAAAGAGATAAGAAAGCCGTGGGTTCGAGCCGAGATCGTTTGGGTTCAACACCTACTCATCCAAGCATCATTACTATTCAGTTTGAATTTATTATTTTAATCATGAGCTTGGTTGTTGAATTTAATTATTTTGGTTTGTTATTGAGTATGGTTGTTGGCTAAACCCTTCGACCGCCTAGGCTTATGATGAAATTTTGTTATTTTTGGATTTTGGTTTGGATTTTATTTTCTTTTATGGATTTGTGATTAAGTAAGAGGTTTATTGTTATTAATTTGATCCATATGTGTGCTTAGGATTGTTTGATGAGTATTATTGTTTCAAAGTTTCCTTGGTGATTTTCTGTCATATAATATTATTCTGTTAGGTCATCTACTGTGTGTTTTTGACTAGTTTATGGTTAATTTGCAATAAAACCATAGGGACAATATTAATAAATCAAGTAGACCTAAGTGTGCTAATCTAAATAACTGTCAGGTGATAGATTATGTGATAGGTCTTGGTTGATGAATTTCTAGATTTAGTTCTTTGTTAGGAGTCCGTCTAGGTTTGGTTTATTTGCCTTGTCTATCTAGTCGAGTGAATTATTTAAACTACCTTTGATTTCCGCGTTGTAAGGTCGGATTTCTTATAGAGGTACTTGTCATTAAATAAATTAGCGACTGTAAGTGAGTCTAATTAAACCGGTAATTTTAATAGCTTATTAGGGTTCCATAGGTGTCTTCTTGAGAAGGGTCAAGGGTCCTGTCCTGTTTCCCCTTAGGTGAATACTTTAAGATCCTGGTTCCATAACTTAGCATTTTCCTACCATTTGATAATTGATACATTAGGGATTCTAGCCTAGGTGGTTACTTGTCATTGATTGAATTAAGTCCGAGTTATAAGTTAAGTCATGTCTAGTTTTATTAATTAGTTTTAATATTAATTTAATCTTAACTGCTAGTAAAACCCCCAATAATGATTAATAAATAGTCGCGTTTGTAATTGAGTCTAGTTTAGTTAATTTACGTAATCTAAAGAGTCTGTGGGTTCAATATCCGGACTTACTTAGCTATACTAGAGTCGACCGCTTCATTTGTCAGTTAGTAGTTTTAGTTAAGTTAAGAGTCTAGAAATATTACTTAGTGTCTAGATTAATATAATTTTAGATAATAATTTTATAACTACTTTTAGCACACCAATCACCTTCAAATTTTCACAGGAGCAACTACCATAGAAAGATGGAACAACGCGGAATGTTGTCACATGTTCATGCAAACATTGGTGGGACGTGCCAGACTTTGGTTTAACAACCTTCTGCCAAGAAGCATAGCTTCCTTTGATGATCTATATCAAAGCTTCCTGGTCAACTTCACTCAACAAAGAAGGTGCCACAAAGATTCTGTTTTCCTACACCAAATTAGACAAAAAGAACACGAAGATCTCAGAATCTTCATGGATAGATACAATAAAGAATGTTTGAATTCTAATTGTGCTTCAGAAAAGATACATGTATCTGGCTACATGAATTCCATAGAGGCCAAGAAGCTGGTAAGAAGGTTCCACGAGAAAATTACCCAAACCATGAAAGAAGCTTTCGAAAGAACGGAAGCTTTCCTTCGGGGAGAAGAAGCATTGGATAATCAAGAAACAAGGAAACGTGATTAAAGAAACCAGAGAAGCTCTCCCTTAGAAGGGAAGAAGCCTCGTTTCCATTCCTTCGTTGAGAAGCATCCTCAGAAGTAATAGGGAAGAGATTGTCAGATAACAGACGCCATCCTTCTCGAAACCAACAACCACAAGAGATCTTGGCCTCCGAGGAGGTAAAACACAACTTTCGCCATCCCCGTCCATTGTCTAAACCAACGAACAAGCAAGATGCGGGCAAGTTTTGTGCCTTTCACAATGATATTGGGCACGACACCAATGATTGTTTCCAATTAAAGAAGCGTATTGAAGACGCCATTCAAAATGGTGAGTTAGCTCACCTACTCAAAGATCCAAAAGAAGGTAAAGGGGGTGGAAAGAAGGTGTTCGGAGTAAACATGATTCAGAATTGCAAAAGACTACAAACACTTGCATGGAACCAACAGAGCATATGCTTCCCTCCTACCAACCCTCACAACAAAGTCACAACTCCGGTCATCGTGGAAGCTGAGTTTAATGGCTTCCCCATAGACGGAGCTTACATGAACTGTGGGGCAGGAACAGAGGTCATGTATGAAAGATGTTTCCTAAAGCTCACCTAAGAAACCAAGAATCAACTCCAACAAACCAACAACTCTCTTAAAAGTTTCACTAGAGAGAATGTAGTTCCCCTTAGGAAGCTCACATTGGACGATCGGTTGAGAGATAGAGATCTCTATTGAGTTGAGAAGCTTACCTTCATAGTGGTCAGGTACCCATCTAACTACAATATACTCATTGGAAGAATTGGAATTGCAACTTTCGATGCAGTAGTATCCACTGCCCATGGCATGATGAAATTTCCCACCATGGGAGGAATAGCTACATCAGTACCAACACAAGAAGCTTTACTCATCGTCGTTGCAGAAGAATCATGAGAGCTCAATGAAGACATGGAAGTTGACCTTGTCCAGGAACTAGGCATCAATCCAGCTTACCCTGAACAAACCATCGAAGTCAATAGTAAGCTTCCCTCTCAGACCATGAGTAAGCTAATAACTTTATTACAAAAAAGTAAAGATGTTTTTGCATGGTGTCCAAATGACATGACAGGGGTTCCAAGGGAATATGTTGAGCATTCCTTGAACATCTCACCCACACATAAACCATCCACTCAAAAGAAGAGAAGTATGGCTGCTGAAAGAAGCTTAGCTGCCTGCAACGAGGTGGACAAGCTTGTTAGAGCCGATATACTCCAAGAGATAAGATATCATTCTTGGATTGCTAACCCGGTTATGGATAAAAAAATCTAATGGATCTTGACGAATGTGTGTGGATTTCAAAGATCTTAACAAAGCATGTCCCAAGAATAACTACCCCTTACCTGAGATCGACTGGAATGTAGATTCCCTCACAGGCTTCCAATACAAATGTTTCCTGGATGATTACAAGGGCTACAATCAGATCTTGATAAAGGTTGAAGACTAGGAAAAGACTGCATATCACATTGACAAAGGAATCTTCTATTACAAGAAGATGCCCTTTGGCTTGAAGAATTCCGGAGCTACATACCAATGTTTGATCGATAACACCTTCTCGAACCAAATTGGGAAGAACATGGAAGCTTATGTTGACGACTTGGTCATAAAAAGCAAAACTAAGAAAGACATGCTTAATGACATTGAAGAAGCAAGTTAGAATCTTATAAACATCAACATGAAGCCCAATACAATCAAATGCTCATTTGGATTCGAAGAAGGTAAATTATTGGGTCATGTAATTGATAAACAAATCATAAAAGCTAACCCAAGTAAGGTGCAAGATTTCCTCAATTTACACTCTCCCAAAACAAAGAATGAGGTTCAAAGCCTCAATGGTAAGATTGTTGAACTTAAACGATTTCTTTCAAAGTCAGCAGAAAGATCTTTATCCTTCTTTAAAACTTTTAAGAATTGTAACGAAAAAAATATTTTCAACGAACTAGTGAGACAGAAGCTGCCTTCCTAGCCTTGAAGCAACAACTAGCTTTCTTGCCTGCTCTGGCAGCTCCTCAAGAAGGAGAAGTAATTACAATTTACCTTTCTACAGGAAGGGAAGCTATCAACTCAGTGCTTATTGTGGAATGTGACAAAGTTCAAGTGTCAATCTACTTCATCAGTAGTGCATTACGAGAAGCTGAGCTCAATTATACGCCCATCGAGAAGTTGATCTTAGCACTCGTTCACACAGCCAAAAGGCTAAGAAGATACTTCCAAGCTCATCAGGTGAAGGTGGTCACAGACAAGCCTATAAGATCCATCTTGGAAAATCCATAAATAGCAGGAAGGCTAGCCAAAAAGGCAATCGGCCTAGGTGAACACAACATAGCTTACACGTGATATCCGACAAAATAAAAAGTATTATTATATTCTATAAACCATATTAAGACATTTTTAGACTGGGTTAAGTGAGAATTAAGACCCTTAAGTTAAATATATTATTTTATGCTAAGAATAAAGGAAATATATTCATTGGAAAACGCGTGCGAAGTCAAATCGAATAGAGGAATTTTGGGGAAAAGTTATGAAGAAACGAAAGTTTTTGGTTCAACGTGTGAATGCTTAACCCGAAAATTGAAAAATATTCATAGGTGAATCCATTTGAACATTGTATAGGATTGGTAACCGAGAATACAGGCGAAAACATGACTCAATTCTGAGTTATAACGAAGCGGGAAAATGCAAATTATTATTTTCGAACACGGTCGTTAGAGCACATGTACCGATTAGCTTGTAAGAGTTAATACTATCGCCGTGTTTGAGGTTTATCATTTAGATAAAATAAATCCAATAGACACCATAAGTTTGGGTGAGTTGTTTCGGGAAACACAACTACACTAGTTTTATAAAGTTCGGAGTAACATATAACCGACACCGAGTAACGATCGTCAATAATTTATTAGCGTAAATCATAAGCTAGCGAGACAATTTTAAGTCAAGATTAAAATAAATATTTGACGAGATTTATTTGGAGAATATAACGTCATTTGAAGTAGCGGGTCGTTAAAGCGAGAGATCGAAACGCGATCGCAAAACGCATTTAAAACCACACTATATAAGGTGGGTCACCCACTTTTCATTCATTTTAACATATATTTATGCATTTTAGAGAAATAAAGGTAGAGAGAGGTTAGAGGATTCCGGACCAGTAGCCGGCGGTGGTGCACGGTGGCCGGTGGTAGTCCGATGGCGGCCGAAGCCCATCTTCTACCCGCAACCATTTTTCGACGTCTCGATCGCGATGGTAAGCTCTGATCTTACAAATTTTGAGCTTAAGTTCATTAAAAACATGTTTTAAAATCTGGACAGATTGTATTAGTCTTGTATGTCCGCAAATATCGGTCTATAACGGAAGATCTAACGGTCCGATTGTCTTATTTTTATACAGGGGGTTCATAACCCATAGATAATCATTTTTAACAGTGGAGATGAGGATTGGAGTTGCTTAAGTTGGGTTTCTAAACCAGTTTTCATGTTCAGTTCCCTGGGCGAATTTTGAAAACGCAGCTATAAATAAATGCAGATTCCCGGAGATATGACCATCGGATCGAGCTGAAATTTTCGGTGAACCTTCCTAACATATATATCTTTGATTCCACAGAAGGAATCGATGATCAAATGTCTGTATGGTGAGTTATAAGCTTTGTAGTTTACTGGTAAGATTTTAGAACGAAAATAGTTTAATAAAACGAGTTGCATGTAGGTTATGAGGTGCCGTATGGATGATCCGAGAGCGGAGAAACGTTCGTGACGCTAAAACAAACGCGTTTGTATATCTGGATTGCATTGCATGCTGGTTTTGAGTTTTTATTAGACGTGAACCATACGTGAGAGGGTATAACTTTTATCTCTTAAAGTTTAATAAAGTTAGATTTTTATAGACTGGTTTAAATAGTGTTATTAAGTATAGTTTGGAGTATTAAAATGTGGTAGATGATTATTTTAACTATAGTTAGCTTACAAACGGGCGTTAAAAAGAAGAGTATGAAAGTGAATAACAAATATAAATTCTTGACCACGCGTGTTAAAAATGGTGCAATCGAGACTTGGAGGATTTCTTTTGTGTGTGTATATAAACATTAATATTAAAAATATAAACATTATATTTTTTGCTGAAATAGTGTATCCGGATAATGACCACCATTAATATTAAAAATAAATATACTTTTAGAAAATGTAAACATTTACATAAAATATGAAAACAAATTTTTTATGTTAAGAATATCAATATAACACGTTTCGGTATAAATAATAATAACGATTATATTATGATTTGTTAAAAAAACGTGGTATATAATATATTTATCAGAATTCAAACGCGCGTCTATTAGTAAAAGAATATTGTATTTTAAAATAAGTATAAATACTCTTTATTAAATAACGTCCAAATTTAGTTTAGAAAACATATATTAGTTTTACAACGACTATTTGAAACTATGTTTTTCCAATATATTTATAAGATATTTTAAAACGTTCGATTCATTTATTCTTTTTCCTAAACAATAAAAGTTTGTAATTTAGTTATTGGAATTATAATAAATAAGACACGTGAAGATAAATAAAATTAAGTTAGGAGAAGATTTCATTTGTATCTATGTTTATGTGTTAATATACTTGGTATTAAACATACGAATCCGGTTATCATTTGAATGAATGTTAATAAGATCTTGACGTTGATTGACATATTATTACACTTAAATGTTATTTGAGCTGACACAAAGGTGAGTTTTCTCGTATATCCCCTCGTTTTATTGATTTATAAATGTTTTTAGGGAGGAATATGTAAACTAAGGGCTATATAATTTACAAATTAAGTTAAATGGGATGAGTCATTATGAAAGGAAAAATCGTTAACCTAGAGAGAAAGGGTCTAAAAATGTTGGTAGATCTATCGGAGCGACGCCCCCCGCTCTTCAATTCGCTCTGGTTGAAAAGGTGGGAATATTTTGATTTTGGTATGTATCAGGTTTATCATATTGATAGTCATACATGTGTTGTACTCTTTGCTCGTTTACAACTAACACGTTTTGTTTAAGAAATATATAGCTATGTTTGGAAAAGTGGAAATTAAATTCCCATTGAAAAGAATAGTGAATAATGAAATTTATCATTGATAAGAATTGTTGGAAATTTATTTTAAGATGAATGGATATTTTATTTATTATTTAGTAAAATCATTAATAAAACTCGTAATATGGTGAATTAAAAATAAAACTCTTGAGTAGAGTTTTATATATGGCACTTGATGATTTTTATTAGAGTTATGTCTCAAATTAAGTGAGACTTTTCACTCATACATGTCTCTTGTATAAATTTGCCTAGAGTGAAGAAGAGAAGTCTTAGAACAAAAATGATGATCATAAAAAAAAGCCTTTGTATATTTCTTTTCCAAGAAATATTAGAGACGAAAAACTCTCTAAATTTCATCTTTATATTATCAAGTTCAAGCACACTAAAGTAGTATCTGGTGTAGCCTCGGGCGCGTAGCCTTCCCCGGCAGTACATACTACTTTGGTTGTTGTACCCTGGGAGACAGACGCGCTGTCTTATGTAGAGGCGCGAAATTTGTTTTAAGTGAAACGTGTTGAACACGTGCCTCGGCCTCAACCATCAACCACACTCAATATATATTGTTTTGTTAATATTTTGTTGCAGTCAATGGAGTTAGCCACATCAAGGAAAAACTAAGACGAATGTGAAGATACTCAACGAGGGGAAGACTCGAGTCAAGAAGTTCTTGTTGAAGTTCTCACCAAAGACATTAACATGAATCTTTATATTATAATATAAAGTGTACATTATTTTATATTTTTTTTGATTTTGTACACGGTATTGTACTACGGCATTTCTCTTGTATAACGAGAGTATCTTTATTCTTATTTTATTTTATTAGTTTTAAATAATATGGTGACCCATGTCCTACAAGAATGATGAATAAATGGGAGTAAAGTTGAGAATACGAGGCTTCAATAGCATGACTTCGCCATGCAAAAGTGATGAAGATTCAATAACTAAGTGCCTTTGTTCATTCAAGATTGGTGGCAAACCAAGTGAATAACGAATTCATAGCAAGAGAACCTTCGATGTTGAGGTATAAGAAGAAGGTCAAAGAGCTCATGAAAGAAGTCAAAAGTTGTAGCTTAACTCAAGTATCCAGAACCAGGAACAAGAAAACTGATGCCCTCAGTAAGCTAGCTTCCCTGACCTTCGCTCACTTAACAAAGAGGGTACTAGTAGAAGTTTTGACAACCCCATCAATCAATGAACTAGAGGTACAAGACATCATTGAAGAAGAGGGAACCACTTGGATGACCCCATAATAGAATTCAGTAAAGAAGAGAAGCTTCCCTCCAACGAAGGAAAAGTTATGAAGCTCAAGCTTAATGCTAAACAATATGTGATAGAAGATGGTGTCCTATACGAGAAGGGATATTTAAGCTCCTTGCTACGATGTGTGGGACCATATCAAAGCAATTATCTTTTGAGATAAGTGCGCGAAGGCATTTTCAGGACACATTCTGGTCCAAGGTCGGTGGTAACAAGGTTGATGAACCTTGGATACTATTGGCCAACAATGCACATGAACTCCACGGAAGTCATCCATAAATGTGAAGCTTGTCAGCTCCATGCTCCTGTCAAAACAAACCCGAAGTATAACTTGGTACCCATCATTGCTACTTAGTCATTCCACAAGTGGGGAATGGACATTTTTGGTCCTTTCCCCGAAATAGCTGGGAAGGTGAAGTTCCTACCGGTAGTCATTGACTATTTTACCAAGTGGCCAGAAGTTAAGCCCCTAGCTTCCATCAATGGGAAGAAGGTAATAAACTTCAAATGGGAAAACATAATTTGTATATATGGGATGTCGGGTGAAATAATGACGGATAACGGGTAGCAATTTGCTGAGAAACCATTCAGCCTTTGATGCAAGGAGCTACAAATCAAATAAGTGTTTAGTTCAGTAGCATACCCCCAATCTAACGACCAAGTTGAACAAATGAATCGTAGCATCGTTGAAGGTATGAAGGAAAGATTGGGAAGGTATGGCAAGAATTGGTTGGAAGAGCTTCCAAGCGTCCTTTAGGCCATCCGAACCACGAAGAAAACAAGTCACAAGAAAACACTCTACAGCCTCATCTTTGGCTCGGAAGCTGTAATTCCCACAGAAATTGGGGTAAATTCAAGAAGGGTGAGAAACATAAATGAGTAAACCAACGACTCTGAGGTTCTGCTTAACCTCGATCTCCTGGAAGAAGCTCATGAGCAGGATGCCATTGAGGAAGCCGTTTACAAAAAGAAGCTGGAAGCCTTCTACAACACAAGAGCAAGAAAGGAAGTATTTAAACCCAGAGACTTGGTCCTCAGAAACAACGAGGCCAGCAGACAATCCGACATGGGAAAATTAAGACCTGTGTGGGAAGGTCCTTATGTCATCAAAGAAGCTCATAGGGGAGGATCCTACATGCTTAATGACATGGAAGGAAAAAAGGTGCCACGTCACTAGAGCGACAAGCACCTCAAGAAATTTTTAGTTTAGAATAACATTTCAAAGTTCTTGTAATAGGTTTTTTGGTACAACAATATTGAAAAAATCAATGAATGATGTTTACTTTTGAGTAACAAACTTGTTTTTATCCTATCTAAGGGTGAGCACCTCTAAACTAGGCTCCATGAGGTCCAACATATGTTCCTACTCTTGTAAAGGGCTGAGCTCCTAGGCCATATCGCTCAACATGCAACAAGACGCTATATCTTTTTGTATACAGGGTGAGTCCCTAAAACAATACGACTAAATGGAACACTTATAATTATATTATATCCATGAAACGATACCGATCATCTCTTAGCAATTAGCTTCTAAAGTACTAAACGCTTAGAAGCTTATCAAGCTGACAAGCTCAAGAAACTTAGGATTTGTGTAACAATATACCACAAAACGAGTAAAATAAAATCTTATGGACTAACAAGCGGATAGGATAAACTTTGCATCGGTTCTTAGTTACCAAGCTAAGGAAGGGTGTCTGCATCATCCTTCCTTAACGAAGTTCCAAAGGCATTGCAAAAATAACAAACAAGCATAAAAGTTAAGTAGATAAAATAAACTACATAACTAGCATATAAAACGTTAAAAGCACCATCCTAAGGTGCAACGTACAAGCATAAAGTGATAATTGTCTATGCTAACAAAGGCTTACATAACTACACCATAAAGAAGCTTCACACACGAAGCTTAAAGATAGTAAATTGTTTATGCCAACAAAGGCTTACAGAACCAACATACAAAAAAGTTTCACAAACGAAGTTTGATAAACACAAAGCTACTCATCAGCAGTAGCATCCTCACCATCGCCACCGAAAGTCTTTGGTGCATCATCAACATCATCATGAGAAGCTTCATTAGTGGCACGAGAAGGAGTATGATCAACTTCTCTCAATGAGGAAGGGGTCCGCTCAGAGTCATCAACCTGGGAAGGAGTAACCTCAACTTCCACTCCATCTTTGTCAGCTGCCTGGTCAACTAGATCTTCGAACTCAACATGACCTTCATCATCCTCATGGCCCTCATCAGAACCAGACTTCCCTGTAATCTTAATAACCATGGCTCGAATCACTTGATGTGCTAGCTCATTCTTGAGACCTTCTGGCTCAATAGCTTGAAAAGCTGAGAAGGGAAGGTTATGGCAGTGAGTAACAACTTCAAAGTATTCTCACGGAAGCTGCAAAATTAGTAGCAGCATGGAGCCGATAGCTTGGAAGTCCCTCAAGGGGACGACCAGCTCGACCTGCCTCTAAACCAATAGACAAGCCATGATGGCGGCCATGAGAAATGGCCCTTGTGTAAACTTCACAAAGGGCCGAGTTAAACTCACTACTATGCAGAAGGTAGGAAACAACGTGAGGAATACCATGCTCAAACATCAAATATCTTTCAGAGAAAAGAACATTAACTTGGGCATGGAGATCAGCAGTAGTAACGGAAGAAGCCAGCTTCTGATCAACCAGCTTCTGCTTCTCAGCTTCAAGCTTCTCGCGCTCAGCAACCAGCTTCTTTTTCTCATCAACAAGCGAGTTCCTTTCCTGACTGACCTTGTGACGTTGTTCATACAGATACTTGGCATAAGCTTCCACCTTACTACGCTCATATTCGGCGAAATCCATGGCAACAGCAAGATCATGAACTAAGCTTTGCTCATGAGCAGTTAAGGTCGCAACCTTCTCATTCGCCTCAACCAAGGCACCCTTCAACTTCGCATTCTCTTCCTCAAACTTCTTAATCTCAACAGGCATATAACACCACCGATCCATACCCTCAGAAACGAGGGCTAACAAATAAGCTAAGTAATGAAAAGTCCGTCCCATGAGCTCACTATCACTTAAACCCTCAACAATCACCTTCACATTAGGGGGAATACGGTGAATGAGGAGATCCCGAAAAATGGGCATCTTCTTTAAGGTATCACAATCATGAACACCCCAACAAGGAACAAAGATAGCAGTTGATTCAGGGTTATGAATACCTTCTGAAGGTCCAACAACACCTTTTCCTTTAGCTTTCTCAGTCATAACAGCCTCAGCAGTAGCAGGCTTAACAGTCTCTTTAGTACCTTCCACCTTCTTGCTAGCATGCTCCTTCACCTTCTCTACCTTCTTTTCAGCAGCTGCAGGGATAGGTTTCTTGGCAGCAGCTTGAGGAACCTTCTTAGAAACAGAAGGTTTAGAAGGTACCTTCAATGATGAAGGGGAATGGCTCCTAGACAGCTTCTCTGAACCAACCGGAGAAAAGCCAGTAATGGAAACCACAAAGGCAACATCATCATCCAGTTCAATAGTATCAGAAGTGTTGGAGCTAGGAGCATGTGTCTCTTAGAACATCTTGCTACTCCAAACATGAGTAGAAGCAGCCTTCCTAACAGTCCCTATGGGAGGAAGACCAGAAGAGGTGGAGGTAGAGCTACGATCACAAGATTGGCAGAAATCCTTAGTGTTCTCAACAACGTTGGGATGACCTAGAATAACATCCACAACAATAAAGGTAGCAAAAGAAATTTTCTCCAAAGAAATAAACTCCTTAGCACTGATATTTGCAAACATGGAAGGTGAAGGTTAGAAATGAATGACAAAAGAAGCATAAAAATAAATAAGGAACATACCTTTATCATCAACATATATCTTGGGCTCGGTATGAGAATTAGACCACTTGGTACTAAGACCCAATTTTACCAAAAACTCCTCAACAAAGGTGCGAAGCTTACAGCTCATGGACCGAAGGCTCTTAAGGAAGGTAGCATCAAGCTTCTTAGTCTTCAGCTCAGGTGTGTTCAAGGTAAGGTCATGCTTCCTCCAAACTGGAGAAAAGGCAAGATAGTATCAGACACAAAAAAAGAACCTATCCTTCCAAGGAGACGTGAGTCCAACAATACAGAAGATAAAACCAGTCTCACACCGAGTAGTCTCCACAGTAAACCAATTCCCATTCTTCCCTAGGACCCTAGCTGAAAAAATCGCCAGTACAAAGGCAAAGAAGGTTCATAACCCAACGAGCGACAAACAATCTCAAAATGTAGAACCCTGGCTACACCAACAGGAGCCAACTGTCAAAGGAAAACGCCGTGATACTCCAATACATTTAGAAAAAACTTCAAGAAAGGATATAGAAGGTTTTATTGATCGAAATAGCGAGTATACAAGGAAACCTTTCCCTTTGGACGACCCGAAATGGGAGTAGAATGACTCGGAAGTTCAGGCTTTAAATCAGCCCCAATGCCGTAATCTACACAGAATCGATCGAGTTTTGCTTGGGTCAAATTCGAGAATTGAGTAGCCATATCACCTTTAAAACCCATAATCGGAGACGAAAGAAGCAAGAATGATTTATGATAAAACGAATCGGAGGAAAAGTCGCCAAAAATTTGGGAGAAGTTATAATTGGGGAATGAAGAAGATTAAGTAGGGCTGTTACATAACTAATAAAAGGTAAAATTTTGAATTTAAAATCCAAAAGAAGTAGAGACAGGTGTAAGGCCAAGATTGAATTAGGTTACAACAGCCTTATGATGGCTTTCGGACACAGAGGTCAAATCGTATAGGTATAGTAGGAAGCAGCCGCCAAAACATATACAAATAATATTACCCTACAGGTAACGAGAAGCTTCCAGCTTTCATCCTAATGCTTCACAAACGAAACACTCAGGATACTCAGCTTCCAGCTTCTATCCTAATGCTTCACATATGAGACGCTCAGGATACTTAGCTTCCAGCTTCCACCCTGATGCCTCACAAACGAAATAATAAGGATGTGTAGCTTGCAGCTTCCATACCACAAGTCAAGGAAATATTCCAGCTCTTGGTCTCCCCCGGAACGAAGCCCAACATAACCAAATGGGTAATACTTTGGTCTATGAAGAGGCATGCCGCTGAGCTCAAATGCATTGAACATCCAGGGGGAAGAATAACGAAAAAGAGATGAGTCACAAGCTTTCATCATTAAAAATCATAATACTTCTGACAGGGGGTTGATGACGTGAGTACCCTTTCCCATCTACAAGCTTAATAATATAAAAGCAACTTACAAGCAGAGAAGCTTATGAACTAAAGAGAAGGAAGCATAAGCTTCTGGATAGAGAAGATTGACACTTGCCCAAAAAATATTGTAATATCAATAAGAATCAATCTTATTTCTCTTTATCATCTCATTATTTATACATATAGATTTGGCTAATAGGTCGTTGTTTCACAACATAATTAAAATTTTGATCAATTATAATATAAATGATTATAATGGCCATATATGAATAATAATATATATTTATTCTTATATTCTTCCACTTGGCCGAGTAATCATTTATTATAAGTATTAAGCCTGATCAGGAGTTAATACTCATTTTAGCTTTAAACTTAAACTGGAGCAGAGAAATACAGTCATTGAATTGAACATCAGCTCAAGACCCCCATTAATCATATTGTAGTCCTTATTTAAAACCTAAATAGCTATGATCAAAATTTTCAAGTAAGCCCTTCATAACGTGTGATTTGTATAATAATTTGTCTATATGTCATTATGCATGCAGAACATATTAAGAGACATACAAAATCAAAAATAGTGAGGAAATATTAATAGTTAATCATTCATAGTACGATATGCAGTTGTTCATGGTCATCAATAAACCCCTCATGATTATAAGCGCTTTCATAATACTTACGGGTAATAGATATTTAGTTATGCGATCCTTAAGCATATCATGAATGTATTCGATACAAAATTTTAGTTTCCTCAATTCGTTCATAAAAGAATAATTAATTTTGTATCGAATTTTAATGCAGCACCTCTCGAACTGCACCTGTTTGAGAAAACATGGTAGCTGACTTTATCACAGTAAGTCTTCAATATATAATTTATATGGAGTTAATAATGAGTTCACTAATAAATTTTCAACAACATTTATTGCTAATTGCGTTGTGATTAATCAACATATTATGTCATTATAACTTAGGTTGTTGTTATCAGTTTATTATGACTCATCCATGAGATAGATTTATCTATTGACATAAGAATATATCCCAAAATTACATTTTGTTATATTTGAATATAACAAAGTTTAGAGTAATCAACCGGTTTGAGTTCTCACTTTTCTTTTTAAATTATCTCAAATTGTTATGATATCTATCATGTAAGGGATATCTCTGAGATCTATCATATCAAAGTATGTATGAACAATGCTTTGACTAATGTAACATATACTTGTCAAAAGAATGTCATCTATATAAGGAAAAGTTTGATGTAGTTTCTCTCATTCATTTTAAGGTAGGTATATTAATCCACTTGGTTCTTGATGAAAATAATTGTATTAAGATTTCATCACATTATGATGTTTGCATTAACTCATATGGATTTTGTGACTTGCATACTAACTATTCTTTGACCTTTAATTCAAAACTTTCAGGTTGTGTTATGAACATATAAATATGTAAGCCGATTGTTAGGGAAAGTTGTTTTAATGTTCATCTAATGTAGCTCTTATCTATTATAAGCTACTTGAACAATGATGCTCCTCAAAGAAATCTTTTGTAATATAAGTAATAATATTCTATGATTATTTATTTTCTCTTGAATATAACATTAAATAATCAATCGTTCTTCTTAGTGTCTTAACGTTTATGTTAGGATTTAGATTTACGAACACCCATAGGTTTTTTCAACAAAATCTGAAACGTTATTCTGACTTATGGAGTTTAGTTTAATTTGCTAATAATAACTTTATTCCACTCAGAAGATTGATTGATATTAATGGTTTAATTAAAAGAGGTTTGATCAGTAAACTTTCCAACATCCATGTCAACTTAGTTAGGGAGGTTACATAATCATCAAAGTTAGTTGGTTATAAAACCTAGATGACCTCCTGAGTTGATTATCGGGTTTATTAGAAGTTTTCGTTTTATGGATTAGCTCTTGGTTAGGTTGCTATCATTTTTAGGATTCTAAGTATGTAAGAGTTGGTGAAATATGGTGTACAAGAGGTATAATTGGAATTAAATTAGGAGTAAAATTTAATGACTCTCTTCCCTCCGCCTCTTGTACTTCTAACAAGTCAGTATAAGGACTTTTATTGCTCCCACTGACCTTAGAAACCTTTAGAAAAATAGCATGCTTAGTGTCAATATTTAAAGACCAATATATTCTAATAGAGAAGGTTAATGATGTAAGTCGTCGTAGTTTCTCTTGTGAGGATTATTTTAGTAAGAAATCAAAGTATGCCCACATTTAAAAAACAATGAAGCTTTTGTAAGAGTAGTAGAAAATTCTAAAGATATAAGTTTTGATGAATAGTGTTGTGATGGAACAGTGTCTTGTACAAGAGGTGTAATTAAGATAATATTAAGTTTTCACTCCCCCACCTCTTGCAATCTTGTAAGTTATGATTGAGACACTTAATGCTCCCATTGATCTTTAATATCTCTAGGAAAAATACAAGAGAAGTTTCAATGATGTACTTGATATGGGAATCTTTCATATATATGTTAAACTTGATTTGATTTCATTAATGTCCAGATGTTATAATAGACTTAGGGATAAATTTTGAAGAAATCGTATTAGGTATATGAACGGATCTCTTTAAGCCCGTGGACCATAGAAGACAGATTAGATACAAGTAAATAACCTTTTAAATGATAAAAGAATTATGTCTGAATATTCCGTTTGAATAAGTTCCACGAATGTAAGTGAAATATAACTTCTAGTGGACCCATACTTTTTTCTTATGCCAAGTAATGTTTAGAGCATCTAACACATGATTTAAAATCACTAAAATGACATTATATGAAAAATCACCCTCATCAACCATGTCATGATTTCTCATAAAATTTGGTTTTAATGGATGAATTTTATAGGTCTCATTTGTCTTTTATTAAATTTTTATTTGCTTAATAACAAAAGTTGTGAAAGTATATAGTATCATCTAGTTCTATTTTATAAATGTTTCAATCCATATATTGATAACAAATAAAATGAAAGTTTTAGGTAAGAGTGACTTTATGTTAGCTATGCAAACCTCATAACTATCATAATGTAGCTTAAGTATTGATACTAAATTCTGATTATCTCCAGAATATTTAAGGTATTCACTACGTGAATATTGACCTTCAGCCACACGAAAAAAGTGTGTCCGTAGGCCTTTAGCCACACACATTTAGTTCAGGCCATATGTGGCCAAAGGTCGCGACACCGTGGGTATGATATGGCCACACACAGTTTTTAGTGGCCTTATGTGGTAATAAGTGTGGCTAAAGGGTGCAGGCTTTAGTTGCTGGTCATCAAGAAGCCTCTCCAATAAGTGTGGCTAAATGGTAGAAAATGGCCACATGACTTTTTACTATGAGTGACCATTGCACGTATAGAGCCACATGAATTAATGTTTCAGCCACATGAGTTTTATAATAATGTGGCCAATAGGGTTGTGTTAAGCGTGCATTGTGATCTATAGCGTGTGGATATAGCAAAGCAACGACCACTTAAATTTAATAATAGTGTGGCTAATTATATTATATAGACACTGGATATTACATTAAAAGTGGCTAAATATGTTTACTTGCCACTCAAACACTCCTTTGTAGATTATAGTGTGGCTATTGTCTTACCGTTTGTCGCACATAATGCTTTTATTAATTTAAAGTGTGGCTATTGTCAAACTTTTCGTCACACATAGTGAGGTACTGTGTGGCTAATCATATCATATAGATACTGGAGGTTATTGTCAATGTGGCTAAAAATGTGAACTTGCTAGTCAAAAACTTTTTTGTAGTTTGTGGTGTGGCCATTGTCTTACCGTTTGTCACACATACTGCTATTCGTAATTTAAAGTGTGGCTATTGTCAAACTTTTCATCACACATAGTGAGGTACTGTGTGGCTAATCATATCTTATAGACATCGGAGGTTATTGTCAATGTGGCAAAAAATGTGAACTTGCCAGTCAAACACTCTTTTGTAGTTTTTGGTGTGGCTATTGTCTTACCGTTTGTCACACATAATATTTTTCCTAATTTAAAGTATGGCTAATGTCAACCTTTTCATCACACATAGTGATGTATTGTATGACCAATCATATCATATAGACACTGGAGGTTATTGTTAACGTGGCTAAAAATGTAACTAAACACATTAGCATAAATTCAAAACATGTTTTTTCATAAGTTTAACAAACCCAACAACATAAATTCAAAAAAGGTTTACATTACCAAACCTTCACTAATAAGTTATAAATTCAAAATATTTGAAACTACTACTAATTACTACCGACCTCAAACTTTCTTATAAGCTCATCAGATTTTTTTGTCTCCTCTCTTCATTTTCCTTACGTTCTTTTTCCATTTGTTCCATTCGTTGCTCGTTCTTCCAACTCGTTTCATGACTTCCTTTCATTTTCTAGTTATTTTTCCATTTTGGCTCTAACTTTTCGAACCTAAAATTGTTAAAAATATTAGCATCATAACTAATAAAGTGATAATGTAAGGCAAAACCTCAAAGCCAAGTAGGGGTGTTCATGGTTGGGTTTTCGCGGTTTTTCGTCAAACTATAAACCAAACCGTTGGTAACCGTTTTTAATTTATGTAAACCAAAACCAAACCGTATAACTTTTAAACCGAACCAAACCAAACCGTTACTAAGGGTTTGGTTCCGATTTGGTTTCATGAACCTGAACCCGAACCAACCCGTTTATATATTACACCCACAAAATCAGTATGTAATTTTCATTTAAATTTTTAATTATAAACCGAACCAACCCGTTTATGAGTATACCACATGTATATTAAATTATAGTGTTAGAAGTTTTTATGTTACCACATGTATATGAAATATGAAACGGTCTATTCATTTGCTCGCCCCTGGTTGATATGTTATACCTAATTATATAACAAAACGAAAAATGATAAAGATAACTTACAAATGCGTGTTCTGACTTTTCCGTACAAAAATCCAATCCAACAAGGCTATTAATGTTGAGCTCGCCCACCCAATACTTTTTCTTGCTTTCTTTGCTGAGGTGGGTATCTAAGAATACTTCAATCCACTTAACTTTTCGACCATGTTCTTTTCCCTAATAAGAAGTAATGTAATAAACGTTAAAGCACAAACAATTATAATTTTTGACCTAATTTTTTAAGATTGAATTTACAAATAAAACTAGCTTACCAAGCGGATACGATGCTCATCAAACCCTATTGAACCGCCCGTATGCTGAGATATACTGCCATCATTACCCTCTTTCGTGTGGTTGTCTCTCCCGCTCGCGGACTTCTTTAGCCATTTTTCTGTGTTCCAACCCTATAAAGAGAGAAACATATATGATACATATATAGGGTAAAAAATATAAAAATAAAAACTTGAATCGACGCATAGAACAACGACCCTCACGCATAATCACATTAGAAAACTGTACTAAAAAGTCCTAACATTTATTCACACATCGTATCATGGCAAATCAACCAAACATTCATCATATAACTTAACTTATGATCACTTAGTTCACGAGACAGATTATAACATGTACAAACTTATTTTATTCACTATGAAAAGATGAAGTATAAATTCTACAAAATTTACCACAGTAGAATATTTGAATTATGTTTCTCAAACAATTTTTATTATATTTTTCTCATGCATACAAAACTCACAATAATTCAAGCATTAAAGATATGTACCAACAATTCAGCAGATTACACAACAAACACTTTTTTAATGGTTCTGTCAGCTCATTAATCCAAATTGTGCAAGACCAATTGGTTTGTCTTCAAAGCTCATAATAATAATTTTCAGAACTGGAACCAACCCGTTTGGTTTTGTCATTATGGAGTTATGGTGTCGGAAAGACAGACCAAAATATAACTCACCAAATCAGCTTTGACCAGTGTTTTTGTAAAATTATAAAAACTATTCAAAACTCATCCAAAAATTACAAACTTTACCTTTCCTAAAACTAGACTCATAGTACTATATCCTAGAATCAACAATAGTTCAATAATCATCGTTTATCATCAAGTTACATACCAATAAATAAACAAAAACGAATCTGTCAGCAATGAAAGAAGATGTACTAAGCTTCAATTACAAGTGAAATACATACCTTTTTAGCGATGAAAGAAGATGTACTAAGCTTCAATTACAAGAAATAACACTTAAAATTGAAAATCCCCAAACTTGGTTCTTAGGGTTCTTCACACTCAACACGAATCCGGCAAAAATCGAGATAGAATCAATGGAAACCGACACCATACTTGAATTCCTCTCGCAAAAATAATAAGATTAGGGCCCGGAATCAAAGGATTTGGTTAAAAATTGAGTGAGTTAGAGAATTTAAGATGAAAGATGGTGGGTGTAGAGAGATGAAGAAGAAGAAGAATAAGAAGTAATGAAGAGAAAGAAAAAAAGGTAGGTTAATATGAAATTAGATTTAAGAATGAGAGGGTAATTCAAAATTTTTTGAAGAAAAGAGGGATGAATTTAATTTGAAATTTTGAGGGAAGTAAAATTAATAGGAAATAAATAGAATTAAATATTTTTATTTTTAATTAAAATAAAGAGTTATTGTATTTTAAATATAAAAATAAATACAAGTGATATTTATAGTTGCTCTAAAAGAGTTGTATAAGAGTGTAGTAATCAGTGTTAACGCCTAATAATAAACCATACGCTTATTAGTGGGTCATACTAGTTCTTGATCGGTGTTAATGTCTCATTATAGCATCTATCATGTCACAGTTGCTCTAAAAGAGTTGTATAGGAGTGTCATTAGTCATGGTTAGGTGTTAACGCCCGAAACACGCCATACTTTCGTCAATAGGCCTTATTTGGCTATCATTAGTCATAGACACATAGTTAGATGTTAGTGTCCCTTGGTTACGTCATAGTTGCTTTAAGAAGTTTGTATAAGACTATCATTAGTCATACTTAGATGTTAACGCCCAAAACATGTCATACATTCATCAATGGGCCTTGAATGGTACTAGTGGCCATTATAGCATCTATCATGTCCCCGTTGCTACAAGAGGGTTGTATGTGAGTGTAGTGAGCCATAGGCATAGTTGGTCGTCATACTTTGCATTAATGGGCCATCTTGGGCCTTGATTGTTGTTAGTGACCCATTGTAGTCTCTATCATATCATAGTTGCTCTAAAAGGGTTGAATATGAGTTTAGTGAGTCATAGTTTGGTTAACGCCCAATAAAATGTCTTACTTTCATCAATGGGCCTTATTGGACCTTAACTGGTGTTTGTGGCCCATTATAGCATTTATCACATCATAGTTGCTCTAAGAAGGTTGTATAGGAATGTCAGTAGTCATAGTTAGATGTTAATGACCGATAACATGTGATACTTTCATCATAGGTCTTATTGGGCCTTGTTGGTGTTAGTGGCCCATTATAGCCTTTTTCATGTCATGGTCGCTCTAATGGGTCATATTAGGGCTTGAAATCCCTTAGTGGTCTATTATGGCATGTGATATGTAACATCAGATATTTAAGGGTTATATCGTGTTATAGGGAGTCATATTAGACCATAATAGACAAAAACAACTCATACATGTCCTAATAGATCATATTGGGCCTTGAAATCTCTAATGGCCCATTATGCATATAATTTTAAATTGTGTCTTAAGAGGTACAACTCACATAACCCGTCAATATACATTAAACATAGGGGTGGCAAATGGGTTGGGTTGGGTCAAAACGGGTTATGGGTCGAAACGGGTCAGGTCCAAACGGGTCAATTAAAAAAAGGGGTTGTTATGGTTCGGGTCGGAATGGGTCAGGGTCATAGGGTTCGGGTCATAACGGGTCCGGGACAATTCGGGTCATAACGGGTCCGGGACAAAATGGGTCAAGGTCGGAACGGGTCAAAAAGGGTTTCGGGTCGATTTTTTTTTAACAAGGACAACGGAGGAAATGTTTAGTTTTTTTACTTTTTCCGTTTTTTATTTATAATTTGACTTATGATTTTTTTATTATTATTTTTGAATATTTTTTTTAAATTGTGCCTTAAGAGGTGCAACTCGCCTAACCCGTCAATATACATTAAACATAGGGGTGGCAAATGGGTTGAGTTGGGTCAAAATGGTTGGGTTGGGTCGAAATGGGTTATGGGTCGGAACGAGTCAGGGTCGAACAGGTCAGGGTCGGAACGACTCAATTTAAAAAAATTCGTTGGTGATAATAAGTAATATCAAAAGTACCAAAAGTCTTAACATGTATCCACACATCACGTATAATATCCGAACATCACGTATAATATCCGTAGGAACTTGTCTTTTAATCAAAGATTGTACATATTTTAAAACTTATTTATAATTCATTATCAATATTAGAAATTTGCACTTTGATGTGTATTGGTGTCCAAATCCGAGCACTTGATCTTCGGCTTTTCGCTTCCATTTGTGGGCTTCACCTAAAGCAATCCAATACCAAATATTACTTATTGCCAATATTTAAATATTATATATAAATAAGATATTAAACCCGGAGTAACATTAGTCAAAATATTAAGCCAAACCAGGTCCAACGTAGTCTATGCCGGCTACCGTTATGCAACTCCAAAGATTCAATTTATTATGTATCTTAACTCGCCCGATTGATCATAAGCTTCGCGTATCTGTTTCTAATCAGCATGATTAGAACCCATCAACATAATTACAACCCATTTAAATTAATCTTAATGCTATTTCACGTCTCAACTAAAATTCAACTTTAGAAACGGTTACAACATTTCAACATATTATTTACAACCCGTCTAACCAACTTAACGAATCATTTCTCTAATTAAATCATGCTACTAATTTAATATTCACCAACGAGTCAAATCTTCATCTAGTTACTATATTATTATTATAATCGACAAGCTGGTCAAAAACCCAAATCAAACCGTACTACACAATGCTAGTACTATTTATATTCTAGACACGAGTAATTCCCACTTAGACATTTGGTAGGGTAAACTTCAAACTGTAACGAGTTAAAACAACCAGTACGCACTAAGTATAGTCAAAAGAATCAACTTTCAATTAATGGGTCAAGGCGGCCCGTATCCATTTGATATTCATAATAAATCAAAACATACTAATAAGACTTGTAACTTCTTAAAATAGATGTAAGATAAACTTACCTTTGTTCGTAGGAGCTTGATTACACTTCGTCCATTTGACTCGTTGGCTTCCAAGCTTCAACATACCTAGCTTGTTAAAGTCAACTTTCAACAAGTTAGAATACATAATGTGGATACTCGGCATTAGTATTCTTTATATTTTCATACCACTCTCATTCATACCGAATAATTAACAAGCCAAGAATCATCAATGTGTACATCAAGTTATCAGTTAAACATTTTCAAGTCATTTATCCACTTCCCCCGTTTTAACGGTTAACTCAGTACATATACGACTAGGCTCTACTTAGCAACTTCATACATTATGGCATTAATTTACATTAAAGCAGTTATGTCATAATCTCTTCTAAACAAGTGCGCATACCATTTATTATTATGAAAAAAACTATTTTCAGTACTGCACCTTTTGTACAACACCTATTCACCTCAACTTTTGACCAGTTAAAAGTCAGAACTAACTTAATATGATCAAAAGTAAAATGTAGTAAACTCACAGAGGTTTCCAAGCATATAAAGTTCACCTTTATCGGGGCTACGGTTTATTATATGTGATTTTTAGCAAAACAGGTCAACAACCTATTTTCTGTCAAAACAGTATGTTGAATCTGCTGTATTACTCTAGAAACTGACTGTTTTGAACAATATTTCATCCGAAACAGCTTTTCATGTTCACATATAAAACGTAGTAGACTCAAGGATCTTTTCAATAATATAAAATACATCTCTCTCGGATTTTTATACTATTTTATATGATTATTCAAAGAACAGGACAGCAACATAATTTAACTTCAAACAGCATGCTGTCATCATTTTAATCTACTGTTTTGATCCGTTTTAAGTATGAATTAGATTATCGTGTTCAAAGATGAAACCTAGTACATCAAAAGAGGTTTTCAAGCATGTATAATACACATTCACCCGATTTTTCTATGATTTTATACGAAATTTATTGACAGCAGTAATATGAATTTCACATCTTAACAACTCTTTTAATTCCTTGTTGGTTGAGACATTTTCACAAACACCTTGTATGCATTCATTTGAAATCATTACTTTAAATCTCTACGCACGATCTGAAATGCCTATTTTCTCACACATTTTAACAATGACCTCTTATTTTTATGCATCACAACAATCAACTTATGTGTACAGATTATAATCATATAACCACAGCCATAAAAGATCTCCAATTTATCAACTGTGTTCATCAAATATGGTATACTCTTGTGGCTAATGCATGTGTTTTTTGTCACATGTATCAAAGATCAAACAAACTATGACTTTAGGTCACATTTCGCCACACGTTTTTATAATGTGGCTAGCTTTTGTCACAGTTTTTTTCAAAGTGTGACGAAGAGTACCTGAGTAGGTATAGAATGGTCACATGAAGAATAACATGTGTGGCCAAAACATTCTGGAAGGTTTTCAAACATGGTCAAATACCTTTTAGCCACACATTTAAGCCGAAGTGTGGCAAATCGCCCAGACCACATGTGTGGCTAAAAGTCGATTTTCACGTAGTGATTATAAAACATAATTAAAAGACAGTTTATCATGATTCTAATAACCTTAATATGTAAATTTGTCACTGACGCTTGTGTTAGTTATTTGTTGATTTCGGGTAAACATATAGAACTAGACTCAACCAATCATGTGTTGATAATATTAGGATTAGCAGACTTAAATATCATTAATATACAACTATCAATTTAGCCAGTTGTTCTTTTGAATTATGGATAGTCTTGTTGCTTATGCATAATCTAATGACATATTTTGCAATAATACTTCTCCTTAAAGAACTTAAAGATAGAAGTAATACTTATATTTTGTCAATGAACCTTATAATTATCCTCTTTTAGGTTTTAGTGATAGTTAGTTGAATAACATCTTTTTCTTTGAGTCTCTAACGTAGTTTTTGTAGTTTGACTTTGTTTTGTGTTTTTTGAGTTTTGCTAGATTGAAGATTGAGTGAGCTAGAGAGAATATCCCCGAGGTTGAGTATAATGAAACGAACAAGTGTGGGGATGGGGTTTCATTGGAGCCATATACTTTATGTTTATTTATTTGCTCCTGATTATTATATTCTACATATTTATTGTTGAAACACTTTAATTGCATAATATCTATCAGTTTGATAAGATACATTTTTAGATATGTTTGTTTTGTTTGGCCGTTTACGTTCGTGAGAGAAGGAGTTACCATTTGCTGAGCACGTTAGTAGTTGGAGGGCATTTATGGAAGAAGACTTTGGCATCATGTTTCATTCGCATATTACCAGCTAAGTCTTTTCCATTTATCTAGTTTGTTAACTTTTTATTTTGCTTTTGTTTTAATTTTTAGATTTTTAGTTTTCTGTAGTCCGACTTTATTTTAATTTAATTTTTATTTTAAGTCGCCCTTATCCTTGCATTGAGGATAATGCATAATTTAAGTGTGGGGATAGGATTTTTGAGTCGTAGTTCAATTTTGCTTTAAATTAAGAAAAATAAAAAGAAAATTGGAAAAAATAAAAAATTTTAAAAAAATTGAAAAATGTTTAAAAATGTCCCTTGAAGTTAGTTTTTTGCATTAAAGTGGGAGATGATGATATTTATCAGAAATTGGTTTTTCAAACTACTAATAATATGAGATAAATAATAGAAAGCGCACTTAACTTGGGATGTGTCGGTAGGCTCAGCCTTGAAAATGAAAGGGCAAATTTGATAAAATGGGTCGGAAATCTCTTGTGGGTAAAGCGTTTTGTCCGTAGAAAATAAGTAATGAAAGGTCAGTCATACTCAAGCCTCAATTCTTGGTATGAAAAGTGGAAATATTATAAAGTTTAAAAAAAATAATTTGAATACGTTATCATATGATGCTTGGGTATGTTTAACGTTAGAGTATGCCTTGTAGCCTGTGATATAAATCTTAAACTGCTAGTTTTAGTGTTTTACACATCATTGGCGTATGGTTTTATAACCTTAAATCTTGTATTAATGGGATGCCCCGGGTCAGAAGACCATGGGTTTGTATGCCAACTATTCATCTGGGTATTCACAATTCCAAACGGGGTTGTGAATATTTAAAATAAAAGCTATAAAAGAGCAAACCCGCAGTTTTCTGTCACACAAGTCTTTAAACATGATCACAAAAAGTACAAAAGTACAAATGCATTACAGACTTGATCATCCACGCTGTTAGCCATGTGGGGTCCCCTTGCTCGCGTCTTATTACCATTAAGAAACGGACCACAAGGGGCACGCCACATGTAAGCCCTACAGATGAAATTTTGCATACTCACCTATGGTAATGGTTCGGTGTATTGCTTGATAACGGGGGTATGTCATGTTGTGGGGAACACTAGCTATAAATCAATTGAACTTTAATCGTATCTAATGGATGCTTGGTAGACTTTGATGCTTAAGCTTAGGTGGATAAACATTACTCTTGATCGTCTTAACTATTCATGAAAAAAATAGAGCAACAAAAGTTTTAAATCTGCTGATTTTGAGGTTTAAGTCAAGTTGGGGTGGTCTGGTCCGGTAAAAGCTGAAAATAAGCGGGTCTTAATTGTGTAAACCACTGAATAATATTATTGTCGGATCTTATTTGTCCCGGTAAAGATTAAGGCATGGTTTTAAGTGGACAACAATATCGGTGATCGCGATTTTTGCGTTTTCTGAGCTTTTTAAAATTAACCTATATGTTTGTTAGACTATATTTTCCGAATCTGATCTAACTCTATAACACCCCGGCTAAAGCGGAAACGCCTGAGTGTGACGTACAGATTGCTCAAAACACATGTGACACTATTAAGTGACAATATTACCATTAATTGATTCAAACAACAAGTACACAAGTTTAGAAGTAAAATAAATACAAAGAAATAAATATTTAGGCAATTTGTCCATTTATGTTGAATATTATAAGTACTAATGTCATCGTCACGGCAACATCCTCTAAATAAGGTACTTGTAGCATATATATAAAATAAAGTCAACTAAATGAATAGTTGGTGAGTTCACACAAGTTTTTGATATAAGTACATAAAAATCATACAATTCCATGAAAACTTGTGAAAAACACATAAGGGTTCTTTACACTAGAAACAATGGTCTATGATTGTAAAGAATAAATGAAGGTCTTTTCCAGTTGGGATTGTGCACCAACGTACTCAGATCGGAGTCCCTTTTCCACCAGAAACAAATGGTCTATGGGTGTAAAGGGGGGCGTATAATCATACTTATCGAAGAAATCCATGCACGTAATATTTGAGCAAGTAACAAGTAAACACACAAGTCCATGTAGCGAATTGTAGTTTGTAAATAATGAATAAATGAAATTGTAATTTGGATAGGATATATATGCTACCCCCCAAAGTAGTAAAATAGTAAAAAAGGGGTGTGAGATACTCACCTTTGAGATTGAAGACAACTTGAAATAATAACCAAAAGCGCGTTTAAGGAAATTGAAATGATCGAACCTCACAAACTATAATTAAAAAAGAAATACAAAATTTAAAGACTAACTATCGGGATTATAAAAGTTAAATAATATTAGTTTTAGAAATTATGCATTATTGAAATATCTATTTCATTAACTTATGGAAAATGGGGACTTGGGGATTTTTAATGAGTTTAACAAAAAATGAATAAAGTTTATATAAATCATTTGATGTTTATTAGTTGAATATGATTTGTAGATAAATAATTATAACTTGTTAATATAAGATTAAATATCAATATTAATAACAATTAGTGATTTAATGTTTTATTTTATTCAGTAACATAATTAATTAATTTACTAATTAATTAACTTAAATATTTTGCATGAATTCTTTTAAAGAAATTATAAATATTAGTTTATGTTGAAATAAGATAAACAATAATTAACTTACTCAATTATTAATTTAAAGATATGAAATATGTTACATCTATTGTAAAATATTTTAAATAAAGGAAATTTTTATAAATCATCTTATTTGAAAGAAAGTTTATAAGTTTATGATGATGAACAAATCATAAGATTTACATATATATATATATATATATATATATATATATATATATATTTATGCTTGTTTTTGCAAATAACTAGGTTTGATCCAAGATTTAGAAAAAATCAAAGTGTTTATCTTGGATATCCATGATCATAATGATTCTTAAAACCAAAATATAATATTTTTATGATAAAAGTAACATGATCATGAAAAACAAAATGAACATTCAACATTAAATAAAAAAAAAACTATAAAATGCATGGAATCATAAAACTTACTTGTTAGTGCTTTCAATCTTAAGAAAATAGTGGATTGAGGTGTAAAAATAATGGAGGATTTGTCCTCCTTTTATAGTGAAAATATGGAGTTGTTATGTCTTATGAAATTTATGAAAATTAATCATATTTAATATAATTAAAAACAAAAATTAAAATGGTTTAAAAGGTTTTCAAAGTGTTTAACTCTTTTAATAAATTTTATTTAATTAAAACATTCATTGCTTTATTTTTATGAGTTAATTAGAAAAACATAATATGAAAAAGATGGTAATAATAATAATCCAAAATTTATTATAATGATTTGCATGGGAAAAGTTCATGAATAAATTATCTTGATTATGAATGTTTTAAATGAGTATGCAATACTACAAGGGTGGTAAAAAGTATATTTGCATAGAAATGATCACATAAAATACATGAAACGAAAATTGAGATTAGTTAATAGTATTATAAAAATATATAAATTTAAGTAGAACAAAACCGAAAATTTAAAATGGGTCCGGGTTTTCGGGTTTGAAAATTAACGAATGTTACAAACTGCATTAGACTTTTTCAGGGACGAAAAAAGAGTAAGTGTGGGGATATTTGATATACGTCTATTTATACATCTTGAATCCCTTGTAAAGTTGTGTTTATTTAATGTTTCGAGTTCGGTTTAGTTCGTGTTTTGTTTATCTTTTATTATTTAGGTTTTGAGTCAAGTTTTATATATTTATCGTGTTTTAATATCTTTTGGTGTCTTGCATGTTAAACTTAATTCTTTCTATCTTTTCATGCGAAGTTTATTCTCGTTTTGTTCATCATTGGTTACGTGATTGCTTCACTTAGATTTTTTTATTTGTTGTCATGTAGATGATGGCTTGGAGAAGCAAGGGAAACAAGTTCTAGAAGATTCTAAGTTTTACTTGGAGTTCAAGAAAGATCAATCAAAGATTGGGCAAAGATTTAACAAGAAATAATAAAAAAATCCAAAATCCACCCATGGAGGGCGCCGCGCCGCGCTAAGGCTAGGGGCCAAGGCGGCCACCGGGCGCCTAGGCCTTCTGGGCTGCCAAATTTTGCAAGCCAAGCCCATTATGCGTTCTATATATACATCTTTATAACCAATCCGATTTTAAGACTTATTGCAGCCGATTTTGGAGAGAGAACTAAGGTTTTGAAGGTGTTTTGAAGCTAGGAACCAAGGAGGATCGAGAGAGCTTTCATCCGGGTGTTCAAGGATCAATTGCAAAGGGTTTTATCGCTCTAACTTTCGTTCCTTGTTCATTATTTTTCATGTCTTGCCTCTTTGTTTTTAATACTTGTTTCGGATTGTTTTTAATAATGATTCTAGGCTATACTTCATGTCTACCTAGGTTGATGAACATGTTTGATGCTTGATTTTTGCTTTGGACTATTGTTTTGATTATGGTTTCATTATATTAATAGTAAAAGACTTGGTTTTGTTTTCATGATGCGTATAAGTATTTATTATCTTGGTTGATTATTAACTATTGCTTCATATAGATCTTTTATCTTTTGATTGTGTTCTTTAGATTTAGGGTTTATGTTTAATCATTACTTGGTGTTTTGATTTTTGTGATTAAATGGGCCCGTTAGATCATAGAAGTTTATTGATGGTTTATTAGGATTTTGAATGTTTTGCTAAATTCCAATAGCTGTAAGGTAAGGAGTTGTTCATGTATCTTGGTCAATTGCATGCTAGGATAGATAGTGGCAATATTCTTGCTTATTGTGTTGATCCTTGTTCATGATGTCGTGTTTAGCTTATCAAGTTATCTAGGGTTTAGTGTTTCATAAGATTGCTTGCTTTAGATACTATTAATTAACCCTAATTGATGACTTTGCGGAAATCAATAATATTGATTGCTTAATAATCTAATAATTGTTCTTTGGAATTTCATTTGATTCAGTCAAGGGTCCTGTTAGGGCCCAAATTTTATAGTCGGATCTGTGGTCAGCTCAGGATCCTAAATATGCTCGGGATCCCGAATATGTTCAGGATTCTCAGATAAGTTTAGTATCCTGAGTATTATTGCTAATAAATAGATATTTCTCTCTTGATGTTGATTTATAATTGCATATATTAATTGTTGATTTACTCCATGCGAAATACACGGTTGGTGGTTACATAAAATGTGTGGAATGAGTTATAACCGCTAGCATTAAGGGCCAAGTAATGGTTAATGATTAACCATTGACGATTATCCTGAAATCTCGCACTTATAAATAATAATAGCATGTGTGGGACCATGTTTGGTGAGTAACTCCCAAAAGAATCAGTCAAAGATGTGAGAGACCAAGTCCAACATATAACTTCGCATTTAAAGCCATTAAACCACGTAATTAAAGCATGAAACGTTTTTCATTAAAGACAAGGGCGGATTTCCCGGGATAACAGTTGTAATCTTTTCTTATATATACGAGCTAATAATATCGTTAGAACACACACCTTCACTTACCTAGCTACTAGCATACTCTGTAACACTTAGCATTCGATCACTTATCAGCTCCATTACTTGTATTCATCCATTTTCGTTATTAATAAAGTCGACGGTGATAGTTTTCACCGTCCGGGGGGGTTTTTGTGCCGGAGATTACCATAATCATATACGAATCCGACCAAAAATTACGTTCTTAATCTTTGACCGAAGCAATTCGACCAAAGATTACGTTGTTAATTCTTGACCGACGTAAGATTATTGTGATCAAGGGTTTTTTCCCTCGTAATCATATCATTGTGTTAGATCTTATTATCATCAAGCACTCCACCTCATGCACTAACTTGATCAAAAGTTGCTTTGTCAACTTTTGACCGAAACAGGTCCTTAGGGTTTGTTAGATGAATAATTATGTTATTTGTCCATTGCTTGATGATTGTCCATTGCTTGATGATTGTTGATGCATGGGATTCTTACCTAGGTAGATTCCTTCTCTTATTGGTTTCGATTTTGTGTTTAATTGCTTATTTCTCATTTGCTTGTTTATTTGCTTTCTTAGTTTAATCTTAGTTTAAAATCCCCCTTAAAACATTAATAATAAATAGTCGTGTCGTAAGTCGAGTCTAATTAGTTAATTAACGTAATTTATAGAGTCCTGTGGGTTCGATATTCCGGACTTACTTAGCTTTAGTACAACTGATCGGTTCACTTGCCGGTGTTTTGTGTAGTTGAGTCTTAAGTCTAGTTTTTATTACTTGTTTAGTTTAGTTAATATTTAATTGACTGTTTTTAGCACATCAGTCATGGTATTGTACATTATGATTTATTCAGGGATACTATTTAACCTTATAGTTAGAATTTAGAATGAATGCATGCATCTTATGAGTTATTTTGATTGGTCTTAGAAAAAACTAAATCAAGAATAACTCTAGTGATAACATTTATTTAAATAAGTTCTTGATTATCATTATCTTAGAGACATTATGATTGACTCATCCCATTTGTTATACTCTAGTTTTCAATAAAATGATTGTTATTAGAAAGAACAGTATGATAGTCAAATAATGTCTTAATGGATAATTAAAACTAAGAAGAGCTAAATGTTATTAAACTCTTTATGAGACAAAATTCAATTATGTTTTGAGATTAGAGATGATGATTTGAATGGAATCGTTATTTATAGAAGAATGTTATAGTGAGTAATATTATGAGATATTAAAAATAATATAGATTAAAATTTATGATCATTAGATTAATGAATGATCATGTGAGGATCATTATATTTTATTAAAGATGTGATATGTCTATTATTAGCATTAAACTAATAGACTATAATTAAAAGTTTAACTTAAATAAAAAATAAATCACCTTTGGGCAGAATTAAAATTTATTTAAGTATGTGTGCAAAACAATTGTAACATATCACCTTTGGACAGAAGTGAGACAACTATTTTAATTATGCACGGGCTAGTTTTGCTAGATAAAATGTAACACATAACTTTGGGCAGAAGTGGGACATATGCATCGTGTTATACAAAAACTAACAAAAACTTTCAATTAGACTTAAATGATATGATAAATGTAACACATCACTTTTGGGCAGAAGTGATACGTCAAAATTCACTCAAGTTAAGCTTTTTATGTTTTGTAAAATTTTATAAGATTTAATTGTTTACAAAACATTTAATTAGGAACAATTTCTAGGAAAATTAGAGTTAAATTAGTTATCAAGACTTTTGAGTTCTTGAGAATTATGAGTTCTCGAAAATTTTAGTGAGCCCGGATTTTAGTGGGTTTTCGGGATTATGAGAGTTTTCAGGTTTTAGAAGGTTATCGAGATTTTGGTAAACCAAAACCATTACAGAAAACAAACCGAAATTTAATTTTAAATCCTTAACCCTTAAACTATTTTTAACCCGTAAATTATTTTATCCCATCAATTAAATTATTTTTAAATCCCATAAACTAATTTATGATAAAGATGAAATTCGAATTTTTAATGGATTATCTTGTTTCCAAATTTAAAATATTTAATTATAATTATCCAAGATTTTGAAATCTACTATATCATGTTTCAAAATTTTTAATAGATAAAAATCAATCAAAATTGGAAAACATATTTTATTCCTATGATTCATCCAATATAAGGACGATTCTTTGGTTTTTATAATAAAAACGAAGAACATTTTTGAAGAATTTTTAGTCAGTTTTCTCTGGAATCGAAATCTTAAACATATTTTTAACATATTTTGAATATATTAGAGTTTTAAATATGAATTTTAACAATTATAACCAATTTTCTTAACAAAACATGAAAACCGAAAAAGTTAGGGTTTTAATCAAAATTCATGTTTTTCAATTTTAATTCCAGATTTAGGAAAAATATTAAGAACTGATTAATTAACATCACTCTGATGCCACATGTTGATCAGTTCTTCATGAAAGTAATAGAAACATTATAAATATTAAACTTATGAACCTGTTACAGCATGGAGAGAGTAGTAATCGCAGCTGAGTATGATGTAGTCGACATGTTTGTCATCTTGATCGAGTTCTCCTTTAGGATGTATAGTTAAAGATGGTGTTAGAGTTTTTGAGAGGAACCCGGTTTAGGAGAGACGAGGCACATAAAATTGTATGTAAAATTAGGTTATGATGTTAATTTGGCCCATCAACAATTGCCAAACTAATTTGGCCTATAAAATTGTATACACACAAGGGGAAACCCTTTATTAATTAGTAATGGTAATATGACACATCAACAATTACCAAACTAATATATAATAAGGTATAATTAATATTTTGATCAATTATAATATAAATGATTATAATGGCCATATATAAATAACAATATATTCTTACATCTTCGGCATACGTTTTGTATTATTTCTTATCAGTTCGTATTGATTAATTTTCATGATTTTTCAAAAAACTACATGCATACGATTCGTATTCTTTGTTATACAGTTCATATGGTTATGTTAGATTTATATGTTTCGTATGAAATATTATACGTCTCGTCTTCCATATACAACGGATGATACGAATTGTATACAAAAGAATATGGCTCGTATGGTTTTTATAGTACATGACTCGTATAGTTTTCTATATGATTCTCGGTTTCCATACGCTACGTATAAAGCCTATCATAAGACGGGGGAATAGAGTCAAATGTGTGGAAATTGTGTATCAATACTAATTTTGTCTATGTCCTAAGCTAAATTCAAACGTAGAAACCCAAACTTTGAAAACCCTGAGCGGAACAGAGGGTCTGTCATGCTACACACCAACAACAATTCCAATTCCAATTCCAATTCCAATTCCAATTCCAATTATTCGTCGTCTTTCAGATCACTGCTTGCATTTAAGCCTCGTCCACTTCTCCTTTTGAACCATAATAATAATAATAATAATAATAATAATAATAATAATAATAATAATAATAATAATAATCCAACAACACCAACACCAACACCAGTCACTACTACAATGGACGCCAAAATGACACCGGAAATGAAAGAGGGTCTTCACGGAATCATACTTGATTTCTTTAGTCGCAATGGATTCTCCAAAACCCTCAAACGCTTCCAGTCAGAAGCTCATATTCAGGTCCTATTTCACTGCATTTATTTAATTTAGGGCTGTTAATCGGGTCAACTTGTTTGGGTTTCGCCCAGGCCTGGCTCAACGCATTCGGATTATGTTAGTTAATGAATTAATTAGTCGAATCACACAACAGCAACAGAGCATTCAATTGTAACTGAGCACAACATGAACCATTTGAATCTAGAAAATCACATCAGAGAAACATTATAATCAGCAGGAAACGATCACATCGATATGCTACACATAATCGAAATTCAATTGAAGATCCTAGGGTTAGCACAAGCGCATAGTTGTATTTAGGGGTGCAAACGAGCGAGCCAAGCCCAAGCTCGACCCTGCTCGTTTTGACTTATGAAGACTTGAGCTTGAGCTCGGCTCGTCAGTTGTTATTTTAAGCTCGGCCTCGGCTCGCTTATTATTACTTTATACGCGTCTTTAATTATTTTTATATATTTTGAGAAAACTTTAAATGGATCGAGGTCAAAAAAGCACGTCTTGTTTCGAGCTTTTAATCTATCCGAGCTCGAGTAGCTTGCGATCGGCTCGTCTCGTTTGCATTCCCTAGTAGTATTCGGCTATTCGCACATAGGGACCAATGAAAGTGGTTATATTGTTGATAGCAGTGTTGAGGATATGGAGTTGTACATCACAAGGGGTGTTATTTCTGTTATCAATTACTTTTGCTGAAGCCACTCGAGTGTTACTACTCAAAATGCTTGGACGGCCCATGAGCATGGTTTTGTGGCCTTCGCCTAGTTTTACAGTTGAAAAATGATGCCACAGCCACTGAATTATTGTTATTAGAGACCTAGATGTTAAGGAAGCAGCATGTTGTTGGCATATTTGTAATGCTGTGCAGCGTTTCTGTTGATGTGACTTTTGCTCCACCATACAAGAGTTCCTCCTAGTCTCCTACGTCTAAAGTCTTTCTTGAGATCAAGAAAGTTTAAGAGAGGAGTTTTGTTATGAAATATAGTTTGAAAGAATAAGAATCATTTTGGGTCATTAAGTCATAAAAAGAATCTTTTTCCTTTTTATGATTTGTTATGTATTACACATTCTGTAACATGATACAAATTAACAGAACGTTATTGATCTTGCTTTATTTTCTATAGACTGATGCTTGGAAGGCTTCGCCACTTCATTTGGAGGACATGTTCTGTAAACATAATGCCAGGTAAGATGAAAAAATTAAGCAGTTATTGTATGCATTGATTTTAAAAAGTTAATCTATAGTTTAATGGAATCAACTTATTAATTAATATATAGTTGGCATCTTTATCTTTTATCATATGAAATGTAAACTAGAGCGTTGGCATTTTGTACTCTGTAAGGTTAAAAATACATACGTTATACATTGTTTGCTTTAAATCATTAGTCTAATACAATGCTTGTGATGTCTCTTTTATTTTTTATTTGGTTTTGAGTTGATGATCTGTTAAAATATGCAAGTACATGCACTTTAAGTTCATGATCTGACTTGTTTTGTGTTGACCAAATTTTCAACTCATTAGAGCTTCTGTTTTGTATGATATGCAGCAATGTTGACAGCAGTAAGAACACTAGCAAGATACCAGGTAATTTGATCAAACCTTGACTAAAATGTATTGCTTGTGAAGAGGCTATTTCAACTCATTTTTTTACTAATAGGTTGATTTCGGTTTTGTTTAGTAATTTAGTTTCACTAATCTCAAACGTGTTAAATAAAAGCTCATGAGTCTGATATAATCCATCATCCCCATGACCCACCGTGAGTCTGTGACCTGGTTACTTGTTTAGAGCATGTCAAACTCACCCATGTTGATCCATTCAAACTTTGCACGATTCTGTTGGGTTCTCGCATGCATGTAGAAGATTAGGTCCATGTTCTCATAGTTTCCCACGTTTCCTAATTATCGCATCCATGAACCCATGCACTATAGACGTTTCTTTCTGCATATTCAATACTTTGTATTTGCATTTGAAAGTCAAGAATAAAATTGTTTCAAATTACTTGTGTTACACTAATTTACTTGCTTATTTGGGAGACAGCCAATCTCTAATCCGGCTACTATCAGAGTCAAACTGGTTGAAAGTCATTTAAAATTAAATTTTAATCCATACAGCCTCCTAATTTTGTAATCATAAGTAATTTATTAGTCTTTTCCATATCTTTCTAAAAAGGTGTTTGCGAGTCAGCCCAACATAACCTGTTTCAACCCGGAAACTGTTTGGACCCATTACCAAACGCGTGTGCCATGGTTGGTTTTTAGTTCAAACGAAAATATAGTTTTTGGTCTTTTGAAAACCATTCGATTCCGCTTATTTCGGCTTCACCATTTGCACTTGAAATTTTGTACCCCAAAAAAGGCCCAAAATAATAAATTTGGGCCTGAAACTTTGAGCTTTTTTAATTTTTTTTGTTAATAATGGTTAATTGGTTATTACACATTTGGACCTAAAGTTTTTGGGCTACACAGTTTGTTAATTTCTTATTATTACTTAAACTCAGTTTTTTGGTTTGGTTCGGCTTTTCAGTTTTGGTTGATAGCAAACCGAGACCAAACCAAAAAATCAGTTTTTAAAACAAACACGAAACCAAACCGTCGGTTTTATCTGGGTTCGGTTACTTCGATTCAGTTACATCAGTTATTCTGGTTTTGGTTCGGCAATTTCGGTTCCATGCACCTTTTAAGTTTTGTATATACAACATTGTTTCTAAATCATTTATTCAACATTTTAGTGTTAGGAAATGATGAGCCTATGGAAAATGAGAAAGTACACCCTACCAATGAAGTAGCCACCACCAAGAAAAAGAAGAAAAAAGTTATTGTTGCGAGTGACGATTGTGCTCTTAAAGATCAACCAGAAGTCACCAACAAAAAGAAAAAGAAATCTGGCAAGAACTCGGGTCAACTATCAACTGATACTATAGTCAATGAAGCAGAACTGCAACCAAAAAAGAAGAAAGCAAAGCATGATTTGGTTTCTTCAACTGATGATGCAGTAAATGATTCAAAAATAGATAATTTAACCAAGAAAATTAAAGACAAGAAAAAAAATAATATTGAAAAAGTTAAGTTAGACGCGTGTACAACTAATGAAGATGAGGTAGTAACTGAAGTTGCACAAAAAGATAAAAAGAAGAAAAGGAAAACGAGAACTGATGAAGGCTTAAATGTTCAGCCAGATGCGATGGAAGAGGAGAAAAGGAAAAGATCATTTTCTGATGAAAATGAAAAAAAGACGGAAACTTTCAAAGAAAAAAAGAGCAGAAAGGAAGAAATTAATGATCTAGAAATATCTAATAAACAGTTTTATGGAGAGTCGAATGGGAAAGTCAAAACAGATGGAGTTAAATCCAAGAAAAAACAAAGTAATGCTACAGTGGAGGTACATTAACCGATTTGTCATCTAATCATTTTAATATTTGATATTTTTTGGAGGTGAAATGGGTGAGTCGAATGGGTTTGGTTAATTTGTTTTGTTATGGGTCGAAGTTTGAAACATTTTTGGTTGGATTTAGCTTGACCCAAAACACTTCTTTGCCCAAATTTATTAAATTTGAAGCTTTATGAATTAAAAACTTGTTATTTTAATGGCCGTGTAAGTTCTCTAATATAATGAATTTGAAGCTTTATGCATTAAAAATACACTTTGGATGACTTTCGACCTGTTTGACATGTTTTGTTATGGGTCAAAATTTGAAACATTTTGGGTCGGATTTAGCTTGACCCGAAGCAAAAAATTGCTCAAATATATTAAATTTTATATAAATTATTGGTGTGTAAACATTTACAATAGTTGGATTGTTTTAATAGGAGTATAAGTTCTCTTATAAAATGATTTATGAATCTTTATGCATTAAATATACACTTTTGGTGACTATCAGGATCAACCTATTTGACTGTTTTGTTCTGTTTTGTTATGGATCAAAGTTTGAAATTTCTGGGCGGTTTTAACTCGACTGGAAATTTTTTTGCCCAATTTTTTTAAGTTTTATATAAATTATTGTTTTGAAAGTATTTACAAAATTGTTACTGTTTTAATAGTAGTATAAGTTCTGTAATAAAATGTTTATGAAACCCTATGCATTAGAAATACACTTTTGGCGACTTTCGACTCGTTTGACCCGTTTCTTTTTAAGCGATTTATAAAAATACCAGTTCGACCTGTTAGAGATTACATCCAACCCAAATACCCAATTAGGTTACAGAAAGTTGGTAAAAAAAATCACGTAATATTTATAAAAACCAATGTGTTAATAGAAATTGGTGTTTTTGCAGCCAAAGACAGTCAGCGTATTTCAAAGGGTGAAAATTGATGAAGTTGAATTCGCTCATGATAAATTGCAAGATAATTCGTATTGGGCAAAGGTAATAATTACCCTGTTATCTGGTATGCATAAACTTTTTTCACTTAGTATGCTTAATTAAAAAATTAAGACTTTATTGAATGCTAACAATATTCATTTTGCTTGTTGCAGGGTGGCGCGGAGATCGGTTATGGTGCTAAAGCACAAGAAGTTCTAGGTCAAGTGCGAGGGAGGTATGTTAATTCTTTGCATGTGATAAAAACCGAACTGAATTTATGGATTTTTTTAGGCACAAATTCATTTTTTTGAACCAAAATCTTTTCTTTTGGCCCAGATTTTTTTTGGGTCCAAAATTGCCAAATCGAATCCAAACTGAAAACCGAAACAGAACGTATTTCAAAAAGTCAAGACCAGAGTTTTCAGTTTTTTATTCAGTTAGAGCCAAAACCAAAAACCTATCCATTCACACCCCTAGAAATCGCACAGGTGATTGCCCTGGAAAATTGATGTCATTTGGTCAACCATGGTAAAAAATAGTACATTTCCAACCAGTCAAATGGGTAAAATTGTAAAATATGGTTGAAAGCGTGTCTTAACAGTGGCGAAAACCATCCAAAGTGTTTTCAAATGCTTAAAATATCTTAAATTGCCTTGTCAAAAAGAGTGGAGTGCTGTTTTAATATTATAAATATAATCTTAATCAGTACATTAATTATTTGTAGAATAAAACAAGGAAAGTTGTTGAAGGTCTCTACCCAACCTGAATTTAAAATTACTCGTTTTGTCTTTGATTTGTTTCTACTCGTTAGTCGTTACCCAACCCGCTTGACCCGCCAATTTTCCACCTCTTGTAACATTTTATTTAATAGTATATAGCCATAATATTTAATTAAGATGCTCAAATAACAAAAAGGCAATCTGGAAAATTTCTACTGAATATATACAATATATTGTACCACAAACATAGAAATCAGTACGGTGCTTTATACTTGGGCTTGCAAACGAACCAAACAGACATGAACACAACATGTCCGTGTTCATTCATTTAACTTCAACCGAACAAATGATTGAACACTAAGAAAATGAACATGTTCGTGCACATATACACACAAAGATAATTGCTAAAACAAATGGGGGTTTTCTTGTTCATGTTCGTGCACTAAGAAATTGAACATGTTCGTGTTCATTTTTGTTCGTTCGTTAACTGTATAATAAATGAACGGTTCACATACATACACACACGGAGATAATTGCTAAAACTAGTTAAAAGTCATGCAAAGAATAATGTGTTAAGCCTTAAAGGTTAATGAACAATAGTAAGCTGTAACCGCATAAAAAAATTTAATGAATATGTTTAACACATGTATATGAGCTAACTTAAACAAATGTAAACTAACAAACATAAATGAACGTAAACAGATTTAAATGGACGAACATTCACGAATATAAATGAATGAATGAGACATGTTCTTGTTCATTCGTTTAACTAAATGAACACTTTTTTTTTGTCCACGTTCGTTTGTTAGTATAATACATAAACAAACATCCCGCCAAACGGTGCACAAACTCTTTACTGAAATTCAGTTCGTTTACGGGCTGTACCTATTTATACTAAATGTATATAAAAAAGAGAATATAATATGAAAGTAGAATCATAACTTGGAAGAACATTAAAGAATCTGTAAACTTTATGGATTAAACTATGGATACTATTGAACACCTCTTTTGGATGGGTCAGGTAACGGGTCGGGATTTTAAACTTTCTGTTTGATTTGTAGGGATTTTCGGCATGAGAAGACAAAGAAGCGGGGAAGCTATAGGGGAGGCCTTATCGACCAACAATCGCACTCCATAAAGTTTGATTATTCTGATGAAGAGTGACTATTATTAGTCATTTGTTGAAATGAAATGCTTCTACCAATTTTAATATTTCCAATATCACTATCATTATATTTGAAGGTATATCAAAGGATAGATGTTTTGAATTGTTCATAAAATTGTTTAGTCAAAAAGGAAAAAAAGATAATGCATGATTTATCAACAACCTTTGCTAGACGAGTTTATGCATTTTTTTTCCAGAATATTCTTTATGCCTTTGAGTGACTATTATTATCATTATCAACAAAGATAATGCATGTTGAGATGAAAGGCTTTGACCAAGAAAAATATAGGCCTAAATGGACACAATGTGGCAATGTCAATGATTTAATATTGTGCAAGAAATAAATATATAGGCATGACTTGAAAGGCTAGATTCTCTATACAAAGGTCACCTTATGACATATTAGCCCCAATGAAAACAACCTTTTTAAGAGGCATGAAAAGCATCATATTCGACTCTTGCTTGATATAAGTTAAGGTTAAACTTAGCTTACGCATGGAGAGCATTTTATTTAGACGATATTTGGACATGAATCAAATTTATATGTTTTTAGAACGACATGTTTTGACCTTGACACGTTTGACCTGATACGTTCTGTACCGATGTCTATAGTGGGTTTTAATTACGTATTATAGGTGGGTTTGCCCTATTTTACTTATATACTTATATAAATGGAAGTAAATATCCTTTATCGACTACATCGCCACCCTCACCACAGTTTTGTGAAAAAGGAAGATGAACGGGGCATATCATCGCTGTGTGAGACTCTTTCACCACACCAAATATAGTCGTTTGGCTAGTCGTTATGGTTTATCATCATCATCGAGTGGCGCGATTAATATTCTCATGACGGTCATCGAAGCTACCAAGATATTAGATGATAAAGCTGAGTTGTCGCCTAGCAAGAAGAGCTCACATAAACAGAGACCGAGAAGCGGTAATAGACGAGTGTGGTGTGGTTTTTAATCATTTAAAACATGTAGAATTTATTAGTTCATGCAGAATTAAATGTGTGTTTTATTTCATATGAATTCTTAATATTCTATATATAGTTACAGTTCATATGCCTATCGGTTTGGTTTAGCTGTGTTAGTGTATATTGCCAAAACAACTTTTAAATCATGATAATCGTATGTTTAATTGTGTTTTGTAATCGTTTAAATTATGAAGAGTTTAGTAGTTCATAAGGATTTGTATGTGTAGCGGTTTATTTACTATGAATTCATAACATTGTGTTATAGTTCATAGCTTTATAAATCCGTAAATTGTTCTTATAAAAACGATACAATTCATATTACACGTGTTAAATAATGAAAGACATGTTCAATTTATAAAAGTAATTTTATGAACAAACTTAATTTTTTTAAATAAAAAACATTTTATAAATAAGAATTATAGAAATATTATTATTATTATTTAATAGCAGAGGCAGGATACGATAAATTTGAATAAAAAAGAATTATAGAAATATTTATATTTATAATTAATGGGAGAGAGGGTCGGAAAAAATAAGACAATGATGCACAAGAGATTATAAATATCAGATATTATATAGATAAGAAATTTATCTTACCCACTTTATTTTTAATTCATCTTTTGTGACAATCACGAAGCTTAAAACTTCACTTATTGTCTATGAAAAGACAAAACCTTGTTAAATATTTTAATACCGATAGATCAAATGCTTAAGAAAATGTCAATTTAATTAACTCATAAACATATAAGCCATTTAAACATAACTATATAATTTGAAATCCATAAATCTTAGTATGTTGTAATCGACAACACATCTATCAAAGTCAACTGCAACCTCACAGCTAATGAGACAAAAGATGTCACATAGTTCACCTTTAAAAAATATTTTATGGAATATAATAACAAAGTAATAAAATATTTTGAATTTGTTATGACATATATAACATTATGGTTAAGAGTATCTAAGGTATAAATAATTGACAATTTACATTTATTATATAACCTATTAGATTTAGTTGGCAAGTATTGTGATACAAGTCTACAACCAATCAACCATAAATATGCTCACGGATTCGATTCATCAACAAAAATGAGACGTTTATATGGTGCTTCATTCCATTCCTATATGTTAATATTTTACTAACTTTTTCAAATCCCTTTTTTCCTTTATAACAACTAAATTTCTAATAAACACAAGGTAATGGTTCATTTCATTTTTATATATTAATCAAATAGGACAATAGATTGATAATGATGCATTTCATTTCCTCTTTCATTCTATTATCTTTCTTTTCATTGTCCATTATCATATCAAACATACCCTCACGGGATCAAAAAAGTGTTTCAAACTACCAAGCCGAATCATCATACAACCAAACTTGCCGATCTGGCCCACCCACCTAACTTGCAACTTGTCCAGTTTGATTTATTGTCATCCGACACTACTGTCAACGATTCAGCGTATAATTCATGTTTAAACTAGTCGAATGAGATCATATCTGTCCTAGTTTGTCCTTTCATTTTCATATAGTATTCTAAATGATGTAATATGCTTATACTTTTATATACAATTAGACATTGATGGGATGATTATCAAAAGTTATATTAATAAATAAATAATGTTACATATGAATATACCAATAGCTATCTGGTCATTTTGCCAAATCAAATTAGATTTTGTTATTTTATAAAATGTTGAAGATAGCAACCTAAATCTATATATATTGTGATATTCGTCCGTACCTATCATCGGATGGGAACAACGAAAATGAAAGCCGCCACTAAATAGTTGACATTGTCAGCCACATATATTAATAACACATGAAAATGTTTTTATTTATTTATCTATATTATGACAACTTGTGTTCATTTCACTCTAAATTTTCACAACATAATATACATACACAATCAAATTGAAGTATAAAATTATTTTGAATTAACCATTTTATCCTTATATTTCAAGACTTCAAAGTTTCATATTTATCATTATAACTTTATGTAACTTTTTAACTTTTTATTTATTTTTACTTTTTAATTATTAACTTAAACGATGGTCTTTTTACCAAGTTTTTTTTTACGAGATCTTTTGTATTTACTATGATTATTAGGTTAGAACCCGTGTGATACACGTGTCTTTTAAAAAATACAACAAAAAGAATGGATTTAATATGTTATTAATAACATACCTTATGGATTTATATTATAATCACAAATTTAACGGATTATTTTACATAAATCTGTCGGAATGAAAAAAAAAGACAACTAATAAAAGACAGTTTAATAACACAAATAATAAGATATGTAAACAATTATATAACTTTAAAAACATACAAAATACAATTACCTGAATATCTCCTTACATACAACGTTTGTAGTCATATTTGTAACTTTACCTATCTTATCTAATATTAATAGTTTTAGTAATTATCTACTCTAGAAATTCAAACATGAATACAATAACATAAATTTAAAACTTTTACAAGATAACAAAAGTCATAATATCTTTTAATTATAAGATAACATTTCCTAATAATCTAGTGTGAAATTTTCTTGTAAATTCCTCATACTTTTATTACATCCTTTCTTCATTTCCTCATCTTTCATTTGTTGCATTCGTTGTTCCATAAAATTAAATTACGTTTATAACTTCTGAACAAATTTGATACTATTTTAAAACAACTTGTTTGAACCCAAACTCATTCCGTTCATAACCCAGGTCGAACCCAACTCATTTTACTCAAAAACCAATTGACATAAACTTATTTTAAGCTAAATATGAATACAACCTTCCATTTAAATTCACATAAAAAAATAAGTATACATGGAAAATAAATGTCAAGTTACAAAACACTAACAGTTTGCATGTTCAATTAACTTCGTCAACAAAAAACATGAACTAAACCAAAAGCACAACAAAAAAAATTCCAAATCAAATGGACCTCATGTAGGGATGATATCGGTATTTTATCTGTACTCGTACCGAATAGACTAAATCGAAATAGATATAGGTATTCGGAGAAAAAATCTCATTCCTAACCTCATGTAATATGATGATACGGTAGTGCACTCTTCTTGACCTAAAATTACATTAATGTAGATCCAATTTACATGTATTAAACAAATTAAATTAATTTATTTTAGATGCTAATGCACATAAGAACTTTATACCTACTTCCAAATTAGTTTACTCATCCACCTCTTAGCAATGTTATATTTACTCTACAAGCTGCAACATATTAAGTTTATTTAAATGGAATTTATCTATATTTTAATATTATATATATATATATATATATATATATATATATATATGTGTGTGTGTGTGTGATTGATTTCTTTTGAGAACCGCTTTGAGTTTTAAGAACTCGAAAGAACTCAACGTAACAACTGTTTTTTTTTGAATTTTTTTACACATGTGTAATACGTAAGTGTAAGTAATGTACAAAAATTTACCGTAATTTTTTACACAACGAATCGACTTTTTACACATGTGTAACTAAAGTTTAAACTTGTGTAATCAACATAAATCTTTATTCTCTCTCCTGATTCTTTTTTTATTCAATTTTAATCTCAGCCACATATTCTAACTCATTTAATTAAATGTGTGGTCCAAAATTGAGTTATCAAAGTTCTTAAAACCCATTAAGGTTCTCAAAATAACACTCCCCTATCTATATATAAACGAATTTTTTAAAAGCTCTCTGGTTGTTCTCCACTTCCTCTCAAGCTACTAAATTGTTTTATTTGTAAATGGAGGCTTCTCATACATTTGGCTCGAATTCACAGGTATGGGTCTCACCAAAAGCAGATAGCCCTTAAACGAGTTATAACATAGCATTAAATTAAAAATTAATCTCACAAAATATCTGATATGAAAATCCTATAAAATAAGAATATACTAAAATTTAATATTCATTAAAAAAGATATATTTATAATTAAGAAATAATTTTATAGTAAAAATAAAAATAAATAAGCGGGTCATAGGTCTCACCAAACCCATATAGTTATTGTGACATCTGCCCCGATCCGACCCGACCCAGGTACCCGTTTCTCTGACCCGATCTCTTTCTTTTATGATTTAATATTTATTTATACTTATATTTTACTTTTAATAATAATATATAATTTCCTTCCCGCCTCTTTCTCTCTCTTTCTTTCCGCCTTCTTTTCCCTCTTGTCGCCGTCCCGCCCTTACGCCTTGTTTCCCTCTTTTTCTTCTAACTCTTTGCTTGACCTTAGTTCCTTCCCGCCTAAGGTTGTCTGCGCAGCTCCACGCGCCAGACTCCTTACAAGGAAGCTTGCGTGAAGACCATCTGTTCCAGCGATACGCGAGACGAACTCTTCTCGCAGCGCGCTAAGAATTGTAATTCTTCTCGCAGCGCGCGAAGAACGGTAGTTCTTCCCGCGACGCGCTAAGGATTTGTAGTTCTCGCAGCGCGCTAAGGATCGTAGTTCATCCCTCGACGCGCGAAGAATTATAGTTCTTCCCGCGGCGCGCTAGGAATTTTAGTTCCTCCCGCGGCGCGCTAAGAAATGTGATTCTTCCCGCGGCGCGCTTAGAAATGTAGTTCTTTCCGCGACGCGTTAAGGTTGGTTCTGTCTGCCTTCGCGCTCGCGCTCTCTTGACCTTCTCTGTCTGCCTTCGCGCTCGAGCTTTCTCGCGCTAAACCCTTTGAGTTTTCTTCTGTTTAATCTAGCCGTTTGCTTTTGTGTTGTCTTATCTTTTGTGCTGTTGACCTAATCTGCTTTATGTCTGAAAAGTTACTTTCGGCGCAGCATGCGCACCAACCCCATTGGTTGGCAGAAAAAGTGACTGACATTATCTTTTGAGATCTGCTTTTTCCATGCCTGACCAGTACCTTTATCTGAACCGCCCATGCCTTTTTACTGTTCCCTGTCAGCCTTTTTCTCTTTTTCCCTGCTGCCATATCTTTTGATATCTTTTACTTGCTTTTGGATATCTTTTGTTATCTTTTGTTTTGTCTTGTTCTGTTTGTCTTGGAATCTTTTCCCCTTTTTCTGGATTCATGTCTCCTAGGGTTTCCCTATAAATAATAATGTTATTTTTCCTAACACTACACACACAAAGCACTTAATCTCTCCTGTCCTCTCTTGCTCCTTGCCGTTGCTCTCTCTGCCGTCTTCCTCTCTGCCTCCGTCTTCCTCCCTGCTCTGCCCTGCTTTCCCGGTAATATATATTATATAATAATTTACTTATGCAAACTTATAATCAAGACTTAAAACAGATCATTAAAACAATAATCTTATTTATAGGTTAACTTGTACTTGTTTAAAGTTGGCTCTTGCTTTATCTTACACCGCATCGTTTATCAAGTGAGTAATCTCGTACCTAATCCCTTTTTGCTTTTAATGTTTTGGGATGTTCATGTGTTCATACAAACTTAGAGTCTTAAACTGTTTATGAACTTTAGTCGCGCAGTATCCCATGTGTTGAGGACGTAGACTTGGCTGTTTATTTGTATGTGTGGATCATTAACCGTCTTGTCGGTCTATTCCGCAGTTCTCATGGTACCATTAGATGAACACGGGAGAACTATCGTTTATGATTTTCTCTTTTGTTTGCACATGCACAGTTTGTCTTGTTTGTGAGCTCAATTGTGAGCACTGGCAGTCTATGAATCTTAGAGTTGGTCCCGATCAGATTACACCCTTGTTGAAAACCAGACATACACATGTTGCGCGCAGATTTATTGTTATCTATGTATTGTATTAAACTTGATTTCTCACCAACACGCAAGTGTTTGACGTTTATTTTAACACATGTTCAGGTTTGCAGTAGCTGTTTTGGAGCTTGTGGACACATAGGAAGTTTTCTTTATTTTGGACCTAGATTAAAATGTATCAAGACAAGTTATTTGTTGTTCTAATATTTTGCCTTATAATATGTTGATTTATGTTATCTTGTGTTTACTTTGCGCGTGCGTGAATGAATGTATTTATTAAATATTGACACCCAATAGTGTCACGAGTAATGAAACAATATGTGGCGCCCCGATGTATAATCCGCCTTTGGTCGGGGTGTTACAGATTGGTATCAGAGCTCGTTGACTTTAGGATAGGTGGTTAGACGTAACGGCCTAGAATACCTAAGAGTCCCTTCTCGCGCATGAGAGAAATCTCATGTTTGCACGCTTATTGTTAAATTACTCGTTATTTATGAATATGCTCGCGCTTGCGCAGTATATGATTTTATGTTTTATTTTGCGATATTTCGATTTTTGATTGAATTTCGATTTTTATTGATTTTTCTTACATATTCGTTTGTTGGATTTGAAAATCCGAAAAGTCATGGTGATACATGAATAGTTGATTTTCAATTTCCATTTACGATTATGTTCTGAGGTTGAAGACTTGAAAAGTCATGGTGATACATGAATTGTCAACCTCCAATACTCATTTTCTTGTATATTTTATAGATTGAAAAGTCATGGTGATACATGAATCGTCAATCTCCAATACTCGTTTGCTCGTATATTTTAAATTGGGAATTCGGAAAGTCATGGTGATACATGAATTGTCGATTCTTGATTCGAATTTGTTACCTTTATTAAGTCTGCATTTAGGGTCATTTATTTTACTTTAACTTTTGACAGTAACTGACTCCGTGAAACCAAGCTTTTCGAAGTTATACTTTGCGCTAAAACCAAGATATTAACTAAAATTAAAACTTTTATAGAATGCCTCCGCTATCAGCTCGCCATCTCAAGAAGAAAGAAGCCTCGCGCAGACGTTCGCAGCAACGTTCCCAGGAAATGGCCGCCGCAATAGCCCAAGCTTTGAGCCAAAACAATACCAACACCTCTGGTTACAACATTAAGTCCTTTAACGCGGGTAACCCTCCAAAGTTCACAGGTCTTGAAGGAGCCACCGTGATGCTCCAGTGGCTTGAGAAAATAGAAAACACTTTCCTCCACACCCAATGCCCCTCAGACAGACGAACCCTGTATGCTTCCAGTGTCCTGGAATCTAGAGTGCTTACATGGTGGAATGGAGTAGCTCATGCGCGTGGCGCAGAAACTGCTTCCAGAATGCTCTGGGAGGAATTTAAGGAAATTCTGACGCGAGAATTTTGCCCTCCCAACGAAGTTAAGCGCTTGGAGGAAGAATTTTGGAATCTTAAGCAATACAGTGGCGAAGCGCGCGAGTACGCGACGCGTTTCCATGAACTAAGCCTGCTTGTCCCTCACCTTGTTACCCCTTCCCGCCGAGCCATAGAGAAATTCCTTGGGGGTCTCCCCATGGAAATTCAAGATTCTGTACGGGCCAGAAACCCAGTAACCCTCTCTGACGCCATCGAGTTGGCCGCTGTGCTCAGCGACAACCATGTCAGAGCAGGAACCCTGTTCCTGCGGGGAACAGAAAAGACCAAACTCACCAAGACTGCCCCTGAACCAACAGAAACCAAACCAGAACCCTCAAACCGTAACAACCTCAAGCGCAGGCGCAAGGCCTATGCGCTTACCAACCCGCCCATTGTCCAGCAACCCATCTACCAACCTCCAGTTTACACGCCTAACCCTCTGTCAGCCTACCCAACACCTCCTGTAGTCCATAACTATGCCTTAACCAATCCCGCACTCCCTGCCCCGCCACTTAAGAAACCTTACACAGGAAATCAACCCTTTTGTCCAACCTGTAGACTTCACCACCCAACCCAAACCCCGTGTCGACAATGTAACCGATGTGGCCGTGTTGGTCACTCTGCCGAATACTGTAGAGTCCCTCTCGCCAACCCAACTGCGCCAACACCACCAGTCTACCCGCAGAACCCACAACCAACCTACCAAAACCCACGACCCAGATCGTGCTTTAACTGCGGTGATCCCAGTCATTTCCGGAACGCGTGCCCAAGACTACAAGTTCAGATTACGCAAGCGAATCCGGTGAACCAGATTTCGAACCAAGTAACGCGCGGACGAGCTTTTAACATAACCGCGCACCAAGCGCAAGCGAATAATGACGTAGTTAATGGTACATTTTTGCTTAACGGATTTTATGCTTCTGTACTTTTTGATACTGGCGCCGATCGAAGTTTTATTTCTCACGCGTTTGAGCAGAAGCTTGCGCGACCGCGCAACGATTTAAAAGAAAATTTTTCAGTTGAATTGGCTAATGGCGAAACTGTTTTAATTAACTCAGTGATTAAAGATTGCACGCTTAACCTTAACGAAAACGATTTTCTGATCGACCTCATCCCCATGCCTCTTGGAAGCTTTGATGTTATCATTGGTATGGACTGGCTTACGCATAATCGCGCCGAAGTTATTTGCGCCAAGAAGATGATTCGCATTCCTCGAGAAAATGGTGATCTTCACATCTACGGCGAAAAACCCTCCCGCGGTCTTAAACTTATGTCTTGCGCCGAAGCCCGAAGACTCATGCGGAAGAAGTGTATTGCTTTTCTAGCCCATGTGGTTAAACCTGCTGAAGAAAAGAAGCTTCGCGATATCCCTGTTGTGCGCGATTTTCCTGAAGTTTTTCCTGATGATCTTCCTGGTATCCCTCCCGCTCGTGAAGTCGAGTTCCGTATTGATCTTGTCCCTGGTGCTTCCCCCGTAGCTAAATCTCCTTACCGTCTTGCGCCCGCTGAGATGCAAGAATTGGCAAGCCAACTTCAAGAGTTGACTGCTAAAGGATTCATTCGCCCTAGCTCTTCGCCCTGGGGTGCTCCGGTGTTGTTCGTTAAAAAGAAAGATGGATCGTTTCGCATGTGTATTGATTACCGCGAGTTGAACAAACTCACCATTAAAAACCGGTATCCCTTACCGCGTATTGACGACCTCTTTGATCAACTCCAAGGTGCCTCTTGTTTCTCCAAGATCGATCTCCGCTCTGGCTATCACCAGTTGCGCATCTGCGATGAAGATGTTCCGAAGACTGCTTTTCGTACTCGTTATGGCCATTTTGAATTCTTGGTCATGTCCTTCGGTTTAACCAACGCACCCGCCGTTTTCATGGATCTAATGAATCGGGTGTGTAGGCCTTTCTTGGATAAATTCGTGATTGTGTTTATCGATGACGTTCTGATTTATTCTAAGACCAAGGCCGAGCATGAGCAATATCTTCGGTTGGTGTTGCAAAAGCTTCGAACCGAGCAGCTCTATGCTAAGCTTTCCAAGTGTGAATTCTGGTCTGATGAAGTACAGTTTCTTGGTCATGTTGTAAACAAGATGGGTATCCATGTCGACCCATCCAAAATTGAGGCAATCAAGAACTGGATTACGCCGACCACTCCTTCTGAGATCCGTTCCTTTCTGGGCTTAGCTGGTTACTACCGGCGATTCATTTCGAATTTCTCGAAGATCGCTTTGCCTTTAACAGCTCTAACGCACAAAGGTAAACCGTATATTTGGGGCTCGAAGCAAGAAGAAGCCTTTCTAACGCTCAAGCGATTGTTGTGTGAAGCTCCTGTTCTTGCGCTACCTGAGGGTAATGATGATTTTGTCGTGTACTGCGATGCCTCCAACCAAGGTCTCGGTTGTGTTCTTATGCAACGAGGCAAGGTTATCGCTTACGCATCAAGGCAACTCAAGGTTCATGAAAAGAATTATACAACTCACGACCTCGAACTTGGTGCAGTTGTTTTTGCCTTGAAGATCTGGAGACACTACCTTTATGGTACTAAGTGTATCCTCTACACTGACCATAAAAGCCTTCAGCATATCTTTGATCAAAAGGAACTTAACATGAGGCAACGCCGATGGAACGAACTCATCAGCGATTACGATTGTGAGATCCGGTATCATCCTGGTAAGGCTAATGTGGTAGCCGATGCGCTCAGCCGAAAACCCTGCCAGCTTAACTGTATCTTGCCGCGCACCCAGCTTCACTTCGCGCCGATTCAAAGCAACCTTGAATCGCGTATTCGTGACGCGCAGCGCGCATCCATCAGTAATGGTAACCTTCGCGCCGAGTTAGCGTGTGGCGCGGAAGCGCATTTTGTCCCTAATCTGAGTGGGATTCTCTGCTATCTTAATCGCATCTGGATTCCCTGTGATGAGAATCTTCGCGCTGATATCCTGAGTGAAGCGCACAAATCTCGGTATTCTATTCATCCCGGCGCCGATAAGATGTACAAGGATTTGCGCATTACTTATTGGTGGCCCGGTATGAAGAAGGATATTGCTGTGTTCGTAGCTAAATGCCTGACTTGTTCTAAGGTGAAAGCTGAACACCAACGCCCATCTGGTTTGCTCGAACAACCAGAGATTCCTACGTGGAAATGGGAATGTGTAGCGATGGACTTCATTACCAAGTTACCTTTGACAGCAAGCAAACATGATAGCATTTGGGTAATAGTGGATCGTTTGACTAAGTCTGCTCACTTCCTGCCCATTCGTGAAAACTACCGTGTTGAGCAACTCGCGCAGCTTTATGTCAAGGAAATTGTCTGCCGCCATGGTACTCCTTTGAGCATCATATCCGATCGCGATGGCCGTTTTATATCTCGCTTTTGGAAATCTCTCCAATCTGCGCTAGGAACTCGCTTGGACATGAGTACGGCATATCATCCTCAGACTGACGGTCAGTCTGAGCGAACTATTCAAACTCTTGAGGATATGCTCCGATCTTGTGTTCTTGATTTTGGAGGTAATTTGGATTCGCATCTGCCTTTGATCGAGTTCTCTTATAATAACAGCTATCATTCCAGTATCGGTATGGCCCCATTTGAAGCACTTTACGGTCGTAAGTGCCGCTCCCCGATTTGTTGGAGCGAAGTGGGTGAAGCTCAAATCACAGGACCCGAACTTGTTCAAGAGACAACCGATAAAATTGCCAAGATCCGTGATCATCTGCTGACTGCCAGAAGCCGACAGAAGAGTTACGCAGATCATAGGCGGAAGCCTCTCGAATTTCAAGTTGGTGATCTTGTTCTCCTCAAAGTGTCGCCCTGGAAGGGTGTTGTCCGCTTTGGGAAGAAAGGTAAGCTTGCTCCTCGATATGTTGGACCATTCAAGATTCTCGCGCGTGTAGGAAAAGTTGCCTACAGACTAGACCTGCCGCCCACGCTCAGTAATGTGCATCCAACGTTCCATGTATCCAATCTCAAGAAGTGTTTAGCTGACGAGAACCTTCACATTCCACTTGATGAAGTTCAAGTTGATGAATCTATGCATTTCGTTGAGAAGCCTGTTGAGATTATGGATCGCGAGGTAAAGCAAACCAAGCGCAGTCGTATCCCTATCGTGAAAGTTCGCTGGGAGTCCAAGCGCGGAGCCGAGTTTACATGGGAAAGGGAAGATCAGATGAAGATCAAGTACCCGCACCTGTTCTCTGCGCAACCTACTTCGAGATAAATTTCGGGACGAAATTTCTTAAAGTAGGGGAGACTGTGACATCTGCCCCGATCCGACCCGACCCAGGTACCCGTTTCTCTGAACCGATCTCTTTCTTTTATGATTTAATATTTATTTATACTTATATTTTACTTTTAATAATAATATATAATTTCCTTCCCGCCTCTTTCTCTCTCTTTCTTTCCGCCTTCTTTTCCCTCTTGTCGCCGTCCCGCCCTTACGCCTTGTTTCCCTCTTTTTCTTCTAACTCTTTGCTTGACCTTTGTTCCTTCCCGCCTAAGGTTGTCTGCGCAGCTCCACGCGCCAGACTCCTTACAAGGAAGCTTGCGTGAAGACCATCTGTTCCAGCGATACGCGAGACGAACTCTTCTCGCAGCGCGCTAAGAATTGTAATTCTTCTCGCAGCGCGCGAAGAACGGTAGTTCTTCCCGCGACGCGCTAAGGATTTGTAGTTCTCGCAGCGCGCTAAGGATCGTAGTTCATCCCTCGACGCGCGAAGAATTATAGTTCTTCCCGCGGCGCGCTAGGAATTTTAGTTCCTCCCGCGGCGCGCTAAGAAATGTGATTCTTCCCGCGGCGCGCTTAGAAATGTAGTTCTTTCCGCGACGCGTTAAGGTTGGTTCTGTCTGCCTTCGCGCTCGCGCTCTCTTGACCTTCTCTGTCTGCCTTCGCGCTCGAGCTTTCTCGCGCTAAACCCTTTGAGTTTTCTTCTGTTTAATCTAGCCGTTTGCTTTTGTGTTGTCTTATCTTTTGTGCTGTTGACCTAATCTGCTTTATGTCTGAAAAGTTACTTTCGGCGCAGCATGCGCACCAACCCCATTGGTTGGCAGAAAAAGTGACTGACATTATCTTTTGAGATCTGCTTTTTCCATGCCTGACCAGTACCTTTATCTGAACCGCCCATGCCTTTTTACTGTTCCCTGTCAGCCTTTTTCTCTTTTTCCCTGCTGCCATATCTTTTGATATCTTTTACTTGCTTTTGGATATCTTTTGTTATCTTTTGTTTTGTCTTGTTCTGTTTGTCTTGGAATCTTTTCCCCTTTTTCTGGATTCATGTCTCCTAGGGTTTCCCTATAAATAATAATGTTATTTTTCCTAACACTACACACACAAAGCACTTAATCTCTCCTGTCCTCTCTTGCTCCTTGCCGTTGCTCTCTCTGCCGTCTTCCTCTCTGCCTCCGTCTTCCTCCCTGCTCTGCCCTGCTTTCCCGGTAATATATATTATATAATAATTTACTTATGCAAACTTATAATCAAGACTTAAAACAGATCATTAAAACAATAATCTTATTTATAGGTTAACTTGTACTTGTTTAAAGTTGGCTCTTGCTTTATCTTACACCGCATCGTTTATCAAGTGAGTAATCTCGTACCTAATCCCTTTTTGCTTTTAATGTTTTGGGATGTTCATGTGTTCATACAAACTTAGAGTCTTAAACTGTTTATGAACTTTAGTCGCGCAGTATCCCATGTGTTGAGGACGTAGACTTGGCTGTTTATTTGTATGTGTGGATCATTAACCGTCTTGTCGGTCTATTCCGCAGTTCTCATGGTACCATTAGATGAACACGGGAGAACTATCGTTTATGATTTTCTCTTTTGTTTGCACATGCACAGTTTGTCTTGTTTGTGAGCTCAATTGTGAGCACTGGCAGTCTATGAATCTTAGAGTTGGTCCCGATCAGATTACACCCTTGTTGAAAACCAGACATACACATGTTGCGCGCAGATTTATTGTTATCTATGTATTGTATTAAACTTGATTTCTCACCAACACGCAAGTGTTTGACGTTTATTTTAACACATGTTCAGGTTTGCAGTAGCTGTTTTGGAGCTTGTGGACACATAGGAAGTTTTCTTTATTTTGGACCTAGATTAAAATGTATCAAGACAAGTTATTTGTTGTTCTAATATTTTGCCTTATAATATGTTGATTTATGTTATCTTGTGTTTACTTTGCGCGTGCGCGAATGAATGTATTTATTAAATATTGACACCCAATAGTGTCACGAGTAATGAAACAATATGTGGCGCCCCGATGTATAATCCGCCTTTGGTCGGGGTGTTACAGTTATTAAACCAGGTTATAACATCTCATTTATTTGTGAGTCTTTTCATCATTTGATCAAGTTATTCTACAAAGGGGAACAAAAATGAGAAGAATGAGAAGGATTTGTAGCTACACAAAAAAACCCCAAAAAAATTTAAAAAAAATCATAACTCAAAATTTAATAAAAAATGAAAAAAAAGTAAAAACACAAAAATGTTTTCACCGTCTTTCTCGTTCTCATAAAAAAACACAATGGTAAGTGAAAAAAGTCATCGTATTTTTTTGTTTATCATTGTGTTTATTTTGTCATTGATTGGGTCTTTTTCTTTGATATTGTGTCTTTTTTCCTTTATATTGTGTTATATTACTCAACATTGTGCTATACTTTGTTCGACATTGTGTTGCATTTTGCGATCTATTGTGTCTTTTTTTAGTTATAATTGTGTCTTTTTTTCATTTCATCATTGTGTCTTTGATCTCGACATTGTGTTTTTTCGTCAAAAAATATTATTTTTTTGTATTTTTGTATTTTTTTGAACGGAAATGATGACGGAAACATTTTAGTTTTTTTTTATTTTTTTCGTTTTTTTATTTGTATTTTGAGTTATGTTTTTTTCTGAATTTATTTTTAAAGGATATTTTTTGTGTGGTCATAAATCCTTCTCATACGTCTTATTTTTGTCTCCCTTTGTATTTTAACTTTACCCTTCATTATTAACCCTAAGTATACTTTTTTCCTTACAATAAATAAAATTACAAATCCAAAAAATTATATAAATATTATAAACAAATAATGTAAAACAACCCTATAATACGGGGGATAAAAGCTAGTATGTGATAATTTACCTGTTAAAGAAACCAAATACTAATCTGTTAGCAAAAACATGTTTTTGGCAATTAAGTATACAAAATTGGTCAGTTCATGAAATGAAAAAATGACCCGTTACCGGTTTAATTTGACTAGATTATAAAATACCTTTTTTTAACCGTTAATGAACCAAAACAATGACCCATTACTGGGTGGATTTTGAGCCGGCATTATACAATTGTTTTCTCGAGTCCTTTTAGGCGAGAATTTGACAAATATGCTAAATGGTAAAAATGCCCATGTTTGATGAACTTATAAATACAAACTCAAGTACCTAAGAACTCATTAAGTTACCTTCCTAATCTTAATCATCTTTTGATAAATAAATTTAAAACCAAAAACAACGTAATATAAACGAAAAAAAAAAGAAGATCACCGCAATAGAAAACTAAGAGATTTAAGTAACTTCAAATCAACCTTCAATATCTTATTTGCGCCAATAGTGACCATCACCTTTATAGTCAACGCTTCCCTAAGCTCGGGAAGGCCTTTATCCGAACCATAACAACTAATTGAAAGCTTACATACACGTTGTTGCATCTTTTCTAAATCAGTTTGGGTGGTTGCCACTACACAACATGTATTTACAAGAAAACCGATTACTAAACTCAAATAAATCATTGTTTTTGAAAAGTCAATTGGGCTACAAATCTTCTTGAAATCAAACATCATTAATGTTCATGAAAACAATAAAAACAAATGGAAAATAAATCACTATTTCAAGAAAACTAATTGCAAAAAAGCTTCAGTTTTTTTAAAATTGATCAGATGCTTGATTAAGATATTCGGGTTGTTAGGTTCAAATTGAATATTTTTTCTTTGATTTTTCGAAAATAATTGACGAAACTAAATTTTGCCTAACTTCATTTCAACCTTATTTATGATAATCAGTTTAAGATAAAAGATCAAATAAGAAGTTTAATTTTCTTAAGAAAGCTATGAAGGAAGGTATTTTTGTCTAATACCTTAATATTAAAAACTCACTTAATTTAATTTCAAAAACCCACTTTAATTAAAACCCACTTAAATTTTCATTTATCTCCTACAACCACTGCCACCCACCGCCACCACCTTATCGGAAAAGTCTTCGGAAATTTCGCCGAAAAATAAAACACTATGAAAAACACAATGAAAAAGACACAATGTAAAAAACACAATTGAAAAAACACTATGAAAATAAAAACACAATGACAAAAACACAATGAAAACACAATTAAATAACACAATGCAAAAAAACATTATGAAAAAATAAAACACAATTGTATAACACAATTTTGTAAAACACAATTATGGTAAAACACACTTTGTAAAAACCCACGATTTTTTTTTATTTTTATAAAGCAATATGGTACTCATATAAAAGATAAAAAAACACTTGTTTTTATGGTGAAATTGTTTTGAAAAAAAATGTTGTATAAAAAAGTTATGTACGTTTTAAAATGATGGGAGAATTTGACAAGTGCCTTGAATGTGGAGAGAGAAAGTCAACAAATGTGTTATCCCTATTATACCATTACCATTGTTTTACATTTGATAATAATCTAATCTCAACCATTCAATTCTCAAATGAATGGACAAGATTATTTCCTATTCTTCCTAGGAAAACTAATCTTCTTATTATAACTTAACCCATCAATTTAATATATAATACTAGCAATTTAAAAGTTTATTGAAAGATGTATGATTACTTTAATAGTATAAATAGTGAGAATTCTTTCTATCATTTCAAAAATCCATGAATTCATTTCCTGTGCTCTACCCATCTAAATCTAGCTTGTTCAGACCTTAATAAAATCAACTAACACTTTTAACAAAACTGAGTTCAAGAGTACAAAAGTTTTACTTTTATTTGAAGACTATTCTATATTACCTCGTAGGCACATAGTTTTCCAAACCATAGATACACCTTACTGATTATATCGTTTTACTTATAAGTTTTCCTATTTTAATGTCTTATGCTTATCTTTCATTTTAAAATTTTCACATTAAGAAAATTCAATACATGAAGTTATGTATAATAGATGAGATTTAAACTCATCAGTCATTAACACATTAGTCTCTTCAACTTCAATATGCTAGATACGGATAAAGTGTAACTAAACAATATGCAGAAAATAGTTAGAACTATGCACTGAAAATCACACAAAAGGGTCTAATACATACAAATATTCATCAATTTTTAAGATATTAGCTAAGCATACCTAGCAACACGTTTGTATTCTTGTAGACCTACATTAGCATTAGCAACTTCAGTTTGCTATCTAACTGCAAAATAAATAAAGATCATACATATATTTAGTAGACTAATAAGCATACAATGCATATGATCGAATTGGTTAGGGTTTACATCTAAGATAACCCTTAATGATCAAGTTTGCTTTCAAATCTTGGCATTAATATCATAAACACATTTGAGATTTAGAAATTTAAATCATGGGTCTAATCAAAATTTAAAACAATGAACTGAATAAAAATTTAAACTTACATCAAATTGCGTAGAACACTTGTCGTCCTCTAACCATAGATATTCCAAAGGTCTGATTCTCTATAAACAACAGTGATGGCAACAATTAACCAATTTCAATTGAGGGTTCTACTCATTGAATTAGAAGACAAATTTGTTATAATCGAAAATACTTGTTGCGAAGAAGGAACTGGCGTTGTTTTCCGATGGAGAGAATAGAAGATTAAAGAAGGCAGCGATGGTGTTTTTGTGAAAATTAGGGTTTGGCCTGAAATTGGTGTCAAGTATATGTGGAATCATTCGAATCGATGAGGGTGATTATTTTAATTTAATTTTGATTTATTATATTTAGGAGAAATTCTAGACGTTGAATCTAATTTAAATTAAATTTAATTTTGAATTTTTTTTATTAGCAAGAAATTATGAGAATGGGAAAATCCCCAAAATAGCCCAGCTATAACAGGAGATTCCATATATGTCCCTTCTAATTTAACATTCCAGATTTGTCCTCAAGCTATCTGGTCGCCGGAGACGAGTTAAAATAGCGAGACGACGTGTTATTAATCCAATCAGTGTGACTGAAACTGGTCATCCTCGATGTGTTTTTCATACCATCTCGTCGCCGGAGACGTGTTATCGACTTTCATGTCGACGGCGGCGACGTCTTCCCGAAGCTGACACCACTGTTCTCGTCGACGGCGACGTCTTCCCGAAGCTTGGCTGGAGATGTGATTTATCTCCGAAGAAGAAAAAGATGGAAAAATCACGTGTTGTTTACTTCTTTTAAGGAATTAGTTGTCATTGGTTCATTTTGCCCCTCCTAAATTACTTTATTAACTTATTTGGTCTCAAAGTATTTAAACAAATTGTTATAATGTTTTTTTTAGTTTCATTGCATACTTATTGTTCCAAAGTTGATCAATCTATATCCATTCCGTTATTTACGAACTGTATAAACGAAAGATATTGTTATTCGATTATTAAACTTTTATCTAGCGTTTTATTTGAAGATTAATATACATATAAATGAAAGATATTTGTTCTTAGATTATATTAATCTTAAGAGTAGAGGTGTGCCGTGTGCACGAAACCAAGAAAACCAATTCCGAGCCCAAAAAACCAAAAAACGCCAGTTAACTGTATATAATCCATTTCTTAATTTACAAACTGTATATGAAGCTTAATATAATATTTTAAGATTGAAAAATTTGTTTTAAATACTTTGAGACCAAATAAACTATAAAGTAAATTTAGAGGACCAAAAATGAAACATCTTGCATAAAATAAGTAATCAATAACGTTTCATCTTCTTCTTCGGCGATACGTACAGGAACACATCTCCGGCCAAGCTCTGGGAAGACGTCGCCGTCGACGACAACAGTGGTGTCAGATTTGGCACCTCGATAAAATGAACATGAACGTCGATAACACGTCTCCGGCGACGAGATGGGTATGAAAAACACATCGCGGATGACCAGTTCCGGCCACACGTCGTTCACTGATTAGATAAATAACACAACCTCGTCTCGCTAATATAACTCGTCACCGGCGACCAGATAGCTTGGGGACAAATCTGGAAAGTTGAATTAGGAGGGACATATATGGAATCTCCTATTATAATTGGGTTATTTTGGGGATTTTCCCTTATGAGAATACATGTTATTTATGGAAAGAATCATTAGTTTAAAAAACTATAGTAGATTTAAGTGTCTTTAACATGATATTAAGAGCATCCATAATAACATCTTTTAAAAGGTTGTTTTTTTGGTGTTTTTCCATGGCATTAGTTTGTCTATTGTTGCTTGTGGGAGTCATTCTTAGGCTGAGGGGTGTGGAGCGCTAGAAAGGGCGCAAGAGGCCAGACGATCGCGCCCCGAGGCGCGAGCACCACACCACCGAGGCGCGAGAGGGGCGCGAGAGCGGAAAAAGAGGCAGGCGCCAGGGGGTTCGCGGGATAGGTTGAGCGCTAGGGTGCTTGGGGTTTTGTGAATATAGCCGTTTGAAAGATAAATGAGCCGTTGGCTCTTAATATTTAAAAAAAAAAAAAAATTTCTACTACTATATATTACCCATTTTATACAACACTTTAACACAACTTCAAAAAACACCAAACTTACCCATTTCTTTATACAACACTTCCTATATATTACCCATTTCTTTCAAACTTTTTTAAAAAAAACCTTTACAAAATCCTATATAATACCCCTAAATCAACCCATTTTTACCATATCAAACACAACTTCAATCTCCAAACAACCCATCGTCCCATTTTTTTTTTTTAAAATAATGTCGTCGTACTCGTCTGATTCCGACTCCTCCGAAGAGGATGATTTGCTTCTTCATGTAGGGGGAGTTTTGACCGCAGCCGTGGTAAATCTCTTGCAAAATCAAGCCCATCAACCCCGACTCCCGAGGGTTAGAGCACCACCTCGTGATCGTGATCGATCGGGTGCTAACGATACTTTGATGAGGCATTATTTTAGCCCTCAACCGGTATACGCGGAGTCGGATTTTCGAACTCGTTTTCGAATGAGCAGGCAATTGTTCACGCGTATAGCGAGTGATTTAGAGGCACGGTATCCCTTTTTCCAACAAAGGGAGGATGCTAGGGGTCTTCCCGGTTTTACCCCTCTTCAAAAATGCACGGCTGCTATCCGTCAACTAGCGTACGGCATCTCGTCGGACGCTTTGGATGAGTATTTACAGATGTCGAAAAGGGTTGCACGTGAATCCCTTCATTTTTTCTGCCAAGGTAAAAAACATTAATTTTACTTTTTATTAAATATTTATTACATTTTTTAATATATATTGTACGTAGGAGTCATATCGACTTACGCTCGGAGATATCTGCGTAAACCTACAACGTATGACATCCAACGCATATATGAGGTGCACGCAGAAAAACATGGTTTTCCTGGGATGCTAGGTAGCATCGATTGTACACATGTTGGATGGGCTATGTGTCCAACGGCCTGGCGAGGTCAGTTCCACCGTGGTGATCATGAAGGGCCGACCCTCATACTTGAGGCGGCGGTGTCACAGGATCTTTGGTTTTGGCATGCTTTTTTTGGTGTTGCTGGGTCAAATAACGACCTTAATGTTATCGATCAGTCACATTTGATCAACGACCTTATCGACGGGGTTGAACCACCTCAATCTTTTGTTGCAAATGAAGAACTCTTCAAGTACGGGTACTATCTGGTCGATGGTATTTACAACGAATGGGCTGTGTTAGTTCAAGCTTTTACAGATCCAGTCGCCGACAAACGGAAGTATTTTACGAAGAAGCAAGAGTCTGCTAGAAAAGATATTGAAAGAGCTTTTGGAGCTATAAAAAAACAATATTATGTTCTGGCGAACCCGATACGTTATTGGACTCGGGAGAGGATAATGGACGTCGTCTACACGTGTCTTATCCTACACAACATGACGTTAGAAGACGAGGGCAAAGCTATATCCCAAAACTACCAAGGTGACATTCCGCCACAACCGTCCACAATCAGTGATCAACAAAAACTTCATAACATAGCAAATATCAAGAGCCGTGAGATACACGGGGATCTTCGACATGAGTTGGTTGAACATTTGTGGGCGAGGCGACCAGAGGATCTTGTATTAGATTAGTTTTATTATTAAATATTATTGTTTGTTTAATTTTTAGTATGTTTTTTTTATTATATGAATTTTCAAAAAAATGTGTGTTTTTTTAAATAATTTCTTGTTTTTTTAATAATACGTTTTTTTAATACATTTATAAAAAAATAAAAAAATAAACCGCTCGCGCCCCCTCTCGCGCCCCTCCACACCATAGCCCGGGGCGCTATCACCACTACCAACACCCATCTTATCAAGTTTCTCTCTCTGCCACACGTCACAATATTATTGGCTGGCGCCCCCACTCGCGCCCCCTCTCGCGCCCCCCACACCCCTCAGCCTTAGTGCTCATTTTCCAAAGGCGTTCTTAGACAAAATTTAGAAAAAAAGGGTGATGTGCGCGTGTGGTGAGCCAGGGTGAGGGGGTGTTTTTAAGATTTCTTATTTATGGGTTTTGAATGTATTAAAAAATGACATTTTTATGATATAATAATTTACTAGGTACACTTTTTTTGTGACGTCTTGTTGTGGATGCACTAAGAAGATATAAATGTGTGTATATATATATATATGAAATTCATCTTTCTTATTTTTATTTTACAACAATATTTGAAACTACACCGAATACCCGAGTGAGCCTTCTTTATATATAGAAGAGGGTTCAAATAAAAAATAATTGTTTTGTGAGAAGTGTGAGAATGCTTTAAAATAAACCACACCATCTAAATAGGACACTATACCATGTAAATAAGAAACTATATGGTTTTTAGAAACTACTAATCTCAACCACTAGAGCCTAGATCTAAGGGCCTAGATCTATTCTTATTTTTCTCACAAAACTATTGTTTTTTACGTTAACCTTACCATATATATATATATATATATATATATATATATATATATATATATATATATATATATATATATATATATAGGACCAAGATCATATAAGAACTATTTGAAAATTGAGAACCATGAGAACCAATTTGGACCATAAAAAAACCTAAAAATAAAAAAAAAAACATAAAAAAAACACAAAAATGAAAATATTAAAAAACCAAAATTCGTATTTATCATCCCGGTTTCATAAAAAAAACGTCTAAGTTTAGCTAAATTATACATATATGTATAATATGTACGTACATGTTTTTATACACATATGTACAACTTAAGGTAAATGATAATGTACATATGTGTATATTACATAACTAAAGATTAAATGAAATTATACACATGTGTATAATACGAAGTTTTTTTATGAATCCGGAATGGAATATAATAATTTTTGTTTTTTTACTTTATTAAATTTTTGTTTTATAATTTTTAGAGGTTTTTTTAGTGGTCCAAAATAATTCTCAAAATTCTCAATTTTCAAATGGTTCTCTCAAGATTCTTACTATATATATATATATATATATATATATATATATATATATATATATGTGTAGGGACACTTTATTATAAGAACTAATTTTTATTTTCAAAAATACGAGAATCATATAAAATACTTGTACGTTATGCATTATGATTTAATCAGATTGTAGGGTACGGAGTTATATAACCATCGTCTGTCTAACACTTAAAACCAGAGATACATTATATCATATGATTGTGAAATAAACAGTCATTTATATTTAATAGTGTTTAAGTTCCAGCATCATACGTTGTGGTGGAAACTTGGTGAAAGTTAGTGATATTGGTTCGATTCGTTATGATAAAAGATTTATGGGGAAAATCCTATTACTAAAATTGAGGAGCCAGAATGTAAGATATAAGTCGAAAGAACCAAAGTTTCATTACTAAAGTCGAATGCCAAAACAAAATAATAAGTGAAATTAAGGTTAAGGTCCAAGGGGCGAAAAAGGTTTATATGTGAAAATTTGGTGACAAACATTAAATAAACCAAAATTTATATAAAAAAAGTTGGGGTGCCAAAAATTAAATATTAAAACTAGTGTGGTAAAACTCTAAGCAACTAAACTTTTAAAGTTACATTTTAATGATATATACATGTCATATAATATAATCGTCTTATTAAAGCATATGTAAAACAAGTGATTACAATTTAACAATTAATTCAAATAGTTTATTTAATTTATAACTCTTAATATTGTTTTAATATTTTTGTCTGAATAACTTTAAATACAGATATATACAACGTGGAGGCGGTAATACTTTATTTGGCTGACGTTAATCAGGATTGGAGCGAAGTTGGGAAGGAGTACAATAGCCCGTATTTTACGTACCATTTTGTCATCGTTGACTATTAATTAATATTCAAGAAAGTGTAAGAAAACAACCCTCATGTTTTAGTCGTTTGTTAAAGAACAAATTAGTGTAGTGCTAAATGAAAACATTTGTTTTTCTTTTTGTTTGTCCAGGGTATCTTTTCAATGCTAAGTTTAAAATTTAATAACATATAACTTCATATTATATTCAAGAAGCATATCAAAATATGCGAATCTTTCTATAAGAGTCGAGCCGAGATGACTATTAAATATTGTGTAACGTCTATTTGATTGTTTTATGAATGACTATGGTTGAGGATAATTAAGATAATGGGTGTGACATTTTAGTACCATGTAGTAGACTACTAGTATTGACATTAACATAGTGACTTGTTCCATAATTGTTGTTAGATCACTTGCTTTTGAATTTTGAACTGTCCCTGGCCTTGTGAAAGGCCGTTGGCTAAATTGTTAGCTAGGTAGTCTCTTTTATATTGTCACTCTGTAGATGATGTGCTTGTTTTAAAAGTTAAAACAATAAAGTTTGACGATAACCTAGTGATCAAAGCATTTGAAATTCTGAGGTACCGACTATGTCAATGTTATGGATCTGGAACCAGAATTCAAATGCGGAGTATAACGATGATAGGAATCATGGATTTTGAACCCATTCGGTCCTGTCTATATGTATTTTAACTGATACATGTGGGCTTATTTTTTCTGAATTGGTAGATTTGATTCCTCTTTTATCATTGTAGTGATAAGAGTGACGAGCTTGGCAATTTTTCCTTGGTTTATTTTCGTGTACGTTGAAAGACTTTAAGTGTTATGTTACTTGCTGTTCATATATATTGAGGTGTAGCTTTGAATAAGTTGTTTAGTAGAAAAGGTGATGATACAATGGCTACAAATAGAATGACACAAAGTTAAAGGGTTGTAAACTTGTAACTAATGGTTTAGGACTAGGACTAGTACTTGTTGTTAGAGGGGTGCATACTTGTTTCAGGTAAACAGGTAATACAAGTGCCCATGTGAATTAAGTTCAAATACAAAGGATCTAACTTGGAGTTACTCAAACTTTGGTGCAAGAAGCAATTACAAGGCAAACAAGCATTGACTATCCATTACATGTAATCTACCGATATGTATTATCTATGTAAGCGAAAGTTCTAGATAGAATATTGTTTCTTTAGTAAATGTATAACTTAAAACAATCATTTTTTCAATCTACAAAGTAATAAAATACGTAAAAATATCAGAAATGCAATATGTTGATAAGTATTATCTTAGCGGTTTGGTCGTGTTATTAGAGGACTATACATGGTAAGTTAATTTTTTTTCTCTTTCCTTTTTTTAGTCTATTAGATTTTTTTTTTTTTTTTTGAAAATTGACTTTCATTAAAAAAAGACACAACCAACGACTATCACCAAGACGGAGAAAGACGCTGAAATCCAAAAACCAAAACCAACAATCACGTTACATCAAATAAACACCAACTTTTCCAATCCACCACCCCTATCTTAGATCTATTTTTGTACCAAAGAAAACCCAAAGATTTTATATCCGCAACCATTTCTGCCACGTTAGTGCTCTTGCCCGAAAAAATCTTTTCATTCCTAGCCCGCCAAATCCTCCAACAAGTAATGATGACAATTCCATGAATAATCAACCTTTTATTCCCCGTCGCACCACAAACCTTATGCACTTCCACCAAATCATTGACATGAAAAACAAATAGTCTAGGGATGTTGCACCATGAACCAATCGCATTCCAAACGGCCATAGAAATGGAACACCCGGTTAACAAGTGCTCGAGCGATTCCTCATTACTCTCACATAAAGCGCAACTATGATCATCACAATACAAATGACGTCTAGCTAAAGCCTGCTTGGTTGGAAGGCTATCCAGAACGGCCCTCCACATAAAAATATTACATTTTTTCGGGACCCAATCGCTCCATTGGAAACTGGAACTCCCAGCGTCCACAACGGACCGCACCATCCATCTTTTAATCGCCGAAACCTCAAACTCTTTGCAGCTACCAACCGCCCAAGACCATGAATCTTCACGGTCAACCATTACCACCCCTTGAAGGAGATCTTCCAACTCCTGCTTCTCGCTCACCTCCTGATGGGAGCAAGGAGCTCTAAGCCAATCCCACACAATGCGACGAGAAGATCCAGTGACCACCAACCGATCAGCTAACAAGACATTTTTATGTTTTTCTACCGCATATAAGGACGGATACTTGTCCATAACCGGCGCCGAACCCAACCACAAATCCGTCCAAAACCTAACTTGGCGACCATTCCCGACTGTGGCCCGGATCACTCTATTAAAACCCACACCATCAACCTTAAATTTGTTCCAGAACATAACACAATTCTTCCAAACCCCGGGAACCCCATTATTAACCGGAGCAAGCCCCCAACAGCGCGAGGTCCCGTGAATAGACAACACTACTCTTCTCCACATCGTCTCCCCATTATCTAATAGACAGCGCGAGGTCTATTAGATAAGAAGAATGAGTAAGTGCCCAGGTGGGGGTCACTGAATTTTCAATAGATTTTGGGAAGACAAAGGGTAAATATGGGCACACATTTAATGTACTTTTTAATTTTTTAGTTACTGTTTAATTTAGTTTTAGTCATATATGAGAACCAAATCTTTAAATTAATTTCAATAAGATAAAATGACAAAAATGCTTTCTTATAAGGTAATTTAACTAAAAAAACTTTATTGTAAATCATTAAAAGAGAGATGAAAATCAAATAAAGAGTGAGTAATTTATGTAGTTGTCGATATCAAAATGAAACAAATGGATATAACTTTTTAAATATAATATATTATAAAATATGGAATGTACGTTAGAAAAATGTGATTATTCTATTTTTATTATTCTGTCTAATGGTTTAATACCTTATTAAATATAAAAACAGACAATTAGAAGCTATTTACAGGCTGTTAACTAATGTTAACAACAAAAGGAAGTTTTTTAAACAAAAATACCAAAAAAACGGTTTTATTTTATATCCTTAAATACACCTATGATAGTTAATACGCACTCATCCGTTTACATCATAGTTTTAAATATAATACCAACCTTGTCCTCATCCGTACATCCCTCCCTCCCTTTAAATTACACCATCATCTCTCCATTTTGGTCTCATTCCACACACAATCAAAGGTCAAACTCTCTCTCAAAGACACATTAGGGTTTGTTGAATCTTGATATTTGGTGCATTATATTGTAGAAGTATATAGATACAAAAATCTACTGTATACTATACATGATGATGGTTGATAGTGATCATGGAATGATGAAGGTTGACTTTGCCAAGCCAAAAAGAAAGCATTTTGTAAGAAATAATTCACAAAGAGAAAGAGAAATTGTTAGGCATGAAGTTGTGGATTTGAGCAAAATGTGTTTAGATGCTCTTCCTTTATCTTCTAATATCAATTTAGGGATTATCTATAAATTGGATATTTCCAACAACAATCTCCAGGTACCCTTCTTTATTCTATGTAACATGTTTTATATTTGTGGTATTTTTTTTTTGAATTCATACGTTATTTTTTGCTCGTGTATAAATGAATATTACGTGTGTGAATCAACACATATTATGTAGCTTTCACGGTTCTCAGGATGTTTGATAACACCCAATAGATATCATTATTTTACAAATAAGTAACTGAAGTGCAGAAAATATCTATTAATTAAGCTATATTTTTTTGAGTGTACTTTTCAAAATGTTGATGACTAATACTTTTAAACAAGCCAAGTTGTCTATTATATATGTAAGTATTAGTTGTAGGGAAATAGATGTTAATTTGAAATGAATTACAATATTAATCTTTCTTTTTCATTGTACATGTTGGAGTAAATATATAAAACCAAGAAGTTGACATTTTGTCACACTCTTGTAATTTATTTAATTATTAGTAAAATATTGGATGATGTGTTACAGGTAATTTCAGAGTCATTAACAGCAAGGCTCCTAAATTTAGGGTTGTTGGATGTACATTCAAATCAACTCAAAACACTCCCAAACTCAATTGGTTGTTTGTCAAAACTCAAGACCCTCAACATTTCAGGAAATCATCTTCAGTCCCTCCCGAAAACTATTGAAAATTGCAGGTCACTAAAACAAACAAACCTTTTGTTTTCCTTTAGATTTTACAACATCAACTCATTTATATTCTAATACTTTTGTTTTGGATTTTTAGAGCGCTAGAAGATTTAAATGCAAATTTCAATCAATTGACTAGCTTACCGGATACTATCGGTTTTGAGCTCATCAATCTAAAGAAACTATCCGTAAATTCAAACAAACTAGCCTTCCTCCCTTCGTCCACGTCCCACTTAACCAATCTTCGTCACCTTGATGTGCGCCTCAACCATCTTCGGTCCCTCCCTGATGACCTTGAAAACCTGACCAACCTTGAGATCCTTAATGTTAGCCAAAACTTTCGGTACCTTGACACTTTACCCTACTCCTTAGGTGTACTTTTCGCTCTTGTTGAATTGGACGTTAGTCACAACAATATTAAGGTATTGCCCGAATCAATGGGTTGCCTGAGGAGACTTCGAAAGCTTAATGTAGATGGGAACCCTTTAATCTCTCCACCATTGGAAGTGGTGGAGCAAGGGTTACATGTGATAAAAGAGTATCTCAGTGAAAAGATGAACGGGGCACATCAAAATTCTTCAAAGAAGAGGTCTTGGATCGGTAAATTAAGGAAACTTGGCACGTTTGGTGGGACCCGCACGGTTCAAGAAGAGAAAGATGGGTATTTGATGTTTAATAATCGGACCATAGATGGACTTGCTTCTCCTAGGTACATTGGCATGTTCTCTCCTAAACGTATTTTCTCTCCGAAAAGACATTTTACTATGAAGCTATGAGTTTCATATTCGAGGGGTTCGATACTCTATATTTTGGTAAAATATTTTCACTATTGTTAGTAAGCCTTTGTTTACGAGTGTTGAAACAATGTGTCATTTACATTTGTACAAAAGCATCTGAATTTGAGAATTATTTTTCTTTAGTTATTATTACAAGTTGTGGATGTGGATATTTCATTTTGATTGTTTCTCTTGTTTAAGCCGTTTAAAATATTATATAACCATAAGCCCATTTTGGGTGAAAGTGGGCTTGACGTTTAATGAACATGGAATGGGTAACTAATTGGGCTCGGGAATATAGGAAAACAATCACGTCACAAGCCTATTTACGGTGAATGTAGGCCTGAGGTTTAATGAACATGAAATGGGTAACTAATCGGGCTTGGGAAAACATGAAAACGCCACAAGCCCAATGAGAATGAGGTGCCCATGGTATAAAATATCGGATACGATTGTAACGACTAAGAAAAAAAAGTCGTTAAACCTTCCTGGCCCAACCCTAAACACTTTAAGATCATTTTTCAAACATGTTTCTCATTTCGAGTCAAGAGATAAACAAATGGACACATCTTATTTGATTTCAACTTTCTCTAGACATCGGGGAAATACATGAAAAAAAAATGTTCGAATGGTATGATCCTCCGTCACCCCAAAATGAAAGGGGTGATCTTGTAGTTCTTGGTCTATGAAGATGTGTTGTTAGGTGCTTCATTTTCTTTTCCTATTGAGGTCGAACTTAAACTTGTGCTCAAGAGATAACTGTCCATACACTGATAAGGGATGTATGGATCCTCGAGAAGAGAGGAGCCATGGTGGTCCCCCAAGACCGCCCAAGTGAATCAAAAATTGGATCCACATTGAATCTCACTTGAATCGTCCCATCCTTTTTCAGTGACTTATACACAAACCCTTAAGAAGATACAAATACACCACAAACGAATAGACTAGAAATCGTAACACGTAAATTTATAAAGTACCTTAGTCGTGGTTACTTTTTGCATCCTAAACTTATTTGTAGATTCACTCAAATTATTCAACGAACTGCCATCACCACAAACAAGTCCTCATGCTAGACTACACTACTACCGTTGTCATCGCCACCTTACCATCGTTGTGACAACAATCTTCAATGCCATTGCTACCGTTAACTCCATTATTGCCACTCTATCTTCGTTGCACACCTCCACCTTCCATGCTTGTTTTAATCCGATCATATTTTGATTTCTACCAATTGTAACCTTAACCAAATTAATATCTTTTTTAAAATGACTGTGGTTCCAATCCGAAGACATTGTAATCATTTTGGGACGCTTACTAATAAAAGTATAACCTTGAAATCTAATCATCTTGGCTCATTATCCTTACGGTCCTATACATCATATCTATAGAAGTAGGGTACCAAAAAGACCCAAATACCCTTAAATACCAATCACGGGTCAGAGGGAAACTCTTCATATGCCACCTGCGAGACAAATGGATCACCCGCATGACTCAATAAAGGAAGAACAACGATACGTTCTAAGAGACCATGTGCAGAAGCATCCAGGCGCCCTCAAAAGTCATCCGTAGGGTGGTATTCTCACCCGTTAGGATGACCAGAAGGCAACGTCATAGGACATCTGTAATTAAACCAATTACCTTCTAGAAGATTTACGAAGATCCTTTCTTGAAGAATACGTGACCCATCAGCCAATGAATGGAGGACAGTTGGTCGGGTTGTTATAACTGTGCACATGGCCAGGGCTATCTCGTCCTATCGTAGAGAGACACGTGTCCAGGTTGTTATAACCATGCGCATTAGACGTATAGCTCAACCTATTATATGCGGACACGTGTCTAAACGTTTACAGAAGCATTTTCTAGAAAGAGACAGCTGGGCCAACACATTCCCACTATTCAGCTATAAATGCCTTCACAATCTTCATGAGGTAACCACCATCCGGCGTGAGAATAAGTACAATTCTGACAGAGAGAAAGTACTTAAGTATTTAGAGTAGATAGTGGAGAGTGAATGAATACCTCATGGGGATCGAGAGGGTATTTATATCCGAAGAGTGTGGGAATATAATTGGACCAGCTGTCCCATTCTAGAAGTTGCTCTCGTAACCGCCTGGACATATGTCCTCATATGATAGGTTGAGCTATATGTTGCATGTGCATGGGCATAACAACCTGGACACGTGTCTTGATATGATAGGACGCTATCTAACCCTGGCCATGTGCACGGTTATAACAACCTGACCAGATGTCCTTCATTCATTGGTTGATGGCTCACGTATTCTTCAAGTAATAACCTTGGGAATTCTTTAGAAGGTAATTGGTTAATTACAGTTTTCCTAGTGGCATTACCTCCTTGTCATTTTGGCGGGCGGATGTGCCATCACGCGGATTATGCTTGAGGGTGCATGGACGCTTCCGCGTGTGATATAAGGATGTTCTTCATTTACAAATTTATGCGGGTGATCCATATGTCCCGCGGGTATCTTGTGAGGAGCTTTCCTCTGACCTGCGAGTGGTACTTAAGGGTATTTGGGTCTTTTTAATACCCTACCTCTATATGGGCCAATCGGGGTCGGTAGGAGATAGAGAGCATTCATTTTTAATGGGTTCTAAATATGAGGTATTTAATATTTACTGTAAACAAAAACAGGCTGAGAACATTTTAATTATTAGTCGTTAAAAATAAAAACCATCCAAGTTGACTATTCTCAGTCGTTGTCTCCTACAACAACTTAACTTTTTTTTTGTTTAACTCGTATTTACAAGTGTCATCATCTGAATTTTGACTTCTTTTCTTCACTTCATTTTCATGAGCAGATTGGTCTCTGCCCGGTTACCGGATAGTATACTCTATGCTTTCAGTTCTAACCATTTTTTGTGTGTATTTTATGTATGTACATGGTGATCTGGTAAAGTAGATGTGTATTAAAATCTTCATTTAATTGATCAGTAAGGTAAACATCGTGTTCTGAATGTCAAGTTATCTTTATGGGTTTTTTTCATGAGTCTAGTATTAATACCAAATTATGTGTATCTTATTATAGGTTAACATGTGCTTACAATTAGACTTGGTTACAATGGCCTTTTTGCAACCCAAGTTTGGTACTCCGGAAATCGAGTCATACATTACATTAAGGTACTTCTAGTTAACTCTTTTGGGTGTACCTGAACCACCAAATGATTGCCTCATGGACCACTATCATGGTGACTGCAAGTTATATTTTGCAATAATATATTAGTCACTAATTATCACTTCTGTTTCATGTTATTAATTTTACTCTTTTTTTATCATCAGGGAGCCTATTGTTACAAAGATCACGTGAAGGAATTTGTTAGTACAGACTCTTTATTAAGTGTTGATTCTCCTTGTATGTAAATTCCCAAGGCAGAGAAGCTCTGATATTTAATGCCTTCGAACTAGGCTGGCAATTCTGGAAGTAAAAGGTGTGTTACAAGATTATCTATTCATGCTGATTTAGTCACCGGACCGTTTTTTTTACGTGGGCAAGATACCATACACTTTGTTTTGAATATTAGGATACTTAATGTTAGGATAACTGGGTATTTGACATTTTAGTTTGTAATTTCTTTTGTGGAATTGTATATAATTTTGAAATTATGATATATGCTTGAATTTAAAAAATGTGATCATATTAGCAGGTTTAAAATAAAAAATTGTGGAAACAAAAAAAAGTCACGGTTGCAAGTTGTAAACAAGCAAGCGGTCATAAAAATGGTTGCAGGAGGTAAAAAAGCAAGTCGTCGCAAAAACCAGTTGCAACATTTCCGACCGTTTTAAACCAGTTGCAACATTTCCGAACGCTTTAAACCGGTTGCAAAAATTGCGGTCACTCTAAACCGGTGGCAACATTTGCGACCGTCTAATTAGTTGCAACGTTTGGTCGCAAAAGCATGGAAGTGTTGAAACTTTGTCGCAATAAGGCAATTGCGACGTCTGTTTTTCCAACCCATTTTCGGTGCAAAGCAATCGCAACAAGGCAATTGCCATCGTTTTGCGACCACAACTGTGGTCTTAAAAGCCTAATTTTGTAGTAGTGATACCCATCAACAATTACCTTGAAGGGCATGATTTTAGGAAAAGAAAACCCTAAAACTCACTGAAACGAAGTCCTAAACATCTTCAATTAAAAGCTAAAAGCAATAAGTAAGAGGCTATTCATCTATAACATAAGCCGTAATTCATACAAAATAAGTCTACTCCAATCAGTTCTGTAACTGAAACCATATCAATAATGTAGCAAACACAAAATTAAGTACAATAATTACCTTGTAAAATAAAGCAGGACGGAATAGAGTTGTATGGACTTGGGACATGGCGAGTGGTGAATTGTGATTAGTGAAAGATATGCTCCAGTGAGAGGTCTAGGTTTTGATGAGTGTGAGGAACGTAGTAGACGGTGAATGAAGAAGGTTAGGGTTTGGTTTGTAGGTATGCTACCCATTGCATATCCTATTTGAGATGTTATGACCCGTGTGAGGGTCAACCCGGGCTAAAACAATGAGAGATCTCTGTTCAGAAATCAAATAATCTGGTGGCTTTAGAAGGGGTAGGAAACTATGTCAGAACGACACAAGATTTTATAATAGACAATTGAGATGTGTTATTCATACACCCTTTATAGGGTGTATATAGGGTTTAAATGTGTGTTAAAAAGATGTGTGAATAACCAAAAAGGGTGTATGAATAACCATGGCCTTAAGAAAAACTTGACATTGGAAAGCACACAAACAACGGAATTAGCTTTGCACTCACTCAAATAAATCTACCTTGGTTAGCACGCACAAAAGAAAAATATGTTACACTTTTTATGGTATGTTAGTAGGAACTTTAAAACTAGAATGGGTCTCGATGATTGGTTAAAGAAATCACTTTAGGTGATGTAGTTTCATTTTTAGTTCCCCTAGTTAGGCCTTTATTGGCTAGGTCAAACATCATATTATTTTGATTTATTTTTTATTCGCGTACAATTAAAGTGATTTATTGAAGCTAAAACGATGAAATGTAATCAACCAAACGTTTTAGGGAGTTTTGTGAAAATCCCCCTTCTTCAAAAGAGATGTTCGTTCACCTCCTTTTTCAAAAGAGTTATTCTTTCACGTATTTCTTCGCCTTCTTTATCAAACATCAATCTTTTAACAACTCTCTGGATTTCCTCCCTTTCAAGACCATCCTCCAACAAAATGCCAATTTTCCATACATCACTCACGTATCTTGCAATTATTGGTTGCCCAACATCATAAGGTGAGCAAATCATAGGTACTCCTTGGCATATGCTCTCCAATGTGGAATTCCATCCACTGTGTGTCCAAAAACACCCTATCGCGTCATGTGCTAGCACTTCTTTTTGAGGACACCATTTCACGATGCATCCTCTACCACCCACATATTCGAGGAACTTCTCTGGCAATGACTCAAGCCATTCTGAACCTTTAACTAGACCTGGTCGGACCGCCCACAAGAAAGGGAAACCAATGTTTGCCAACCCGTAAGCCACTTCTTGAAATTCAGACGCGGAAAGGCTTATGAGGCTCCCAAAACTTACGTATATAACGGACTTGGGGGGTTGAGCATCTAGCCATGGGAAAAAGGTTCGATCTTGTTCAAAAATGATGTCTGAGGTTGACGATGGCAAATACTTTTGAAGTGGACCTAGGGTGAACCTTGGAATAGGAAAATACTGGCTAAGGGTTTTTAATATAGCATCTTCAGGTTCTTTGAAGGAATTCCAAATGATTCCTGATGATGCCTTTAGTTGTTTCATCATGTTGGTTAAAAATTTCTCAACACCAATTGGGATCTTTGTCGTCTTTATGACATCTTTGACTTTCAAAAACGGATAGTCAGGCACCTGCTCTTCGTATTCTGAATCTGATAGGAATAGCATACATTAAACCATATTAATATAAAATGTATTTAGAAAACATTTTATGATCATTGAACAAGAAAAATAATATACCTTTCATTGTGAGGTTGAAGTAACCCTTTTCATAGAAAAAAGAAAAATCGTGACTAACAAGAAGGGGAACAATGTTGCAAGCGAATGTCACCAATCGAGGGACCTTCAGAGCGTCGGCGATCTCTTGTGCGATGTAGTATTCGGCATCTGTGATTACACAGGCAATCGGCGGCTCATCAGGTTCAGCCAACAATCCTGCCAGACACTCCATAAATGAAGCCTTCGTGTTTTCATTAAGGTACGTAATGAAAAAATTTGGGGTTGGTTTCTCCGGCATGTGCTCTCTAATCTCGGAAAACCCGTCAGCAATGGGCTTGAAGATAAAATGTGGATAGTTTGAATATTTCGGAGTGTTTTGTGCGGCGTGCATGAAAATTATTTTAAAACCTTGGGTGTGAAGAATGTTTGCTAACTGAAGCATGGGAGTGATATGGCCTTGAACGGGTAAAGGAAACAAGACTATTCTCCGACGAGTTGCGGTCGGTGGTGTCGACTCAACTGTGGTATGATCTCCTCCTATTTGGTTCTTCATGTTTGGAAACTAGAAAGAGATCGATCAAGTTTGTTTGCTAAATGAAAAGCTAGCTACAGCATATTTAAAGGCACACACTGCTCCAATGATCACTAGAAAAAACGTACAACTAGACGATGGAAAAAATAACAACCACACAAACATTAACCCCACCTCAATGATGAAATAATATGAAATATACAAAAATTTGAAACCCCAGAATAAAGTAAATAATAAAAATTTATGTGTAACTTGAAACGAATTTAATACTACTCAAGATTTGTTAAATGGTTTATCGATGAATACGTATCTAGTGTTTTACTAAATAAATATTATTTTGTTATACTAATAATATTAAGATGCAAATAACACAGTAACGCGATTCACAATATGGGTTGCATTAATTTATAAGTGATTGTGATAAGCCAATTATTATTTAACCATGAGCTATTAATTTATAAAGTAAAGAAATGCAAATTAAATAGTTATGGAAATATTTCTGGTCGGGACAAATAAAAAATTGTCCCCTAAAATCGAGTTTTCAACTATGTAGTTAATAATTTGACAACTTTACCAATAAGGTTGGATTTCAAAAGTCCAAAACAAACAAATAATAATAATACACATAAGCACAAATGATTAATATAAAACAAAAATAAACTTTTTTTTATATTTAAAAAGAACACTAATTGTGGGAATTGAACCCATGACATTTGTTTCTATGGTTTAAAACACTTCCAATTCAACCAAAAGTCATTTTGTATGCTTTTCCTCCAAAATCCTAAATCAGGTTTCCTTCTGTCTTGTTCACACCACCACCACCACCACCACAATCAATGTGTATGCCAGTAAGCCATCTCGAACCAGCTCCGCCGCTGTCGGAGTCATGACTAGTACCACCTTTCGGAATCATGAATAACACTGTCGCCGTTGCATGGTGATCGATGGAAAGCCCCTGTCATCAGTGTTGTCACCGAAGACAACGATGGCCAGTGGCGAAGCTTGGGCTTAGTCACGGGGGGTGACCGAAGTCAAGGACTCAAAAATTTTCGGGTCGACGATTCGTTTCGTGTCGGTGATTCGGGTCGGGTCGGATAAAACAATATGACATCTGTATATTTAATTTTTCTTCATTTATTCAAACAATTGTTCTTACAATAAGAAAAACAAAATATTTTTTTACCCAAACCTAAAATATTCATGATAATGCAAGAGGAAGGGTGAGTAAAGATAAGCAAATTCGGTTTTGATACTTATATCGAAATCGGTACAGATTTGGTACCGTTGGTACCGAATAGATACCAAAGTTTTGAGTTTCGGTACCTGTATATCTCAAATTTTACCTTAAATACCGGTATTGAACCGAATATTTTGGCATCGATACCGATTTCATCCCTAAGGGTGAATACCTAGAAGAAGAATTACAAAGACCTAAAATGTTTATAACAACAAATCTTTAACTATTCGACTACTATTTTGTAACTTTTGTTTATTAATATTTCAAGGGTTTAGAAAAAAAAACAAAACAAACGATGGGGTATTATATTTAAAAAAAATCAGTGGTGACCGGTAGCATTTTGGAAAAATACATCGGGGATGACCGCGATTAATACATATAAAAATTTTCGAGAAAAATCGTGAAATTTACCCTACTAACGGAGAAAACGGCAGTGACCAGGGCCACCCCGGTCCCCACATAGCTTCGCCCCTGACGATCGCTGCCACCATTGTCTGTTTAAAGGAATGTCTCCGCCGTAATTCCGATTAAGTATCCCGTCGCGGTCACGACTCACGAGTCTGCCATCATTAGACAGTTGAAGATAACAGTGTAATACCGTTTTGATTTTGGTTATCTGCTCGATTTAAACGGGGGTTAACAAAATGAAGTACTAATTGATTAAAAGATGATGAACACTCCACTGATCTAATTTCTAAATTCCAATTTTAAGATCACTTGTTTAAAGCCTACTGGTCAGTTTGATTTTTGATAACCCATGCCATGTACATGTATATGTGTATCGTATAGGTATATAAATCTGATTTTTATTAAAGTATTTTCAAAATAGATCATCACTATTACATACTTTATTTTAATCTAAGTTGAGGAATTTGGTGTAATCAACAAAAAATGTGGTAAACTATAATTTGGTATAATTACCGTTTGATTATTATCAAGGAGTCACATATATGTGAACTGACGGGCTATTTATAGATTACAAATGAGACAGCAAACACCAATAATAAACCAGAATACCGAATGAAATATAATTTGAGTTACAACAATGTTGTAGGTTTCCGCGACAATTGATTCAAACTTAAGGTTTATTACCGCTGTCCAAGTTTCCTTCATAAGGTTCGAATTTAGTGTTCCTCTTCTTTCAGTGTAATACTGTTTTCATTGATCTCATAGTATACGGATTTTGGATCCGTCACTTGTAGCGAAACTTAGGTAGTGTTTGGTATGCAGTAATCATAGGGGGAATGGAATGATTCATTGCTTGGGAATGAAAAAAAGTAGTGTTTGGTTGCTCAATTGAATGGAATCATCCATTACACTTGAAATCTCATTCCATCAAAATCATTCCTCCCACCCCCCTTCTTTTTTTTCATTCCATTCCTCGTTCACTCTACTTTCTCAACAACACCACCACCTAACAACATCAACCACAACTACCACCACCACCACCACCACCACCACCCTGCCGCCACTGTCGTCGTCTCCACGACCACCTCCGCCACCATCGTCGCTACCGCCATCACCACCACTGTCATTGCCGCCACCACCACTAACGCTACCACCACCACCGCCGCCGCCACCATTGTCATCGTAACATCACAACCATTGTCACTGCAACCATTGTCACCGTAACATCACAACCATTGCCACTGCAACCATTGTCACCGTCGCCGCCACCATTTTCACCGTAACCACCATAACCATTGTCTCCGTCGCCGCCTGACCTTCACCGCCACCATCACGTGACCTCCACTATCCTAACATCGCCATCACTACCAATGCTACAATCTCTTGACCAACGTCACCCCTCATACCACCACAACCACCGTACTTGCCACCTGATAACCACTACCACCACCGCCGCTACCACCACCGTCGCCATTACAATTATTTTTTATTTTTTTTTTTGGTAAAAAAATTACTTTGAGATAAGAGTGTTTTTATTATTTCTATTTTATTCCTACAATTTTTTTTGGATACCAAACAACATTAACTAATAAGTCATTTCATTCCCATAGTTAACCAAACATGACAAAGGAATGGTAATGATCCATTTCATTACATTGTTCATTCTATTCTTTCTCTCATTCCATTCCTCCTTTATTCCATTACCTCCAACCAAACATACCCTTATATTTGTTTATAGTTTAATTTATGACATTGTAGTCGTCTTATATGTGCTTGATTTATTAGTCATCAACGTCCCATGAATTATTTTTACATGTATCGCATATAGTTATTGTTACACATGTGATAGGTTAATCCCTTATGCTCATTATCGTATGTTCCTATGATTATTGTTTATTGACATTAACATTGAGTAAGTATAGGGTTTGTTATTATATTGTCTTTTATTAAAGTATAAGGTTTCATTGATCTCTATACACGAGCACATCCACCTATGGGCACATAGGGGGTCAATTGAGGCACCATTGACGTGCTCTATATGTGGCGGAACGATTGGTTCACAACGTCTGTACATTGTTATTGTGTGCTAAGTTATTGCACTTATTGTTTTTGTGTGCTGAGTTATAACACTTATTTATTATTGTTATAGAGGCGTATGGATCGATCGTAGGAAATTATTTTTATCGCATTATTATCGGTAGAGGGATAGTTGTGAGTGTCTGCATCCCCTCTACATATTGGTGTATTAGTTTCCAGCTAATGTACACATTGTTATTAAGTTATTATTGGCTCAAATCGGTATTTCCACTGTAACATTCGGCCCCTCGCACCACCAATATTGTCAGCTTTGCCCACGAAGAGCAAACAGATTTGTTTTTGTTGCCAGGTGGAGACTTGGAGACTTCCCAGGATGTCACCCATCATTCTACCTTTACATGAGCCTGTTTAACTGTGGAGCTCTCCTCTCGTCCACTATCGTTAAGCCCAAAACGTGTTAATGATTTTAGGGGTGGGACATTTACTTATAAACCAAGTATCACTCTTGTCCACGGCCAATATGGGATTTGACTAGAATGTTACAAACACCCCCTTTGGACTCATCGTCCTCGATGAGGTTTGCATCACCATCCAATCCAGGAGGTGTGATTCGCCTAAGGTGTACCTCGCGACACCCTCGAGGACTCACCATTCTTAATGAGGTTTACCCCACCATCCCGAATGACACAAGAGGGGCTCTGGTACCACCTGTAATATCCCGCCTCTCGTATCATCAATATTGTTCGCTTTTCCCTGGTGGATGGCCCATCCAGGAACTCACGTATTTGTTTTTGGATGCCCCAGTTGAGACTTCCTAGGTGGTCACCCATTCTAGTATTATTTCCACTTGAGCACGCTTAACTGTGGAGCTCTCCTCTCGTCCACTACCATTAAGCCCACAACGCGTTGGTGAGTTAAGACGCATGACATTTACTTATGAACCAAGGATCACATGTCCACGGCTGATGTAAGATTTGCCTAGGGTGTTACAAACACCCTCCTTTGGACTCATCATCCTCGATGAGGTTTGCCCCATCATCCAATCCAGGATGTGGGATTTGCCTAAGGTACCTCACGACACCCATTGTTATTGTATAGACTCGTCATTGACTAATCAACGTGTATATATATATAGTATCGTCTTATTATTAAAACAATTAGTGTTGGTATCGTCCTATCACTACAGAGTTATTGGTTTGCCATTGATCATAAAATGCATAGTATCATCATATCGTCACACATTTATTGATTTTTCATTGATTGCTCAATATTTGGTATCGTCTTATTGTTACATAGTTATTTATTTGTCATTGATGGTATAGCGTATCACATCATTTTTTTATATTGTTATTGCTATTGTTCTTTCACGACTGAGCAAAATTTTGGCTCACCGTATTTCCTTTTTTGTTGTTTTTACTTATTTTTTAGTAGGTACTCATAGGAATTTGAGAAAACATGCGATGAAAGAGAATAAAAGTTTAGATTATGGAGAACATGGAGTAAAAGATATTTGAGCATTGAATATTTTAAATTGTTGTAAGGTTTAAGTAAGTTTTAGGGTTTTTGCAGAGCCTCGGTCCCGGTGCCTTAGTTTGGTGTTGGATTTACTCATAAACACAGTTCTAAATATCATAGTGAATTAAAACTTTCGCGAAATAATTAAAACCTCAAACATACATACATAAAAACTTAAACATGTCTTTAAAGTTAACATCATAAAATATATAAATTCAAATCTTCAGATGCTAGATTCTTTATTCTTCAACCATGTGTTCTCCTCAAGCCAGTCGCCTTATCCTATTTGCCCGCGTGCAAACTAAAAGTCAGCTACATTGAGTGAGTTCTAGTTAATCAGGCAACATACATTACATTTACATATGTATCCGAAGACATATATTACATATATTACATACATTCATACATTTATTCTTTCTTTCATACACTCATTCATACATAAATCTATATGTTTTATAGAGCATTTCGTCTTATAACCTTCGCAGATATTATTAGGGTCTGTTCCCTACATTTACAGATATTATTAGGGTCTGTTCCCTACATTCGCAGATATTATTAGGGTCTGTTCCCTACATTCGCAGATATTATTAGGGTCTGTTCCCTACATTCATAGATTATTATTAAGGTATGCTCCCTACATTCGCAGATATTGTTAGGGCTGTTCCATACACTCGCTGATATTATTAGGGTATGCTCTCTACATTCGCAGATATTATTAGGCTATGTTCCCTTCTTTCTCGTAGTACCATACATTCATACAGTTATATAAATACATCCTTACACTTGTTCTTTCACATACATATAACATTCATAAGGCATACACTTACCACTTAAGGTAAGTGTATTAACTATCACATAGAGTATGCACACATCCCTGAAAACATAACAGAGAAAAAGGGGCTAGAAACTCACACGTGCCCTGTTTCTTTTCGAGTTTATAGTCACACCTCTTCTCAGCTGGGCACGACTAACAGTGTAGCAATTAACAAGCATCACTTAACTATTCCTAATTATATCATATTTCTAGGGGAGGCAGTGTAACACCTCGTCTAGAGCGGAAACGCTCGAGTGTGACATACACATTGCTCAAAACACTTGTGACACTATTAAGTGACAATATTACCATTAATTTACTTAAACAACAAGTACACAAGTTTTAAAGTAAGAGAAATACAAAGGAATACACATTTAAGAAATTTGTCCATTTAAGTTGAATATCCTATGTACTAATGTCTTTGTCACGGGAGCATCCTCTAAATAAGGTACCTGTAGCATATACATAAAATAATATCAACTAAATGAATATTTAGTGAGTTCACACAAGTTTTGATGTAAGTACATGAAAATCTACAATTCCATGAACAAGTGTAAATGAGCAAGTAAAGTCCTTTCCTGTTGGGATTGTGCACCAACGTACTCGGATAATAGCGCAAGTAAGTGTCTTTTTCGTTGGTAACAACCAACGTACTCGGATTGGGGGTCCCTATTCCGCTCATAACATCGAGGTCCTGAGTGCATAGGGGAGCGTATGATCATACTTAATGAGGAAACCAGGAGTACGTAGTCTTTGAGCAAATAAGCAAATAAACACACAAGTCCATGTAACGAATTGTAGTTAGTAAATAATGAATAAACGAAATTGTAATGTTGATAGGATATATATGCTACCCCCAAAATAGTTAAAAAGGGTAAAAAAGGGGTGTGACAAACTCACATTTAAGAATGGAGATAACTTGGAAAGAAAAACCGAAAGTGCGTTATATGAAACCGAAAGATTGAATCTCACGAGCTCTAAAGGTTACAGATTGATGACGAACTAGACTTGGCCGTAATTGTACTTGGATGAACAGATTTGAGGTTATGGAAACTTTGTTTGTGTAGTTTTATGTTTGCAATCAATGAGGATTATGGTCACATTTATAGTGTCAGTTGGATTGATTAGGGTTTAATTCGTGTTATTACTACTTTGATTAAATTTCGACGAGTGGGGATTAATTACAGATTAATGAGGTTGTTAATGACAAAGTTAATCACGTATTAATGTTTAGAAATAATGGAGAAATCGTTTAGTATAAAATAACGGATCAAATGGGGATTAAAACGTTGTTGTTAAAGGTTGACGGAGATTAACCGTCGTCGCCGGCCGGCTTGACGGAAAACCGAAAAGGGTGAAGGGGGGTGGGGGGTGGGCAGGGTAGTTTATTTTAATTATTATTATTTATTATATTTTAAATCGTACTTACACTTTTGGCCCTCTAACGTTGGATATCCTTATATTTTGCTTTTAAACTTTATTTACATATTGAACCTTGAACTTTATAATTATAACTTAATCAAAACTTGATATATTTTATTATCTTTCGATTGTTTACGTTTCATACTCGTATAGTTTTAAACTTTGATTATTTTATAAACTTTCCAGGATCTGAGATGCGTTTAAGTAACATGCTTAAACTTGAAATTTCATTAACGAATCACACGAAATAGAACTTGAACGAATAATGATTATAAACGTCGTAATAATTACCAAATTATCGAACGATATTTACGAATGCATTGAAATGACGAAACGGGTTGGTTTAACGAACATAATAGAAATACATAAGATGAAACTTGAAATATATATTTAATTTTATGCATATATTTATAAATAAAACCGAAAATTTAAAACAGGTCGGATTTTCGGTTTGAAAAGTAACGAATGTTACAGGACTTACAACTTTTGGAAATTTCGTCCAGAAATTAAAATTAAAATAAAAAATAGAAATTTTAAAAGAGAACAACTAATATACGGAGTTGTTAGAAATTTTAAAAATTTTATGCATATATATAACTAAAATAAAATAGCGTCGATCTTTGAATGACCCGAAAGAACGCCAAAAATAGAAAATATGATAAGGACACTTATATATAGGATGTACCAGTGGCGTATCCACCATGCTCTTTTCATATTGTATTTGTCTCGTTCCCCAAAATCATTCCAAGTTCCGAGTTATTTCACACAACCGAACTTATTATATTTTCCATATAACTTGATCTATTGTGTGGTTTTAAGACATAGACCTTAGATAAATAAATAAAATTCTCATATATAACGTTGAATAATAATAATAATAATAATAATAATAATAATAATAATAATAATAATAATAATAATGAATTAAAAGGGTAAAAATATTACAAAACACATTGATAGACCATTCAGGCCAAGGACAACGCAAAAACACTAAGTCAAGTAAATCAAATCATCGTGTCTAAACCAAGTAAACGATGTTAAAAATGAAATAGACGAGGTAATGAAGTTAAAGAATGAAACATTTAGAATTATGAACGTCGTAACATGTAATTGAAATAATGGGGTCGAGAATAATGTGGTAAGTAAACGTAGCATTTAACCAACGAAATATGAACATGTAATTTGATAACGCATTGGGTCCGAGAATAGCTTAGATAAACGAAACTTTTAAATATCAAAATATCATGATGTTTAACAAATGAAAATCTCCAATAAAACATTGACGTGACCAATGACAACGTTGAGATGAATAAACAATTATATCTTACAAACATGTAAATTGATAATAACTTGAAATTAATTGGATAAACGAAATTTTAATATTAAAATATTGAAATCGATTAAGTTTGTGAACAGAATATTTTCCAATAGTAACTTTGTGCTCATCAAGTATATAATTAGAATTTCGAAATCAAAATAAAGTATTTGTCTTAGGTTGATGAAATCAAGAACAATAAAATGGTTCAAATAAAACATTGAGTGGAAGAGAAGTACAAGAATAAACAAAACAAATTGTGTAAAAATATAACATATCATAGACTCGGCATGTACATGGGACACAGTCCTAGTTCTAAGTAAACGAATTTGTTTGGAGAGAACCGGTCATGGATAGTCAAATGTAGAAATAAAATGAAAACACGGTTTCTATTAGGTAACTATGTACACATACATGTTCATAGTCCCAATTTTCACTTAACGGTAACGTTGATGAGAAATTGGTCATAGACCCCGAGATAACAAATGTAAACTGATTAAAAAAAATATGGCTAAGAATGATGCACAAATTTGCGTTTCGTAAAGTACAACGAATATGGATCAAAGATCAATGAACAATCGAAATAAAATTCGTTAACAATATTCTAAAAGGTGAATATAAAAATCACTTTAGGTAATCTGAAAAATATGTGAAGGAGAAATTAAAGAAAAGAAAATGCAACTTGCGACGTTTGTGTTCTCGAGTGTCGGTGGTATAAGAGTTGATGTGGGAGGTGGTGTCATGATTTCTTAGCCGAAACTCAATGTCGTTAACGAAAGGGAAAGAAAGGAAGGGATATAACATATATTTTAATTTACGAAAATCGGTTATAAATCGTGATGCTTTTATATCTCATGGTGAAATAAGATTTATTCTATTTTATTTAAACAAAAAGTTTTTGGCTATCGCTAAGACTTGCAAATTTTATGAAATTTTAATCATAAGAACAAATATTTTCTTTTGGGTAGCGACATAGGAAAAAAAAATGATTGTCAAATTACCTAACTTGTTGAATGGATAATAGCCTCAAAGGGCTTAAGACTTGTTTGAAATTTTTTTTTTACTTTAAATATATTATTTGATAGAATAGTTATAATATTAATAGTAGTGACGATGGTACTAGTGATAATAATAATAATAATAATAATAATAATAATAATAATAATAATAATAATAATCATAATAATTTTAATAATAAAAATATTGATAAAAATCTAGATAATGAATCATTTGGATTGGTTTGAAGTCGTTTTTAAAGAAAATCTATTTGATTGAAAATTAAATATTTATAGTAACCACAGATTTGCAAAAGAAAAAAAAAATACAGACGGGTCTGATGAGTTGGTAAAAATAAACTAGGTATCGAAACCGAAGAATCGAATGGAATAGACAAGGGATGTGGGGTAAGGTATTACATGGCGAAAACAAGTTAGGCCTTTCGAAGTATGGAGCATGTGCTCGGGTCACCATAATGATGGCAGGTTTGAAACATATGGTCAAGTGTATGATCGAGAAAAATGGTTAGGTACAGGTCTTGCAGATGGGTGAGTGGCGTTGAGTTTGGGTATGTTTTAGCAATAAGTGATAATTGAATCTACCAAAATTTGAAGTATATCAACGTTTCAGAGAAGTAAAGTGGTGGGATTTACGCATACTATACAAAAAGTGTGTTTCCGCGCGAGGCTTTTCGATTTTCCAAGAATTGTGCAGGGTTTGAATTTGAATTTACTATAGAGATGAAGGTGGGTGTGGCTAAACGTGGGGTGATCAGGATCGCGGAGTCCATTTGCTTGATATCTTGGATTGTCATTTTGCGAGTTGAGTGCGACGACTAGGAAAACAAGAAGGCATGATACGAAACGTGAAGAATTTGCGTGACTTGGGACGTAAGTATGAAAACGACTAAGATATACATAGGGGTGTTCAGGAAAACCGAAATCCGAATAAATCCGAAATCCGAACCGAAACCGAAACCCGATTAATCCGATCCGAATTTTTATTCGGATATTTCGGATCGGATTGATCCGAAGATCCGAACAACTAATTCGGATTCGGATCGGATTCGGATATGAATTTAAAAAAAATTTGGATAATTCGGATTATTCGGATATCCGAATAAATATCATTTGTTTTTATTAGTTTTTTATAAAGCCCAGCCCAAAGCCCACTAATTTACAACCTAATTTACAAAACCATCAGCCGATGTTCATTCATTTCATTACAGTCGACCCTCATCCGTCCACACCACCGTAGCTCCGTCTCCTACCGTCCGCTATCCACCATCTGCTACCCACCACTACCGTAGCTCCGACAACCACCGGTCCGCTATCCACCATCTGCCACCCGCCACTGCCGTAACTCCGTCGTAAAGGCTTTTTGTTTGAAGTTTAACTTTTGTCGTGCACTGTTTTAGTTTTATTAATTATGATGGATTTAGACTTTGTTTATGTATGTTTTTTTTTTCCTGAATTGTGATGGAATTAGACTATATGATTCCTGGTTTCTCAGTTTGTATGTTTATTCAATTAGAATTTTATTTGTATGCTTGTTAAACAGAATTATTCGGGTCATTTCGGATAGTTCGGATTATCCGAATCCGATCTGAATTGATTCGGATCGGATTCGGATCGGATAGGAAAGTTACCAATTCGGATCGGATCAGATTTCGGATAGGCTTCTTGTGACAATCGTCAATTTCAGGTTAACTCCGTTAACTCAACTCCGTCAATTCAAACTTAAGATCACTAAATCTATAACGCACACTTCATTACATTTAAACTAGGGTTTAAATGACGCTTAACACTTACTACATGTGTAGTCTTTCGGGATTTGCACCGAAACGCAAACGAGTTGACGCAAACGATTGAGGATTAAACGAAAAACGTCAACATAATAATTATGTGATAATTATGTGTTAACATATGTGTTACTTGATTATATGGTGTGTAATGCTAGACAAGAAACAAGAACTAAGATAGTTAAGTTAGAAAAACAACAATTGAAAGTGAAGGGACTTGAGTGTAACTTGTATGTCTATAAATATAACCTTATTCACCTAACCCTAACTTATTATCATAACCCCAAGCTCCGATCGGCCCTCCCTCCCTTGCTCCCTTGGCTGCCGTCCACCATACACACACATTCAACCAAGAAATCAAGCTTGTGATTGAAGAACTAGGTGCTAGGAAGGTATAATTGATCATTCTATACATTATTGTTGCTTGATTTTGATGTTTGTTGGGTTAACCACAAACCCTAAGCTGCCGATTTTGTGTATGTATATAGCTAATATGATTGTGGTTGATTGAATGATGATTTGATAACTAGATTGAATCTTGTTGCATGTTGATTGTTGTGTCTTTGATTTGAGTTCAAACACAAACCCTAATCAAGTATGTAATATGTAATTGATGTGCATGGATGGTGTTTATGGAGTCTAGAGGGTCATATGAATGCATGATAGTTCATAGATTGTTAATATGTTGAGTTTGGATGCAAACAGTTTCTGGACAGAATGTGTATTTGATGTTTAAGTGACTGTAACGAAGTGTAAATATGAAAATTGGTTGAAATTATTGGTACTACAGTAAACTAGGTTGAGTCTAGTTTCTATAGAGTATAAATTTGTAATTTTTGGACAAGTAAAGGTTAACTTTTATGATTTTACAAAAACGTTGTGCAAAGCTGAGCTGTTAGACCTGCTGTTAGGTTATGTTGTAAATGTTATATCTCATGAACTACGAGACCAATTGGGTTGGTTCCACTTCTGGAAGTTGACTCATTGAGTTAGGAACCTAACCCAAGTGGTCTTGTATTTATTGGATTTTTCGTTTAACGGGAATTGCAAATAACATTCTGATTGCGCATGAATTTGACTGTTATGAGTTTGCTGTAATGATTTGATGATTGTGAGAAAACTATGAGGAATAAAAATGTAATAAAATATGTTCTGGAAACCTAAGACATTTGTGCTTCTGTGATGATTTTTGGTAAATTAATTGAGATGCTATGATCGGTGAAATAGTACAATCTTTCTAGTAGGATTTCTGTCTCGGTGAAACTAGCTGCTGAGTTGTGTAAAAATGCATGAAACATGATACTTGTTATATAATTGTTATGTTTTGACCAAAATACCCTTGCGGGGAATAATTGCTAATTGATTGCCATGATTTGACCAAATTGCCCTCATGGGGAATAATGGCTAATTAATTGTTATTTGTTGACCAAAATGCCCTTACGGGGAATAATTTCTAGTAACGTACGTTATGAATACATGACACGTATATGATTGCTTACACATGTAATGTGTCACAAAAACACTTGTTTAAGTCACCCACGATTCACAAACGAAACACGAAACATGTTATGTGCATAGGTATTATGTGCCGGGTCTAGAGACTCGATAATATTCCGACACTTAGAAAAATCTCTTTGTTGTTTTAGAACGTTAGAGAGAGTTTTTCGGTGACGCGCATCTTGGTGATTTATTTTGGGAAATTCTTCGCAAACAGTGAGTTTCACTTTCCCTCTTTAAACTATTTTCAAACGTTTTTCACTTGAGGGAGATAACATACTCCACAACGCATTTAAGATTTTGTTATAAATTATATATCATTTGTAAAGGCTAAGTGGCAAACGAAACATTTGAAGTCCTACACATCGAACCGGCTAATATTTAGAATAGCGAGTCAATGTTGAGTAGTACTACTGGGTTTGACAAACCCCACCCAACGCTAAACTCGACTGGAGGTCGAGCGGGTGTAATTTTGGCTAACACGTACCATGGTCTGGAGGACCTGGTGACAAGGCACTTAATAAACGAGTCAGCTTCGGTGTCGAACACTTAGTAATACTTGTTGCATAGACTAGCTACCTATCGATATATAATTTGACATAACACTATCTGGTAACGCTGAAACGCAAAACGCTGTAATGCAAAACGCTGTAACGCTGAACGCAAACGCTAAACGATTTATTTCTATATAACTTGTGAACTCACCAACCTTGTGTTGACACTTTTAGTATGTTATTCTCAAGTAGCCGAGGCGGGCGCGCGGTTTAAGAACATGCATTGATTGAAAACGCTTTTGTTCTGCAAACTTATTTTTAACGGATATCTTTGGTTTAAGTCGTCCTGCGTGACGCAACTTTTGATTAAAGGTTTTTACGCTTCCGCATTTAATTACTCGTAAACGTTTTCATGGTTTTGAAACTTTATTTTATGGTTTGATTATAACTGATGATTCCGATCCTGCCAGTTCACACCCTCTGACGGTAAATTTCCGTTAGTGGATTTTGAGGGTGTGACAGATTGGTATTAGAGCCATTGGTTATAGCGAACTAGAAGCTGCATGCATACTAGACTATAACCGCGACGACCCATTAGTTATAATGATACGCACTGCATAGGTTTGTGTAGTCTTGTAATCTTATCTCTTTACCTCTTTTACTTATACGCGCGTGCATACACGGCTTACCTGTAGGAATGTCGACGCCACCCTCATCATCATTCGATTCGATGACGCATGCTCACGGGAAGGAACCGCAGTTGCCTACCGCCTCGCCACCCCGAGTAGTCCCGGAACTCGAAGCTCCCGCACCGAAGAGGTACCGCTTATCCGGAGGCATATACGAAAACGACGTTAGCTGGGATTGGTACCCTAACATGATCAGGCGTATGGTCTATCGCGAACAAGTTCCCTCGTTACCTCACCCGAACCACCCTGCTTATCCCAACACCCTACCACCCATAACCGAACCTGTAGAGAGAGTTCTCGCAGCTGTTGTTTCATGCTTGGAGCGTGACGTGGGTTACATGCGCTATACGAGAGAGTACGTTTCCAGAATGTTAAAAGACGGAACCGAGAGTAAGGAGGAGATTGCCCGCATGGCAGCGGCAATGAAGGAAATGCGAGAGGCTAGTGATCAACAAATGAAGGTTATGATGAAGATGCAAGCCGAGATGATAGACTTGCAAGAGCAACTCCAAGAAGCAAGGACCCGAACTGAGATAGCGTTGGAGCGTTGCGATGTCTTGCAAATGCAACTTGCTCAGAACGCAGCCGAACCTGAGGCCGAGCCTGAGGCAGAGCCTGAGGCAGAGCCTGAGGCCGAACCTGAAGAAGATCCCGAAGAGGAGCCTGAGGAGGATCCCGAGGAACCCGAAGAAGAACCGGAGGAAGAACCGGCTGAGGAGGAGACACACTCGGAGGTGTCCTCAGATGACGACATCTAGTGATGATGACACTTAGATGGAGGGGTTGTCTCCATCCGAACTATTAATTTTCTATGATTTTAAGGATTGATTGGAAATACTTTGTAGTGAATTCAATGGTTTTAATCATGAATTTTTATTTAGATTAATATGTGGTTGTGATGTGATGTTGTTTCTTATTTCTTTCTTACCGATCTTTTTATTACATGTATGGTGTGTTGTATATGAAAGAAAAATTCATGTTTAACACTTTATACTGTGATTCTAGGAAATGGCTGGAAGAAACGCTGGCCGTGGACGTGGTAACATCAGCTTGACTGCAGCTGAACTCCAAACTCTGCTGAACGACCATGCAGCGGCTGCTTTAGCCGCACACGTTCAGAATCAAGCTGGAGGTCCAAGTGGAACGTGTACCTTCAAGAACTACCTTGACTGCAAGCCCAGTACGTTTAAGGGCACTGAGGGAGCTATAGGCTTCCTGCGTTGGGCTGAGAAGGCTGAGTCGGCATTTGAGATGTGCAATTGTCCCCCTGCCAGTAGGGTCAAATTCGCTGCTGGAACACTTGAGGATTCTTCCCTCACTTGGTGGAATTCGAACGTCCAGATCCTTGGATTGGAACTGGCTAACGCGATGAACTGGGAGGAGTTCAAAAACATGATACGAGAGGAGTACTGTCCGAGAGAGGAGATTTCGAAGTTAGAGTCGGAATTTTGGTCGTTAAAGATGGTGGGTTCGGAAATCGAAGCCTACACTACCCGTTCTCACGAGTTGGCTGTGATGTGTCCGCGGATGGTGGATCCGCTGAGCAAGAGGATAGAAATGTACATTGATGGATTAGCACCGCAGATTCAGGGCATGGTGACGTCTTCCAGACCAGCCACGATCCAACAAGCGATCCGTTTAGCTCACAAACTGACGGATCAGGCTGTGACCCAAGGTGCGCTACCACCTAGGGGTTCGACCACTAAAGCCCGTGACAACCCGAGTAACGACAATAATAGCAACAGCAACCCGAACAACGGGAAGAGGAAGTTTGACAACACCAGATCTTCATCCTCGAACCTCCCACCGCAACAACACTACCGTAAGCCCGAATTCACTCGGAGCTTTAACACTCAGAATCACAACAACAACAACAACAACAACAACAACAACGGTAGCGGGCAGGTTTCGAGCGGATATGCTGGGAAATATCCAAAGTGCAACAGGTGCAACTATCATCATGTTGGCCAGTGTGACCGTGCCAAGTGTCAGAGATGCGGAAAGATGGGTCACCAAGTGAAAGAATGTAGAGGAGACCTTGCGGCAAAGGGTGCTCCTAAGCCACCTATGACGACGAAGGGATGCTTTGAATGTGGGCAGGAAGGTCATTTCAGAAAAGATTGCCCCAAGCTGAAACAGAATGACCACAATGGAGGTAATGGAAGTGGCAGTAGTGGTGGAAGCAATGGCAAGGGAAGAGCGTTTGTGATTGGGTCGGGTCAAGCCCGCAATGATCCGCACGTGGTGACTGGTAATTTCCCTGTAAACGATTGTTTTGCTTCTGTATTGTTTGACACTGGAGCTGATAGGAGTTTTGTGTCGAAAGCCTTTAGTCAACTCTTAGACTTAACTCCAACTCCATTAGATGCTAAGTTTCCTGTTGAATTAGCTGACGGTAAGACTATTGTAACGACTCATGTACTTGCGGGATGTAAGTTAAAACTGTCAGGTCATGTCTTTGATATCGACCTTATTCCTTTTACGCTTAGTAGTTTCGATGTCGTTGTCGGCATGGACTGGTTATCCAAGAACCGAGCGGAGATTATATGTCACGACAAGATAGTTCACGTTACTACCCCCTTCCGGCGAGATCATTTCGGTCCAAGGTGAGAGGAGCGGCATGACCACCAGCATCATTACCCTTATGAAGGCGCAGAAGTACCTACGAAAGGGTCATCCGGCAATTTTGGCGCAGATCGTTGAGAAACCCGCGGAGGAGAAACGAATTGAAGATATACCGGTTGTGCAAGACTTTCCGGAAGTTTTCCTGGAGGATTTGCCTGGACTCCCTCCTATTCGTCAAGTCGAATTTCAAATCGAGTTGACACCCGGTGCAGCACCCATAGCACGAGCCCCGTATCGGCTCGCACCGGCGGAGCTTCAGGAACTGTCCACTCAGTTGCAAGATTTGTTGGATAAGGGTTTTATCCGACCTAGCTCATCGCCGTGGGGAGCCCCTGTCTTGTTTGTCCGAAAGAAAGACGGGACTTTCCGAATGTGCATCGACTACCGGGAGTTGAACAAGGTGACGGTCAAGAACCGTTAACCTTTACCCCGAATAGATGATTTGTTTGACCAGCTTCAAGGATCGAGTTACTACTCGAAGATCGATCTGCGATCCGGTTACCACCAACTGAGAGTGCGCGAAGAAGATATCTCAAAGACGGCTTTCAGAACACGGTATGGTCACTACGAGTTTTCGGTTATGCCTTTTGGCCTAACCAACACACCCGCCGTATTTATGGATCTCATGAATCGAGTGTGCAAGGTGTACCTCGACAAGTTTGTGATTGTTTTCATCGATGATATTCTCGTCTACTCCAAGAACGAGACTGACCACGAAGAGCACTTAAGGGTAATTCTGGAACTATTGAAGAAGGAACAACTGTATGCTAAACTCTCGAAATGTGAATTTTGGCTTCGCGAGGTTCACTTTTTAGGACATGTGATCAACGAGAATGGTATCCATGTCGATCCCGGTAAGGTAGAGGCCATCAAAAACTGGGAAGCACCTAAGACTCCGACTGAGGTGCGGCAATTCTTAGGACTGGCCGGCTACTACCGACGTTTCATCGAGGGATTTTCAAATATTGCTAAACCCCTCACCGCTTTGACTCACAAAGACACTAAGTACGATTGGGGTGACGCGCAAGAATCCGCCTTTCAACTATTGAAAACCAAACTTTGCAGCGCCCCTATTCTAGCCCTCCCCGAGGGAACGGAAAATTTTGAGGTACACTGTGACGCATCTATACGAGGTCTTGGTTGTGTGCTGATGCAACTCGAGAAGGTTATAGCCTACGCCTCTCGACAACTACGGGTTCACGAGAAGAACTACACGACCCACGATTTGGAACTCGGAGCTGTGGTGTTTGCTCTTAAGATATGGAGGCATTACTTGTACGGTACCAAGTTTACCATTTACACCGACCACAAGAGTCTCCAACATATCTACGATCAGAAGGAGCTGAACATGCGACAGCGTCGTTGGGTCGAGCTGCTCAAGGATTACGATTGTGCCATCAAGTACCACCCTGGCAAGGCCAATGTAGTGGCCGACGCCCTCAGCAGAAAAGAAACAGATAAACCCAGACGGGTGAGAGCATTGCAACTCACGATTCATGCCAGCTTACCCGATCAGATTCGCGATTCGCAACTTGAAGCTTTGAAAGAAGATAATCTTCCATCGGAACTCATGCGGGGCATGAACAAGCAACTTGAAACCAGATCGGACGGGGTCCGATATTTTGAGAACCGGATTTGGGTTCCACGGCACGGAGAGTTGAGGACGCTAGTAATGGACGAAGCTCACAAGACCCGATATTCTATCCACCCTGGCTCAGATAAAATGTATCATGATTTAAAGGCACTTTACTGGTGGCCGACATGAAAGCCGACATTGCCACCTACGTGAGCAAATGCCTGACTTGTGCCAGAGTCAAGATAGAATACCAGAAACCATCTGGTCTACTGCAACAACCGGAACTCCCAATGTGGAAATGGGAACACATCTCAATGGATTTTATCACGGGTTTACCTAAGACACCGACGAGATGCGATACCATCTGGGTGATCATAGACCTGTTGACTAAGTCTGCACACTTCTTAGCGATTAAGGAATCGGACAAAATGGAAAGACTAACTCGTGTTTACATGAAAGAAGTGGTATCTAGACACGGAGTGCCTGTCTCGATCATTTCCGATCGAGATTCTCGTTTCACTTCGCACTTTTGGAAGTTGCTGCAAAGCGCACTAGGCACCCGTCTTGATATGAGCACAACATACCATCCTCAGACGGATGGGCAAAGTGAACGAACTATTCAGACCCTGGAGGATATGTTGCGTGCCTGCGTGTTGGATTTCGGAAAAAGTTAGGAACCCTCACTTACCTTTGGTAGAGTTTTCGTATAATAACAGCTACCCACGCTAGTATTAAAGCAGCGCCGTTTGAAGCGCTGTACGGACGGAAGTGTCGATCACCACTCTGCTGGGCAGAGGTGCGTGACAGCCAAATCACTGGTCCGAACTGGTACTCGAAACTTCGGAAAAGATTGTTCAAATCCGAAATCGCATGGCAGCATCACAAGATCGCCAAAAGAGTTACGCCGACAAGCGCCGAAAACCTCTCGAATTTCAAGTGAACGATCGAGTGTTACTCAAAGTCTCACCTTGGAAAGGTGTGGTTCGCTTTGGTAAGCGAAACAAACTCAACCCACGATATGTTGGTCCTTACCGGATAACTGAGCTCATTGGTCCGGTGGCGTACCGACTGGACCTACCAACGGAACTCGGTGGCGTACACAATGTATTCCACGTGTCCAATTTGAAGAAATGCCTATCTGATGAAACCCAAGTAGTCCCTTTGGAGGAACTGCAAGTTGATGAACAGTTACGTTTCATTGAGGAACCAGTCGAGGTTTTGGATTGGGAAACCAAAACGCTCAAGCACAGCAAAATCCCAATCGTTAAGGTTCGTTGGAACTCGAGACGTGGACCGGAGTTCACGTGGGAACGCGAGGATCAAATGATGAAAAAATATCCTCACCTTTTTGAAGGGCTAACCAAACACAGAAAACCGCGAAACCCGGGAAACCGTCAGACATCACCGGAGGTATGAATTAAATTTCGGGACGAAATTTCTTTCTACTAGGGGATGATATGACAAACTGAAAATTTTTTCTTACTCTTTCAGACACTCATCACGACTTGACTCAAATTTTCGGGACGAAAATTCTTTAACATGGGAATGATGTGTCAATCATCAATTTCAGGTTAACTCCGTTAACTCAACTCCGTCAATTCAAACTTAAGATCACTAAATCTATAACGCACACTTCATTACATTTAAACTAGGGTTTAAATGACGCTTAACACTTACTACATGTGTAGTCTTTCGGGATTTGCACCGAAACGCAAACGAGTTGACGCAAACGATTGAGGATTAAACGAAAAACGTCAACATAATAATTATGTGATAATTATGTGTTAACATATGGTGTTACTTGATTATATGGTGTGTAATGCTAGACAAGAAACAAGAACTAAGATAGTTAAGTTAGAAAAACAACAATTGAAAGTGAAGGGACTTGAGTGTAACTTGTATGTCTATAAATATAACCTTAATCACTTAACCGAACTTATTATCATAACCCCAAGCTCCGATCAGCCCTCCCTCCCTTGCTCCCTTGGCTGCCGTCCACCATACACACACATTCAACCAAGAAATCAAGCTTGTGATTGAAGAACTAGGTGCTAGGAAGGTATAATTGATCATTCTATACATTCTTGTTGCTTGATTTTGACGTTTGTTGGGTTAACCACAAACCCTAAGCTGCCGATTTTGTGTATGTATATAGCTAATATGATTGTGGTTGATTGAATGATGATTTGATAACTAGATTGAATCTTGTTGCATGTTGATTGTTGTGTCTTTGATTTGAGTTCAAACACAAACCCTAATCAAGTATGTAATATGTAATTGATGTGCATGGATGGTGTTTATGGAGTCTAGAGGGTCATATGAATGCATGATAGTTCATAGATTGTTAATATGTTGAGTTTGGATGCAAACAGTTTCTGGACAGAATGTGTATTTGATGTTTAAGTGACTGTAACGAAGTGTAAATATGAAAATTGGTTGAAATTATTGGTACTACAGTAAACTAGGTTGAGTCTAGTTTCTATAGAGTATAAATTTGTAATTTTTGGACAAGTAAAGGTTAACTTTTATGATTTTACAAAAACGTTGTGCAAAGCTGAGCTGTTAGACATGCTGTTAGGTTATGTTGTAAATGTTATATCTCATGAACTACGAGACCAATTGGGTTGGTTCCACTTCTGGAAGATGACTCATTGAGTTAGGAACCTAACCCAAGTGGTCTTGCATTTATTGGATTTTTCGTTTAACGGGAACTGCAAATAACATTCTGATTGCGCATGAATTTGACTGTTATGAGTTTACTGTAATGATTTGATGATTGTGAGAAAACTATGAGGAATAAAAATGTAATAAAATATGTTCTGGAAACCTAAGACATATGTGATTCTGTGATGATTTTTGGTAAATTAA